>NC_083589.1:12868222-13172805 GCF_027579695.1 Neoarius graeffei | reverse complement strand
ACAGAGATTCTTCCAGATTCTCTGAATCTTTTGATGTTATTATGCACTGTAGATGATGATATGTTCAAACTCTTTGCAATTTTACACTGTCGAACTCCTTTCTGATATTGCTCCACTATTTGTCGGCGCAGAATTCGAGGGATTGGTGATCCTCTTCCCATCTTTACTTCTGAGAGCCGCTGCCACTCCAAGATGCTCTTTTTATACCCAGTCGTGTTAATGACCTACTGCCAATTGACCTAATGAGTTGCAATTTGGTCCTCCAGCTGTTCCTTTTTTGTACCTTTAACTTTTCCAGCCTCTTATTGCCCCTGTCCCAACTTTTTTGAGATGTGTTGCTGTCACGAAATTTCAAATGAGCCAATATTTGGCATGAAATTTCAAAATGTCTCACTTTCGACATTTGATATGTTGTCTATGTTCTATTGTGAATACAATATCAGTTTTTGAGATTTGTAAATTATTGCATTCCGTTTTTATTTACAATTTGTATTTTGTCCCAACTTTTTTGGAATTGGGGTTGTAGTTTCACTAGCCCAAATTAATAATAAACTCTTTAGATTCCTGTAGCCCAAGATTCATTAGAGATGGGACTTTCGTGTCACCATATATTAATAGACTACTTTTAGGCAAGCAAGAAGCAAAGCTTTACATATTTTGAATATCTTAATTACTTTCCAAGATATGGCCGATTTTTTTTTTTTTTTTTTCCTGACAGCAGCCATTGTGGACACCTCTAGGTCCAAAACAGTAACAAATAGCTATGGTCACTTGAAAATTGACTAAGTTATGGCTGATTTGGTAAAATCTAAATTTTCATGGATCATTCCAGATTAGTGATCTGGATCGGGACCAAACCTTGTATGTCACTTCTGGACCCCATATGTAATGATTCCTGAAGGTATGGTGAAAATGCAACATAAACTTCTAGTACTTGATGTTTGGGATTTAGGACTCCATCTTTGGATCCCTATAGTAGAGTGACCACATTTCCAAACCCCTAAACCAGGACCCTTCAGTGTACCACACGTTCATGCATGCGCACATGTACATGCTGATACCTGCACCATTGGCATTTTCATAAAGATGGGGAAAATCATTTCAGCGCTTAGCACACTTAGTGACTACACCCTTCAACATCATCCACAAAACATAGCATATTTGAAAACCATATAATAACACTATAGTAAACACAAAACACAAGGATTGCACTTGTGTAATATAACAACCATCCATCCATTACCTGTAGCTGCTTATGCTGTACAGGGTTGCAGGCAAGCTGGAGCCTATCCCAGCTGACTATGGGCAAGAGGCAGGGTACACCCTGGACAAGTCACCAGGTCATCGCAGGGCTGACACATAGAAATAAACAACGATTCACACCTACAGTCAATTTAGAGCCACCAATTAGCCTAACATGCATGTCTTTGGACTGTGGGGGAAACCGGAGCACACCCATGCAGACAACATGCAAACTCCACACAGAAAGGCCCTCGTCGGCCACTGGGCTCAAACCCAGGACCTTCTTGCTGTAAGGCAACAGTACTAACCACTACACCAAGTCAAGTCAAGTTTATTTGTATAGCGCTTTTAACAATAAATATTGTCACAAAGCAGCTTTACAGAATTTGAACGACTTAAAACATGAGCTAATTTTATCCCTAATCTATCCCCAATGAGCAAGCCTGTGGCAACAGTGGCAAGGAAAAACTCCCTCAGACGACATGAGGAAGAAACCTCGAGAGGAACCAGACTCAAAAGGGAACCCATCCTCATTTGGGCAACAACAGACAGCATGACTATAATATTAACAGTTTTAACATGAAGTCAGTTTCGTTGATGATGTAACTCTTCATTGATGGAAACTTGAGTGCAAAACTGTTCATGACAACTGCAGTCCTAAAGTTAGCAAGTCAACTGTAGTCCTCAGCCATAAAAGCATTACTGTAAGAGTCCAGAGCGTCCTCCAGGTGTGACTTTCAACTGGCCTCATGGGGCCATCCTCCACAGGAGCGATGCGATGAGACTCCAACCAGACACAGGGCACCAGGATGGATCAAGCAGGTCCAAGGAGCAGAAGAGGCCAGCATCTCGATCCCAGGACCAACATGTAACTCAGAGGGACAGATTTGGGGGTGGGGGGGAGAAAACACAGGTTGTTAAGTATGCCCAATGTCACCTGAATAAGTGTAGGCAACAGGTGTCAATGTCTAAAAATAACACAAGTATTAAGTCTGTGTGGTAGGCTCTCAGAGATAAGAGTCCTGACATCAGGCATAATACACAACAATGGCATGTTAATATGGTTTAAAAAAATATCATGACCTGCTCTGGCTGGATGCTTGATTGGGTGATGGGAGCACACTCCTCAGCAATGAGACAGTTGGAATTATAGATCAGATTGAGTGCAGGCAGATGCAGATGGGACCCTTAGGGCTGGCCAAGACAATTAAGTTACATTTCACCGGGTCTGGGACATGCAACAGAATGTCAGACAGCCGATTCCCTGCAGGCTACGAGAGCCAGTCGAGGTCTCCACCCTTTCCACCAAAAGATTTCCTGTTGACTCCATGTAACTCAGAGGGACAGATTTGGGGGGAGGGGGGGAGAGAACAAGAGAGGGAGAGAAAACACTGGTTGTTAGGTATGCCCACTGTCACCTGAATAAGTAGGAACAGTATACATATGCACTGAGTACAAGCAGGGACTCCAGCAACTAACTATGACAGTATAACTAAAAGGGGAGAGCTAGAAGGTAACACAGGCATGAGGGAGCCCCAGGACATAAAGCAGCCAGCCACTACACTGTCAACAAACTCGAGTGAGCAAGTGAGTGGGGACTGACAGCATCCATACATCCCAGTTTACCAAAACACTATGTCTGAGGACCCTCCAGATCTACACCTTTACCTCATAAATACCATTAGCAAAAGGCTTGACTAAACAGATATGTTTTCAGCCTAGACTTAAATGCTGAGACTGTGTCTGATTCCTGAACATTACTTGGAAGGCTGTTCCATAACTGTGGGGCTTTGTAAGAAAGGCTCTGCCCCCTGATGTAGCCTTCACTATACGAGGTACCAGCAGATAGCCTGCACCTTTTGATCTAAGTAGGCGTGGCAGGTCATAGAGGAGCAGAAGTTCACTCAGGTACTGTGGTGCGAGACCATTCAGTGCTTTAAAGGTCAGTCGTAGTATTTTATAATCCATACGAAATCTGATTGGGAGCCAATGCAGTGTGGATAAGACAGGCGTGATGTGGTCATATTTTCTAGTTAGGACTCTTGCTGCTGCATTTTGAACTAACTGGAGCTTGCTTTGCTCCTGCTTTCTTGATCTTTATTTCTATACTTTACTTTCTCATTGAATTTCCACTATTTTTTTCTCAATTTATTTTTCATCTTTATAAGCTTTTAATTTAGTTTTAATTTAATTTCCACTATTTGTTTTTTTAAATGCCAGGGAGCAAAACATCCTGCAGAAAATGCATGGAATTAGAACAGAGGATTTCTATTCTGGAATCAAAGATTAATGCTCTGCCAAAGACGGACGAATTAAAAGCGATATCTCAGGAAAGGAGTACAGAAACAGTGGCTGAGAATGCAGAGATTGCACTCCGACAGACTGAGGACATTGCAGATCAAGTGGAAGAATTCATAACTCAAGCTGTGCAAAATGTGAGTACTGAAAACTGGCAAATGATGGGTGGTAAGCCCAAAAATAAAAACAGAAGAGTAATTACTTCAACACCAGCTCGTTCTACAAATTACAATAGGCTCTACAATCCTATGGAAAATCCACAGCCCATAAGGCTTCAGAACAAATTTGAATGCCTCAGGGATGTGGAAGAGGATTTGTCAAGCAGACAAACACATAGTAAAAAGAGATCACACCAAGATCGAAGAGCTGTGAGAAGAGGCAAAAAGCAGCTCGTAACACCACCTGATCCCACAACCCTTGTTCTTGGTGATTCCACTATAAGACAATTAAAAGGTTATGAGATGATTATTTGTTGTCTTCCAAATTCATCCATCTCTGACACCAAAGACAGCATTTTGAAACTCATGTCCGAGCATAAAACTATTAAACGTATTGTTGTGCATGTGGGAGCAAATGAGTTTTCAGAGAACAGCTGTTTGTCCAAGATGATTTCAGAAAACTTTTTTCTGAGCTCTATAAGACTGGAATTCAATCTTTTATCAGTGGCCCACTCCCAGCGAGAGGAAGTTTTGCTTTTTCTCGACTGTTCAGTCTTAACACCTGGCTTGGAAAAACTTGTTCTTCATTTGGTATGAACTTCATAGACAATTTTAACCTTTTCTGGAATCGCAGAGAATTTTACAAGCCAAATAGCACTGAACTCAGCTGGATTGGAGCTAAAGTCTTAGCAGACCACTACAAACTTACAATCTTTTCTCAGCCAGCACTGAGGAAAACAGTTGATAAGATGTCGCAGACTGACATAGTTACAAAGCCTAAACAATCATCTTTGCAAGTTGTCATCAAGGACACACAAACATCTGACTTGCAGGCCTCCCAACATTCAAGGACAGACGACTCCACTTCTCCTCGGATGGATTTCCCAAATAGCATGAAAAAATTGCTCCCAATGGCTACACTCTCTTTTTCCAGTCCAAATCTGTCGCGACAAGCAGTGTACCCAGTTCATCAAAATTGTGTTCGTCCAGGACTTTCAGCTGGCTACAAATCTTTTTCACCATCCAAAAGATACATGTCATCTCCAATCCTTTCACCCTCAAACCAAATGGAACATTTAGAAAGTCTTGTATGATGTACTCTGGGTCCCTGCAAATGGGTGTAGTGTTGGAAACAAGCTGGGACCCAATGTTGACACTATTCCTGTGTTGATAAGAAACAGAAAACATAGAGCACATTTAACCCTGGGGGGGTGAACCAATCTAATCTCCTTCCTGTTTTAAAACAGCATCAGAGTGCACAACCAGATATTACTTCTAGAATTTCTGTAAAGCTAGCTCTTCTGAACATTAGATCACTTTTAAACAAGTAATTTTTAATTAATGATCTTATTTGCAAACACAATCTTGATTTTTTGCTTCTAACTGAAACCTGGCTGGATCAAGCAAATAGTGCTACCACCCTTATTGAAGCAGCTCCCCCAAATTTTAATTTTTTGAATGTTACCCGACAAGGGAAAGGTGGAGGGATCGCAAATATATTCAAAGTCTCTTTTCAATGTAAACAATCCTCACTTGGTGATTTTATGTCCTTTGAACACTTATGTGCACTTGTTACATGCTCTCCTAACATATTATTATTAACTATTTATAGGCCTCCGAGACATTCAGCCAAAGTCTTTCTTGAAGAGTTTGGTGAACTGTTATCAGTCATTTGCTTAGAGTTTGATTGTCTTATTATATCTGGGGATTTTAACTTGCATGTAGATAATACTGATAACATTTATGCCAAAGAACTACTTGCAATTATTGACAACTTCAACCTAGTACAACATGTACAGGGGCCGACCCACTCTCATGGTCATACTCTTGACCTCGTCATCACAAAGGGTCTTACTGTTTCTAATACTGTTGTTGACCTGGCCTTATCTGATAATTTCTGTGTTTTCTTTGATGTTTCTATGTCTCCTCACATTCAGAATAGCTCAACGACTATAGGTAGGAGAGTCATAAAAGACAACACGTGCTCTTTTTGAGCAAGCTCTCTCTCAGAACTCAACCAAAATGTCAGACTCTGTAGATGATTTACTGGAATTTTTAAATTTAAATATGACCCAAATTATGGATGATATTGCTCCATTCAAAATAAAAAAAGAGTCAATGATAAGCAGAAAGCACCATGGAAGCAGTACCCGGCTGTTAAACTGCTAAAGAGAGAATGTAGAAAGACTGAAAGAAAATGGTGCAAATCTAAACTTCACATCCATTATCAAATCCATAAAGAGATGCTTTGTAATTATAATTATGAAATTCGTAAAGCAAGACAGTCTTTCTTCTCCAACATCATCAACAGGAATATGAACAATGCCCGTGTGCTATTTTCAACAGTAGAGAAGCTAACTAATCCCCCACCACAATTAGCACCTGAACTTCTCTCAGTTAATAAATGCAATGAGTTTGCATCCTTTTTCAAAGGTAAAATTGATAAAATACGGCAGAATATTTCTCATAATATATCTCAGTTGCAAAAAATTGAAAAACTGCAATCACCAATGACACAGATAGATAACTTTAACACAATGTCAGAATTTTGTTTAATTGATTATGAGACTCTTGAAAAAGCTGTACAAAATCTCAGTTCCTCAACATTTGAACTGGACATTCTGCCCACCAACTTTTTTAAGTCTGTTCTTCATCTTATAATTACAGATGTGCTTCAAATTATAAATACATCCTTGGAGACTGGCGTTGTTCCTGTGTCCCTAAAAAAAGCCGTTGTAAAGCCCCTTCTTAAAAAAAATAATCTGGATCCTTCAGTGTTAAATAACTACAGGCCAATATCAAATCTACCATTCATCGGGAAAATCCTGGAAAAAATTGTCTTCAATCAATTAACTGCCTTCTTGATATCAAACAGCCATTTTGATAATTTTCAGTCAGGATTTCGTGCCAATCATAGCGCTGATTAAAGTCATAAATGACATACGTCTTAATACTGATGCAGGCAAAACATCGGTCCTGGTATTACTGGACCTCAGTGCAGCTTTTGATACTGTTGATCACAACATACTGCTATATCGACTTGAACACTGGGTTGGATTGACTGGTAAAGTTATCAATTGGTTAAAATCATACTTAAAAGATAGAAGCTTCTTTGTTACCCTGGGAAATTGTTCCTCAACGTCAATGTCCTTGACCTGTGGTGTCCCCCAGGGATCGATTCTTGGACCATTACTTTTCAACCTTTATATGCTCCCACTTGGGCAAATTATCAATAAAAATTCAATTTTGTATCACTGCTATGCAGATGACACCCAAATTTATTTTGCTCTATCACCTAATGATTATGCCCCCCTTGAATGTCTCTACCAGTGTATCGATCAAATCAATAGCTGGATGTCACAAAATTTTCTTCAGCTGAACACAGATAAAACAGAAGTAATTCTATTTGGAAAAAAAGATGAAAGACTCAGGATTACCACTATTCTTGACACAAAAGGGATTAAAACTAAAGAAATGGTTAAAAATCTTGGTGTTTTCATTGACAGCGAGCTAAACTTTGACAGTCACATGAAAGCAATCACTAAAACGGCATTTTATCACCTAAAAAACATTTCCAAACTAAGAGGACTTATGTCAAAAAATGATCTGGAAAAACTAATACATGCCTTCATCTCTAGTAGGGTTGATTACTGCAATGGCCTTTTCACAGGCTTGCCAAAAAAGACCATCAAACGACTTCAGCTGGTTCAAAATGCAGCGGCGAGGGTTCTCACACGAACAAAAAGAACAGAGCACATTACTCCAATTCTAAGGTCCCTTCACTGGCTTCCAGTAAGCTACAGAATTGACTTTAAAGTATTGCTGCTGGTATACAAATCTCTAAATGGTACAGGGCCCAATTACCTCTCTGATATGTTGCAGCGGCCTAACCCAATCAGATCTACCAGATCGCAACAGAAAAATTTACTATTAAAACCTGTTGTTAAAACAAAGTGTGATGAAGCAGCTTTTAGCTACTATGCAGTACAGCTATGGAACCAACTCCCAGAGGACATTAAAAATGCTCCTGCTGTTGGCAGATTCAAATCTAGGTTAAAGACCAAGCTGTTTTCAGATGCTTTCTGTTAAATAATTAATATTGTCTTCTTTCCCAGATAGCAGAGGGACGTTGAAACGGCGCCGATTCTTGGTCAGAATGGTCGGTTTCCGTCGTAAGTCAGAAAATCAACGCTGAAACGGCGCCGTGAAACGTCGATTTCTCCGCCGTCGGAGAAGGTCGATTTATCACTGTTGAATCACCGTGGGTAAAGGTTGATCTGTCGACAGTCAGAGAAGGTCGAATATACGATGTTGAACCATCGTCACTTTTGCCGGCCAGTTTTCAACATTGGTAGGATGCAACTAATTGTTCAGAATATAAATTCTGGCCCGTAGCCAGGGGGGATCGGCGGGTTCGTTCGATCTCCCCCCCCGGACACACACGCCCCTCAAGATTACTCAAGATTTATTCATTTGTGCATTGATTCACATTTAAATTTACAATATCAAATCCAGACTAATCAAAAAAGAAAAGTAGACTAAGTGAGGACGAGTTAGAAAAACGGGTTCATTTCTCCTATGTTTATGTTTACACGTTTTGTTCAGACTGCTTTACACCCCAATCCAGTGGGTGGCGGTAATGCCCCCATTAGACCCCTTTCACTGACGTCACCCGAAACCGGAAGTAAACAAACCCTGCGCCATATTGGAAGACCAACAAACTCGTGATTAGGGGGAAATAACGGCAGCGTGCGGTATGTGAACCCATGAGGCACTTGGTTCATCAAAAACCTACAATGGTAAACTTTTGTGCCGTGTTAGGGTGTTCTAACAAAGCTGATGGGAAAGGTGAAAAGAAGTCTTTCTACAGAATACCAGCTGTGATTGAGACACAAGCAAACCAAGGAGCTTTCTGCCAGGAGACAGAGAGAGGATTTAGCTGCTTTATGCAGAGCGGATCTGAATACTTCAAGTCTATTTTGTTACTGGTAAGTCACTAGGCTAGAGTGTTGTAGAACATTTTTTTAAATGTCTAAATTAGAAGATTTGAAGTGTGCTCGTGTATTTGGAGGGTACGGGAGTAGGGGGCCAGATGAAGTCCACCTTTGGGGAAAAAAGATTCCCCCCCCCCCCTCCACAATGCTGGCTACGGGCCTGAAATTGCCACTGTTTGTCTTATCCTGCTTACACATAGATACGAGTAAATGATATAAGTATAAGTGATAATGATAAGTAAATGATAAAAAAAGAACAAAAACCAGTTTACTTTCTTAACTCAGCAATGGATTTGACCTTCTATCTTTGAAAGTTTTTTTGCAAATAACTTAACATTTCCAAGATGATCATAAATTAATTCTAAGAAGATTGAAAGTGTTACAAAACCTGCATCTTATACCTAACTGGTGGGAATGGTGGTGTTACAACTTATCCTGGTGTTACTTTCATACCCGGTGTCTCATCTCTGTTGTATTGACTTTCATTTCAAGGCATGATATAAAAAAGGGCCATACGTATACGTAGCGATATGTCGTTGGATGTCCCACGCTGTCCCATAATGCAGTGCGATTACCACTGCTGTTTACTGGATGATGTCATTTTCGTTATATACCTGGGTGCACGTGAAACTCCCACACCACTCGGTTGGATCGCGACTCTTTTGTGGATCGGCCTGCTGTTACGCTTGGACCATTGAAACAACATTGAGAAAAACACTGGACCACGCTACATTTTCATTCATCCCTGGACATCTGGTACGTACCATTATTCAGTCACTATTAATCACTATCAATCACCATTAATTAATCGCGAATCACACATTTTTATCACATGAGAAACTATTGTAATTCTCTGATCAGCATAAAAAAGTGGATGGGCTTGCTTTGTACCAATGATTTTTTTTTTTTTTAATTGCAAAGCAGTGCTAGTAAGAGAAGTGAATTGATTTACTGCTTGAGTTAGTCTACAACTTTAATCAGAGAGACAGATTACACAGTGATGGTAGGCTTGACTCAATGCTATCCCAGAAATCCTTCCTGTAATATGCAAATTTGGCCGCCTCTGATTGGACAGCCAAATTTGCATATTACAGGAAGGATTTCTGGGATAGCATTGAGTCAAGCCTACCATCACTGTGTAATCTGTCTCTCTGATTAAAGTTGTAGACTAACTCAAGCAGTAAATCAATTCACTTCTCTTACTAGCTCTGCTTTGCAATAATAAAAAAAAAAAAAAAAACACCACCATTGGTACAAAGCAAGCCCATTCACTTTTTTATGCTGATCAGAGAATTACAATAGTTTCTCATGTGATAAAAATGTGTGATTCGCGATTAAATATTTTAATCGCTTGACAGCACTAATTATTATTAGAGACACTACATAACTCAATATGTAACTCAAGCAGTAAATCACTTCACTCATGGTTCTCTTGCTAGCTGGGTGTGAACTGCGAGTCATTAGAGTGATCAAAGGATTTCCCGTTAGGGTGATCAATGGCAAATTTAAGATGCCATTCCTCACTCAATCTGGCAATCTGACTCTCTCTGTAAATTTAGGCATTTTAAAATGTTTTTATTAATGCCAAATAAAATATCCAGTACAAATTATATATGATAGACAAAAATTAATAATTTATAAATTTTAGTTAGCGGGACTGCAGCTTATCACTGCTCTTGCCCGCGCCGCATATGTGCACTCCCGCTCCCACCCGCACGCGCATATGTGCACTTCCGGTCCCGCCCGCGACCGCAATGAGCTTTCAAAATTTGTCCCGCGCCGCACTGCTTTGCGGCGGGTCCCGCGGGAGTCCCGCGGGAGTGCAGGGCTCTACCCCCGTCCTTTCCTGCTCTCCCTACCTCTGGGGGGCGGGGGCCTCCCTGGTGTGGCACCTTAACTGGCGCCTAGCAGCCAGCTTAGAACTGGTGTGGACAAGGGGGATCTGAATGTTTAATTAAAAGAAAGTATCGCAAAGGCTCTAGGTGGGTGTTGACATGATGTGATTTCTGCCCAGTGCCCTGAATGTCAAAGTAAAGAAATTCAGTGAAGCTCAGGTAAATGGCAGGAGTAACTATGACTCACTGTGGTGTAGTGGTTAGCACTGTCACCTCACAGCAAGAAGGTCCTGGGTTCGAGCCCAGCGGCTGGCAAGGGCCTTTCTGTGTGGAGTTTGCATGTTCTCCCTGTGTCTGTGTGGGTTTCCTCCGGGTGCTCCAGTTTCCCCCCACAGTCCAAAGACATGCAGGTTAGGTTAATTGGTGGCTCTAAATTGACTGTAGGTGTGAATGGTTGTTTGTCTTTGTGTGGCCAGGATCCATAGCCAAATGCCTCATCATCTAATTAATGACATAGGCATTTGACTATGTCTCTGTGTATGGCCAGAGACATAGCCAAATGCCTCGTCATCTAAATTAGTGACGTGCATAAATGGACGAACGATATTCCCACTGTCCTTACCCACTATCTAGCGAAACCACAGCCAAGGGAATGGGCTTGGCAGAATCAGCAGAGAAAGAAGACCCTGTTGAGCTTGACTCTAGTCTGGCACTGTGAAGAGACATGAGGGGTGTAAAATAAGTGGGAAGCCCCGCTTCCATCAAGCGCTGCCAGTGAAATACCACTACTCTTATAATTTCCTCACTAACCTGGTGAGGCGGGGGGGCGAGCCCCTGAGTAGGCTCTCACTTTGGGCTTCCAAGCCCTTCCCGGGTGCTCTCCGGCTAAACACCAGGTGCACTCTTGTTTGGGGCAGCGACCAGAACAGTTGGACAGACCAGAACCATTGAATCTGTACTTACTGTAGAAACTAACATCTGAGCATCAACAAGACTTGAACTATATACATCTGTACACCTCTCACCACTGTGCACAACAGTCTGTTACACTATTGCACACAGTAATGAGAAGCACACAAATGCACACAGTTCCTGTTATGAATAAAATTAAAATTCTCTGTTGTGTCTCCATTGTGTGTGTTGGACTCTTTTGAAGATTACAGGATATGGTACAAATACTGCCGATGTAAATTGTTGTCCTTGTCAGTCCTGCACACTGTGGCACGTGCACCTGAAGGTGCATGCGCTGCGTGAGCTCCAGCATGCACGCCGTGAACAAGGCACACCTGAACTCAATTAGAGAACTATGTATTGGGCTATTTAAGGACTGTGCTGATGCAAAGGCGATGCAAAGTATTACGCTACATTAAGTATGCATTACCGAGCCTTTCTTCCCATATTCTCATTTTCCTGGTTTCTTGATTCTTTTGCCTGCTTCTCGTTACTGTTCTTGTTTTGCCTTTGATGTACTGTTTGTGCCTTGACTGACCCTTTGCCTGTTTTCTCATTTCTGATCTTGCCTGCCAATTTGGACTGTTTACCTGTGTATATATCTGTATAGTCTTGTACCTTGTATATATCTGCATACTTGTTATTAAACTGAACACTTCTGCACATACATCTGCCTCCCTCACGTACCTGACAGAATACTTCGCCATACAATGGATGCAGCAGATGTGTTTCAGTACATGATTTCACGCCACTTCTGGGTTTCCCTGTCCCTGCCGCTAGCCTTGTATTTCTGCTGGCGTACCGATGCTTACCCTCCTACACCCTACGATGGATAGCATCAGCCATGTGGATTCCACATCCAATATGGGGTCCTGTATGATGACTTCCAAGAGTCCAAGCCACCCGAACTCATCTGGGTAAACTTCATCCTGACGTTCATTGCTGGACGAGCACGCAGATGGGTGAACTACCTGATTCAGGTTGAACACCCGTGCCTTTGAAACTCACAGACTTTCTTTGCCATGCTCAAGTTTATTTTTGAGTCATTAGAAAAGGAGGAACCCCATGAAAATTTTTGGGGAGGGCAATAATGCCAGTGGTTGACCCAGCCGAGGAGGCCATTGGTCTAGAGTGCCTCCTAAAGGCAACCATTCCAGTGGCCAACTCAGCCGAGGAGACTGTCACTCCAGAGCTCCCTCCAGTGGCCGACTCAGCTGAGGAGGCTGTCATTCCAGAGCTCCCCCCAGTGGCTGATATAAAGACAGCAGAGGAGGCTGTTGTTCCTGAGCCCCTCTTGGAGGCTGCCTCTTTTGAGCTGGTTTCTCAGCCAGAACCAGCACCTGAATTAATGCCTGAACCTGTGTCTGTATCAGATTCCATGCCTGAACCCATGCCAACATCTGTTCCTATGCCAGCATCTGTTCCTGTACCAGCGCCAGTGTCTGCTCCTGTGCCAGAGTCAGTGCCAGTGTCTGCTCCCATGCCAGAGGCAGAGCCAGAGTCAGCACCAGTGTCTGATCCTGTGCCAGAGACGGAGCCAGAGCCTGTACCAGTGTCTGTTCCCGTGTCAGAGGCAGAGCCAGAGCCTGCGCCGGGCCTGTTCCAGTGCCAGAGCCTGTGTCAGGGCCTGCTCCAGAGCCAGTGCTGGAGCCAGAGCCAGAGCCTGCATCAGAGTCTACTCCAGAGCCAGTGCTGGAGCCAGAGCTGGAACCTGCATCAGAGTCTACTCCAGTGCCAGAACCAGAGTCAGAGCCTGCGTCAGAGTCTGCTCCAGAGCTGGAGCCAGCATCGGAGCCTGCGTCAGAGTCAGTGCCAGAGTCGGCACCTGTGCCAGCTTTAGTACTGGTGCCAGAGTTAAGGCCAGAACCTGAGCCTGTTCCTGAACTGGTGTCAGAGGACGTTGGAACGACCTCTGCTTCACCTGCCCAGGAGGACATCTGTGTTGTCCCGTCACCAGGTTCTAACCCAGACCAAAGCAGTGCACTGACAGAGCTCGAGCCTGTACCTGAGCCAAGTCCACAGTCCGAGCCGAGTCCAGAAATCGAGTCATTTCCGGAGCTCAAGTCCAGCCATATGTCCAAGCCAGTTCCAGAACTCCAGCCTGAGTCATCTCCTGAGCTCAAGTCCAGCCATATGTCCAAGCCAGTTCCAGAAGTCCAGCCTGAGTCATCTCCTGAGCTTGAGTCTAGTCCTGAACCCAAGTTGTGTCCAGAGCCTGAGCCCGAACCCCCACCGGGGCCAAAGTATGA
Organism: Neoarius graeffei; assembly: GCF_027579695.1. Taxonomy (NCBI): domain Eukaryota; kingdom Metazoa; phylum Chordata; class Actinopteri; order Siluriformes; family Ariidae; genus Neoarius; species Neoarius graeffei. The sequence goes on along the minus strand of NC_083589.1, from coordinate 13,159,078 downwards.
TGGATTTTCGCTCCCAGAGGGAGCTCTTTGGGAGGGGGTTCTGTCAGTCCTGCACTGAGTGAGCTCCAACACGCGCTGAGTGAACTCCAACACGCACCTCGTGAACAAGGCACACCTGAACTCAATTAGAGAACTATGTATTGGGCTATTTAAGGACTGCAGTGATGCAAAGGCAATGCGAAGCATTACACTACATTAAGTATGCATTACAGAGCCTCTCTTCCTGTAGTCTCATTTTCCCAGTTTCTTGATTCTTTTGCCTGTTTCTCGTTACCATTCTCGTTTTGCCTTTGATGTACTGTTTACACCTCGACCGACACTTTTTGCCTGTTTTCTTGTTTCTGAGCTTGCCTGCCAATTTGGACTGTTTACCTGTGTACAGTGGCATGCAAAAGTTTGGGCACCCTTACTGAAAATGTCTGTTACTGTGAATAGTTAAGTGGGCAGAAGATGAACTGATCACCAAAAGGCATAAAGGTAAAGATGACATTTATTTTCAGCATTTTCTGCAAGATTTGTGTATTATTTTTGTTTTGTACAATTGGAGAGTGAAAAAAGAAAAGGAACACCATGCGAAAGTTTGGGCACCCCAATACATTTGAGTTCTCTGGTAACTTTTACCAAGGTTCCAGACCTTAATTAGCTTATTGAGCTGTGGCTTGTTCAAATTCTTCATTGGGAAAGGTCAGATGATGCAGATTTCAAAGCTGTATAAATCCTCTGACTCCTCAAACTTGTCCCTAAAATCAACAGCCATGGGCTCCTCTAAGCAACTCCCTCGCATTCTGAATAATAAAATAATTGATGCTCACAAAGCAGGAGAAGGCGACAAAAATGTAACAAAGTGTTTTCAGGTAGCTGTTTCCTCAGATTGGAATGTTATCAAGAAATGGCAGTTAACAGAAACAGTGGAGATCAAGGTGAGGTCTGGAAGATGAAGAAAACTTTCTGAAAGAACTGCTCATTGGATTGATAGAAAGGCAAATAAAAACCCCTGTTTGACTGCAAAAGACCTTCAGAAAGATTTAGCAGACCCTGGAGTGGTGGTGCACTGTTCTACCATGCAGCAACACCTGAACAAAATATGATCTTCATGGAAGAGTCATCAGAAGAAAACTGTTCCTGCATCCTAGCCACAAAATTCAGCATCTGAAGTTTGCAAATGAACATCTAAATAAGCCTGATGCATTTTGGAAACAAGTCCTGTGGACTGATGAAATCAAAACAGAACTTTTTGGCCACAATGTGCAAAGGTATGTTTGGAGAAAAAAGGGTGCCAAATTCCAGGAAAAGAACACCTCTCCAACTCTGACGCATGGGTGTGGATCGATCATGCTTTGGAGTTGTGTTGCAGCCAGTGTCACAGGGCACATTTTATTGGTCGAGGGAAGTATGGATTAAAATAAATCCCAGCAAATTCTGGAAGCAAACATCACACCATCTGTAAAAAAGTTGAAGTCAAAAAGAGGATGGGTTCTACAATAAGACGATGATCCAAAACACACCTCAAAATCTATAATGGAATACTTCAAGAGGCACAAGCTGAAGGTTTTGCCATGGCCCCCACAGTCCCCTGACCTAAACATCATTGAAAATCTGTGGATAGATCTCAAAAGAGCAGTGCATGCAAGACAGCCCAAGAAACTTGTAGAACTGGAAGCCTTTTGCAAGGACAAATGTGTGAAAATCCCCCAGGTAAGAACTAAAAGATTATTAGCTGGCTACAAAAAGTGTTTACAAGCTGTGATACTTGCCAAAGGGGGTGTTACTAGGTACTAACTATGCAGGGATCATTTCATCTTCAACTTGCTTAACTGTTCACAGTAACAGCAATTTTGACCAGGGGTGCCCAAACTTTTGCATACCACTGTATATATCTGTATAGTCTTGCACCTTGTATATATCTGCACTCTTGTTATTAAACTGAACACTTCTGCACATACATCCGCCTCCCTCGCGTACCTGACAGTCCTAGGTAAAGTGCATACATTTTCAACATGAACATTCAGGTTCAGTGCACACAAATAATTCTTAATGCATAATGTGTTTAATGCTGGACATTCAAATAAGAAGTGAAATTCATCACCTTGATCTCGTTAAATTTTCTTTCAAGTGTTGCCATATTGTAGTGTCACATTACTTTAATAACATTTATGTATTCACAAAAGGTTCCTCTGCAGTATGTTTTATGGTCGGGTTTCTCTCCGGTATGTTTTTTCTCATGATGTGACACAGATTGTTAAATCTCCCTGGGCATAATCATCCAGTAGTGTGTATGTGTAGATGGTGTCGTCGTCATCATCGTACTTGATGTTATACCACAGGGGGAAGCCTGGCACTTGAGAAATGACTCTGCCTGAAAATCCAGTGTGCTGTCCTTCCACATCTTGGGTGACTTTCTTGCCAACCAACAGTGGTACATCATCAGCATCACCTGGAGCATTGGGCTCAGCGTTGAAGGCATGGTGGACCAGAACCTTCAGATTGGCTGCCAGCTTTTTTGCAGTGTGTACCTTCCCCCCACTGCTGAAGGCATACATGGATTTGTCAGGGGCATGCTGCTGCAGTACTTGCTGTCTGAACCTCAGCTGAACCTTCAGAGTTGATATCTTCTTTTTCTTTCTGGGCAGACTCTCTAGAGCACTGTCTACTCCCTCCTCAGACTTTCAGAGACCATAGCAGATGATATCATCAATGAGCTCTTCCTTAGCCCTCAGAAATGCTGCCTTCCTTCTCTCCTATGCTTCAAACATCTCTCACTGCTGCTCCTGTCTCTTCTGATTCACCATCTGGCATCATTCAGCATACTATCATTTGATTGTAGGGGCTGACTTCATAGCAGCTTGAATTAGTGCAGTCTTCTCATCTTGAGTCTTGGAGGCCAACCAGTCCACTATCTTGTTGAAAGCAAACATGACATAAGATTTGGTGCCCAGAGTGCTGATGTGGGGTTTACACTGCAGGAGGTTGTCCAGGTAAGCAAACACACTCTTTGAGAATTTGTTGTGCTTGGCAACACTGGCAAACTGCTTCCTGGCTTCTGGAGTGTCAACTGTGTGCTTTCCACCTGGAAGATGGTCCTCACACTGCTCCTCTATCATCTTGCCCAAAGCTGGGAAAATGACACAGAGTTGGCTGGTAACAAGCTCATCATAGACTGGGGAAGGTTCAACCAGGGCCTTCAGGTAACAATCATCCTTCACTAGGTCAGAGAAGGGAGAGAAGTCACCAGTCAAAGTCGCCCACACAATCAGGAGCTGCAGTCAGGAAGCTATGCAGTTGGGTATAGTGGTGGTTCATGTCCAAGATGTAAACCTTTGGATCTTCCAGAAGATACCAGAGAGGACTTGTCACCAACTTGTTCAACAACCCAAGAGCCTTGAGTCCAGCAATGAAGGAAGGGACTGACAGATCTGCCAGGACTGCCCGGAGCAACTTGTTCTTTCCTGGAGCGTGTTGAAGGAAGTCAACCATATTCTCATTGTAACGGCCAAAGTAGAATTCATATAGATGTGAATTACAATTTATGTTACATGGTATATATAATTTCATTTGAGTGTGTAATTCCATATAAGTAGTTTATTAAGATGATGAATAATACGTGGCAAGGTTAAAAGAATCAGAATTCATATGTTAAGAATTAGAACTGCCTCACGCTTCTTAAGAATTCATATGTGAAGAATTAGAACAAGAATTAGAACTGTCTCACACTTCTCAAGAATTAGAATTAGAATTCATTCAGCTATATAAGAATGGTCTCGCGCTTCTCAGGGTAGATCTCGAGAAGCCGTGGAAGCGAACAGTTTTTCTTATCTGACACTCTGACTCTCTGATATTGACTCACCGACTCTCTGTATCTTAGAACCTTTGTAATAGTTAAACGAGGATTAAAGTTCAACTTTCAAGACGTTTCAAGTGGATTTATTGCAAGGCACAGGGACACTGAGAGTGGAAACAGTTACTTTGGGACAGAGACTTCGTCAGCGTAAGCTATAGCACTTTTCTCAAGGTCTCACTACGAACGAGCCTCTACACTCATGAAGGAAGTAAGTGTACTCCACTTCATAGAAAATGGAGTTGAATCTGTTGCCCCAGAAGGTCTTGAGTGAGACTTGTTCTTGTCCTTGAGGAAGTCACGACAGAAGTCATTGAATTCAAAATACTTCCCAGACTTCTCATCCCCTCCCTGAGCAAAGGCCTTTGCTGCTGAGCAAAGCACACAGAGTGTGCCAGGCTCCCCCTGTTTGACGATGCAGTCTGCACTGGAAAGGGGAAGGTTGTCAGCTTTCTCACACTCCCCAGTTGCAGCAGCTGAAAGTTCAACATACTGAATTAGGGAGTGGAGACCACAGAAGAAGGTGTGTAGCTTGGATGTGGCAGTCATGGCCTCTTCACTTGGGTCAAAGTTAGAAAGTATGGTGGGAAGTACTTCTTCTCAATAGGATTCCAGCAGCTCCACAAATTTGGCCTCTGTGGCTGCTCTGTCTGACATGGTAAAGCAAATCTTGAAGAGGATTTCTTTTCCAGCTTGACTCAATGACACACAGTCATCTAAGTCTGCCAGGATGTCTTTAAAGCTGGTAAGGCTGTCTTCTGCTGACTTGGTCGAGATGTCCCACAGCCCCAGAACCCAAAACCGACCATCAGAACCAGACAGTTGATAGCCCATGTATCTCTGCCCAAATTTGGAGGTCTCGTCACTATAGAGGGTGGTGTCGGCTTGGTCAGGCAGTTCTTCAGCTAGCTGCATCTGGGATAATGCCAGGTGTTCCACATTCCAGTTGCTGACAGTTGCTCTCGCTGGTAACCTATTACATGTCAGGCCAGCAAACTCGAGAACTCGAGAGATAGTGGATAACATATGGGTAGATGACACATGAAGGCTAAGAAGCTTGTAGACAAGCTCCCTAAACTCTGGAGCGAAGGTTGCACTCTCAGTGTCAAAAGTATGCAAGACCTTTGATGCAGCTATGGACTCGTTCAGATCTTTCACTTCTCTTAGTTGAGCATTAACTTCATGTAGGCTTTTGTAGCTGTCAAGCTTCTGGATCAGGTTGTCAATGTCACTGACCAAAGCAGATTCTTCATCTATCAGGAGGTCTTCATCCTCAAACTCCTTGTCCTCCAAACCAACTCCCAGACGTCTCGCCTTACAGACATGATACCACTCTCTATCAGTCGCATTCTGAAGGGCCCTTGACTTCTCTTTCAGTTTCATCTGCAGGTCCTCAAGCTTCCTTCTCAGTTCTGTTTTCTCTTCAGTCAGTGTGTTGCATTTTTCATTCAAGCTATCAGTCTTTCTTTGCAGCTCTTCACAGACCTCCATGAGAACTGCAGCATCTAGGCCTTCACTTGGAGCTGTAGAATGACAGGGAGACCTCAGAGGAACTGGAAATCTGAATGGCTTGTTGTTGTACTCTTGGATGGCATCTTCTCCTCCTGGTTTCCTGATGTTTTTGTGCAGGTGAGAAAACTCAGCCTTTATTCCTTTGATGACACTAGCAAGACTTTGTGGGCTTTTCTTGGCTCTCTCTTCACTTCACAATTCCTTCAGCTATGAAGTGGTATCAGCAAGCCCAACATCTCTCAGCTTGGTGTGCACCTCTCCATCTGTAGGTACTTTGCTGGTCATTGTACCAAATCATTCAAACCCAACTAAAGATCATTAAGGATAACAATCTACATAGATTCCTAGTCAAACAAATCTCTCGTCAACACCACATTCTGGTAAAATAAACTCAATTTAGTCAGGTTCTATGGAACTAATACAGCAATCTTAGTAGTAGATGTTAGTTAGTTGTGTGCATTTCTAGTCCATGATGTGATTTAAATGCCCAAGGACCACATGAATAACTGACAGATCTCATGGATGACTGGTAGAGTGGATGTAGGCCAAGTTCAGTAAATACAGGTGGCTACATGTTAAACGTTCAGAGAGCTGTAGGCTTTGATGAGCTATGCTTTGAGGCAACATAATAAATTATGTCAGGAAGGATACAATGAAAATTCACACATATATATCCTTTTCCTTTTGGCTTAGTACATCAATTTATTCTAAGCCAGTGTACTTCAATGATGTTGACAATTTTTTTTCAGTGTTATTCATCAAATTTCTTAAAACTTATAGGTATTTCTTACAAAAAATGACATTCTACTGTGTAAAAAAAAAAAATTATATATATATATGTATATATATATATATATATATATATATATATATATATATATATATATATATACACAGGGCCGTTGACAGCTTTGGCTGGGCCCGGGACAAAATAATCTGAGTGGGCCCCCCCCCCAATAATCTGAGTGCCCCCCCCCACACACACATACGCGCGCACGCACATCGCCACACAGCAACCACCCACACCCAACCCCTCTTTTCACAGTCTCCATTCACTCCAACCCTTAAATAACAGGTATTCCAAGCCCGTTATAACAGTCAACCATTTTATTTCAACATTTCAACATATTTACAGTTTGAACATTTCTCTAGTCTGCAACTATTCAGGTGCGAAATGCAATGCGCCGGACTTTTGCTGTGGCAAAGTCGTCAATAAGGTCATTGAAGTCCAGCTTCTTTGCAAGTTCGCGCTCTATAGAGAGCATAGCCAGCCCATTGAGCCTCTCCTGTGACATGTTTGAGCGCAGGTAGTTGATAAACCAAAATGATTGTTTACGGGATGGAACTGGGCCTCAATGAGAACGGAGTTATGGCTTTCCCAAAATCTGAACATAGAAGCATCACCACTAGTCACACACGGACTGGCCATTAGGGGTAGCGGGAGTTTTCCCGGTGGGCCGGTGGTTCAGCGTGGGCCGGCGGAGAAAAAAAAAAACAGTTGCGCGCTGGCCTTTAATATGATAAGCAATGTTAACAGTTTCTAAACTGTTAACATTGCTTATCATATTAAAGGCCAGCGCGCAACTGTTTTTGTTTTTTTTTTCTCCGCCGGCCCACACTGAACCACCGGCCCACCGGGAAAACTCCCGCTACTCCCGATGGCCAGTCCGTGTGTGCCACTAGTGATGTGTACAGTGAGTTTTTCAGTGTATTTTTTGTCTTGTTTTTCATAAACGTCCTTTCCGTACTCGATTTAGAATGTTACAAAAAAAATTGACACCCTCCCAACCACGTAACATTAGCCTATCTGACCTGGGGGCTGACACATTTATTACGGATAAACCAAAAGGATTACAACGTTCCCTGGATATAGAACTGGACCGAGAAGATTTCAAAATCTTAACGTGTAAGCAACAACAATAAAACAGAGGTTGTTTAATTGCGCTTTTCATACAGGCCTATCATTTTTCACTTGAGCAAGGGAATTGTTTGAAGAGTATCCACTCTAAGCGAAAGTTTAATGTTTTGCAACAGACTAACCTCAAAACACCCCATTTATAGCCCATTCGTTACATTAAACTCTATCTAGCTGGCAATTTCACATGCCGTCGTATCTACACCAGGCCCGGCGCCATGGGGGGGGGCGAAAGGGGGCGTCGCCCCCTCGTGGCTACAGCCTCGCCCCCTTAACGGAGACTCAGATCACTTAATTGTTTTCGTATGAAAATATAATGTATTATAGACGTATTAATAATTTGCATTTTCAAATACGAAATATTAAGTGATTGCATTGCACAAAAATACATTTCACATAAATCACTACTAAAACTGGCACGGTAGAACAAATCTGATTGGTTGTTATGATTCTTACGTTGCAATCGTAGAATTCAACTGTATTAAGGTAGGATTATTTCAAAAAGCCTGAATTTAATATTAACCCTGTTTTAGACATATGTATCAATCCTAACTACTGGGGACTAGTTATCGTGGGTGTATGTGTGAAATGCTGACACAGCCGCGCACACACAGACCTGTGATAAGGACAAGGGGCGGGGTCGTGCGGGCGGGGGTTTTACATGTACACTTACAAGTGCACTGTCTCTGCAATATCCTGCAATATGCAGTCAGTTTGCGGGAGTAGTCTTTCCCCCACCGAATTAAACCAATTCAATCACAATATTGTGAATCCATTTTCTTTCTTTGTAGCCTAAGTTTATCTCCGTTTATGTTGGTGTATGTGTTCATATATGGTCCGCTTTATGCGCAAATAGCGTAAGAATATGTGTCGTTGACGTCACCCCCCATGCAGCGGGGGGGAATTCATCACTTCAGAGTGTTTTGTCCCCTACACGCCTAAACTGGGATCGCGGATTAAGTGGTTAGCGTTGACTCGGTGCGAATCAGGATTACTGGTGCAGCCGCGTCTGTTGATTTTTTTTTAATTATGATTTTGGCCGCCGAGCCAAGTACCTTAGACTTGCATTGACGTTTTGTTTTCATGCCGCGGAGCTATTTATATGTATTTTAAATGTAAAGGACTTGCCTGTAGGTTTGTGTGTGTTGTTTTATGTTTGGCATCTTTCCGGTTGTAACGCGTGTCTGTGAGAAAATCGGAGGGGAGGGTTAACAGGTGGGCACGGGGGCTGATAATGCGCAACTGCCCTGGTAATATGTCACATGATTTTCCCGGACTAAAACAACCTTCGGGGCCGTGGTGGTTTTGTGGTTGGCGCAGTTAATTGTTTGAAACACGTTGTCAGACCGCCATCACTACTACACACTATATGAAAAATATTTGCCCCCTTGCGATTTCTAATTGCCCCCTAAGTAAACTGTTCCTGGCGCCGGGCCTGATCTACACGGGATGATTTCCAACAAAATAAGGTTTAATTAACAAGAGGCAGCGTTCCACGGGCTTTCAGCTAACCGGAGTCCAGCTCAGCGCAGCTCAGCAAGCGTGCCTAAAACATTTGGATATGATTGCGGGCCAATGTGCTATTCTTTGCTTCATTGAGATATATGCAACACAGTGTTATTAAACCGATATGTTTATGAAATAATTCAATGCCCTGTGCATTTCAGTGTTCACTCAGTGTACCCTGCTATCCCCTACTTTATAATTATGAATGGCGCGTCGCGCGTGCTGGGGTTACATTACGGGGCTGGAAAAAAGTTATCTGTGTCTTACCTGGCTCAGCTGCCCCACTGCCTTCACCACCTGCTGCATCATCTAAATCTTTTCTAAAATATCGATGCAGTGAGCCCCTGAGGCTCTTGGCTTCATCATCTCTTTTTCTCTATTCTTTTCTTTTCTTTGCTCCTGACTTGTGCATGTTGGCAAACGGGCTCGCACGCTTATTGTCGAAGCGTTATGATGGAGTAGTGCCGTGTTATTTGGCGCCTTAATCAAAGACCAAACCATTTCTGCATTAGGGGTGGTAGGTAAGTTCTTGAATCTATTTTCGAAGACAATAAAGGCAAAAGAACCAGAAATCATTCATTGAATGCAAATATAGCACATTTTTCTCCCCCAAATCAACACATTTTGAAATGAAACAGAATGATTAATGGCATCTTCATGAGGGACCAGTTCTGGGCCCCCCCTCATGCCTGGGCCCGGGACAAAATACCCGGTTGTCCCCCCCTGTCGACGGCCCTGGTTCTCCTGTTTCAGGCTGTTCTTGTTTGGTGGAGGAGTGGGTGGCGGGAGAATGACAGGATTTCAGCTCTTACTCATTAATATTCATGGCATGTAAACGTGTTACCTCTGATTGGCTAACAGCAATCAATAACCGTGTTACCTCTGATTGGCTAACAGCACTGTGACGCTACCTCCAGTGGGTCACAACAAGCGGATGTGGGTGTCTTTGTAAAAACTGTTTCGATTGGCTATTATGGTCTTGACATCAATGTTTTGACCAATAACAATGTAGATGTGGCAGCGGGGGCGTGGCCGAGCATCGGTCTGTGAATGGAGGGCGGAGTCAGGGAAGGTAAGTGGAAGAATCACTGCACCTGACGGGAATTAACGTGCGTGTTTGTGTCTTCCCCAGTGACTGCGCCCTATAAGAGGAGAGGGAGAGCAGAGGAAGACACATTTTTCAGTCATTTTATGTGTGAGTACAGCTGCGCCCCCTTATAGTTTCTAGCTGGTAATGCACTCACTGCTTTCACACACATTCCAAATATGGTCTGGCGCCGCCCATTTCCCATCCCCATAAGGAACATTTACAACGGCAAGTGAATGTTTTTAGTGTTAAACATGCCGATCCATGGTAAGTGCAACTTGATGGCAAGCATGTAATTTGTAATTATGGGTGTGATTATGTATGTATTTTGACAGTTAAACTTGTAGGTGCTACAGCGAGGGTTAGCTAGCTGGGTACGAGCTGCTGAAAACATTCTTAGTAAATCACACCACGTGGGGTGTCAAACTGAGTACACAACGTAAAAAGGAACAAAATGCAAAAACTTGAATTTAAGTTCAGTTACCGTTATGACTATCCATGGGCGTAAAAATGCGTATGGATGGTATGGACGCGTCCATACCAATATTCAGCTGAGTTTAAAATGTCCATACCATTTTTGAATGGAGAAGCCGCGATGCGGGAAACACTGAATAAAAACACCAAACGCGGTATCGCTTCCAGCTGATTTTCAGTTGTGAATAGACCTCTCAAAGACGGCTGACTATTGGTGGGGACAGGTAAAAAAGCTTTATGAAGCTTTGATTGGCCCACCTCCCGTTGCCGTGACGTTGCTATGGTTTTTTGTTGTCATTGGCTGTAAGCGGTAAAATCAGCATCCAGCTCGCTGCTACAGCAAAACAGCACACAGGCAGTGATGTCGGGCAATAAAAGAAAACGTAAGGAGGACATATGACATTTTTGTCATATGATCCTGTAACAGCAAGGAGTTTCTGTTTGCAATCTCTCTCTCTCTCACTCACACACACACACACACGCACACTAATAAATGCTTGTAGGTAATGCTAAATGTTTACTTATATTTACTGTAACAGCAAGGAGTTTCTGTTTGCAATCTCTCTCTCACTCACTCACTCACACACACACACACACACACAAATGCTTGTAGGTAATGCTAAATGTTTACTTATATTTACTTTTTTCTTGCTCATTGTTTGCATGTATATGCATATGTGTATATGCGTATGTACGTATGTAACCTCTGCAATAAAATGTAAAAATGTGAAACAATTGTCACTTAACCCTTTCAACTTAATGAATAAACATTTTTGCAAAATGCAGTACAACTACCAAAACTCTTCACACTTCTACCACCCATACCTACATTACTTCCAGATTCTGAAATTGCAGTAACTCAAAAGGAAGCACATGATGTTTCAAATGTGTGCAAATAGTAAAAGTTGTGTGAAAATGAAGCAGCAGCACATAATTTTGATTGTGTTGTTGTATTTTGGGTATGTCATCCACTACAGCGAAATTCACAGCAACTTCAATGTCCACTTTCTCTGTGTGATAATGTATTGCCTGTATACATGCAGATGTTAGCCTAAGTCTAAGACTAAGTGTACCTGGTGCTAAAAATCAAAATAACACAAAGGAATGGACAACCAATCATTTGTATAGTGTAGGCCACATTTCGTGCGACAACCATGGCGCACTGGGGCGCTTGGCCAAATTATGTCCCCACCAATATCAACACCGTTTTTACACCCTTGTGACTATCCAACTAGCTAGCCTGCTAGCACTATTAACTATTAGCTTCTTAGTCTTCTGTTTGTTATAGCAAGCTATCCCATTTAACACTTCACAAGCAGACATTAGCCACTTTTTGACATCTAGCTAAATCACGTGTTATTGAGTATAAAGGGGTCTACGTACATTAAAAAGACACTGCTAGCCCTTTAGCCTAACTCATTGCTTTGAGAGAGTAAGTGGTGCAGCTGTGTTTGTAAGATTAGATTGAAAGTACACAATTATTTTTTAATGTACAGAAAACAAGAGTTAGTATAAATTATAGCTGATTTAAACTCCCAAAAGTTACTGGATTTAGTGTAATCAGTTTGATTTCATGCATTCTACATTCTGTTGCAGTTTTAAAATGTCACGCCGAATCAGCCCCATCAATGATGCCATTCATCATGTTGTCACATACTGACAAAACGTCTAAATTAGATGTGAAATACATTAATGCAACTAAAGGTAATGTGGTAAATGGTTAATCTATTAATAGTCTCTATGCTCTGTCCCTGCATGCCCCACACTGATAACATAGCAATAGCCAAATCAACAAATTATTATAAGATGCCTTTGAAGCTGCTGGCAATACAAGTTGCTTGCCTGACATTTGTGTACTATGGCAGTCTGCCAGCTACAGTGGTGCTTAAAAGTTTGTGAACCCTTTAGAATTTTCTATATTTCTGCAAAAATATGGCAAAAAACATCCTCAGATTTTCACACAAGTCCTGAAAGTAGATAAAGAGAACCCAGTTAAACAAATGAGACAAAAATATTATACTTGGTCATTTATTTATTGAGGAAAATGATCCAATATTACATATCTGTGAGTGGCAAAAGTATGTGAACCTTTGCTTTCAGTATCTGGTGTAACCCCCTTGTGCAGCAATAACTGCAACTAAATGTTTCCAGTGTCTGTTGATCAGTCCGGCACACCGGCTTGGAGGAATTTTAGCCCATTCCTCCATACAGAACAGCTTCAACTCTGGGATGTTGATGGGTTTCCTCACATGAACTGCTCACTTCAGGTCCTTCCACAACATTTTGATTGGATTAAGGTCAGGAGTTTGACTCGGCCATTCCAAAACATGAGCTTTATTCTTCTTTAACCATTTTTTGGTAGAACGACTTGTGTGCTTAGGGTCGTTGTCTTGCTGCATGACCCACCTTCTCTTGAAATTCAGTTCGTGGACAGATGTCCTGACATTTTCCTTTAGAATTCCCTGGTATAATTCAGAATTCATTGCTCCATCAATGATGGCAAGCCGTCCTGGCCCAGATGCAGCAAAACAGGCCCAAAACATGATACTACCACCACCATGTTTCACAGATGGGATAAGGTTGTTATGCTGGAATGCAGTGTTTTCCTTTCTCCAAACTTAACGCTTCTCATTTAAACCAAATTGTTCAATTTGGGGCTCAGCCATCCACAAAACATTTTACCAATAGCCTTCTGGTTTGTCCATGTGATCTTTAGCAAACTGCAGACAAGCAGCAAGTTTTTTTGGAGAGCAGTGGCTTTCTCCTTGCAACCCTGTCATGCACACCATTGTTGTTCAGTGTTCTCCTGATGGTGGACTCATGAACATTAACATTAGTCAATGTGAGAGAGGCCTTCAGTTGCTTAGAAGTTACCCTGGGGTCCTTTGTGACCTCGCCAACTATTACACGCCTTGCTCTTGGAGTGATCTTTGTTGGTCGACCACTCCTGGGGAGGGTAACAATGGTCTTGAATTTCCTCCATTTGTACACAATCTGTCTGACTGTGGATTGGTGGAGTCCAAACTTTTTAGAGATGGTTTTGTAACCTTTTACAGCCTGATGAGCATCAACAACGCTTTTTCTGAGGTCCTCAGAAATCTCCTTTGTTCATGCCATGATACACTTGCACAAACATGTGTTGTGAAGATCAGACTTTGATAGATCCCTGTTCTTTAAATAAAACAGGGTGCCCACTCACACCTGATTTGTCATCCAATTGATTGAAAACACCGGACTCTAATTTCACCTTCAAATTAACTGCTAATCCTAGAGGTTCACATACTTTTGCCAGTCACAGATATGTAATATTGGATCATTTTCCTCAATAAATAAATGACCAAGTATCATATTTTTGTCTAATTTGTTTAACTGGGTTCTCTTTATCTACTTTTAGGACTTGTATGAAAATCTGAGGATGTTTTGGGTCATATTTATGCAGAAATATAGAAAATTCTAAAGGGTTCACAAACTTTCAAGCACCACTGTATACTGAGTGGGATATGTTTCAGTTACGAAATTAGCTGCATATACAAATAGATTCCATATACAATATTTAGGCCTTAGATTATTTTCTACAAATTAAGGCAAGTTTTTTTCTAAGATTAGCCTATGTTCTATGTCAGATTAAATACAGGTTAGTTTAAGCCATCTGCACCAATCTTAACTGTCGTAGTGGTAGTGGTGATATCTCCAGAAAAACTGGATAAAAGAGCAAAGAGACTAAATGAACATACAGTTGCTGAAATTGTGTTTTACAGGACGTGGTATATTTGCAAAAGGCCCAATCTGCAAAGGAGACTTTGTTGTCGGGTATAGGGGAGATATGATAAGCGATGCAGAAGCTCAAAGAAGAAGAAAACTTTACAATCCAGTGTGTGCTGCATTTATGTTTGCTTTCAACTGGAGAGGAAAAACATGGTGGTAAGATTTGAAGTTGCAGCTAATACTCTTCCTCTTCCATGTCCCACTGTTCTACACTAGTCTTTGTGAGGCTGTGGTTTTGGGGTGATGCTGTGTATGCACACTAATCACACTTTCCTGTCTTTTTAAGTATTGATGCCTCTACAGAGGACGAGTCGTTTGGCCGGCTGGTCAACGACGATCACCAAAGCCCAAATTGTCGGATGAAAAGAATCGATGTGGATGGCAAACCACATCTGTGTTTGTTTGCCATAAGACATTGATGAAGGGGAAGAAATTCTGTACAACTATGGGGGTGCTGACTGCCCATGGAGACCACAGGTATGTTGCATAGTAAACATCACCTATTACGCAGGTTAAATACATTACACTAATATTGATTTATCTATTTTACTATAAAAGTAAAATGTAGTACAAGAATAAAATACATGCTTAAATAAACCCACTATCAAGTATTACTAGTATTACCAAGTGTTATTAGTTTAACAATAATTTTAATGCCATTTTCTACAACCAAGTGAAATTATAAACTTCTTATACAGAAACATGAAGTCCACAAATGATCAATGTTGTGTTATTTATTTTCACTGATTCATTCAACTCATTCATTTTCTGAGAATATACTGTACAGGATGAATATTAGAGGCAAGACTGGATAGCAGTATATTGCTACTAATGAAGTAACACACAAAAAAGTCAATCAGTACTAATTCATGAATAATGTTTGCAGGATGCCAATGATACAAATGTGGATTTAAAGGCTTCACTGGGCAAACACAACATCAAAAATAAAAAAAAGGTATATTTTGTATCAGGCACCCAGAGAAATCAAATGGTTACCATCACATGATTGACTTCAAATTGCAAATACTAAAGTAGACACTTGATATTTCAAATTTGTAATAACTTGTGTTTATAGACCACCAGAACTGCAAAAAGGACCACGACAGTGAAGAACTCTCACCCTTCTGTCTTTTCAAAGAATCCATTGGATGATGCAACTGGCCAACAGAACAACTGTCAACAGGTAATTTTAGGTTCATCATTTAAATACTTATACAGTGTATCTCTGTCTTTTTTTTATTTTAGTTTGTATTATTATGGTCTGTAAAAGTAATGGCATCACGAATTATTCATTCATTCATTATCTCTAGCCACTTTATCCTTCTACAGGGTCGCAGGCAAGCTGGAGCCTATCCCAGCTGACTATGGGCGAAAGGCGGGGTACACCCTGGACAAGTCGCCAGGTCATCACAGGGCTGACACATAGACACAGACAACCATTCACACTCACATTCACACCTACGGTCAATTTAGAGTCACCAGTTAACCTAACCTGCATGTCTTTGGACTGTGGGGGAAACCGGAGCACCCGGAGGAAACCCACGCGGACACGGGGAGAACATGCAAACTCCACACAGAAAGGCCCTCGCCGGCCCCGGGGCTCGAACCCAGGACCTTCTTGCTGTGAGGCGACAGCGCTAACCACTACACCACCGTGCCGCCCCATCACGAATTAGAAATAGCTAATTTTTTTGATGGCTAATACATGTTCATCATACATCTCATCATAGAGATTTCCCTGAACAACACAATGTTTAGTTCTTTTAGACAATTAAAATGAGGAAACAAGCCTATTTTGATATTTATCAATTATGAATCAATTATGAAAATGCAAAGTTTTTAATATAATGAACAGAAGAAGCTTAGTGTTAGCAGAATACTTAGGCTACATTTTAGACATCTGTCTCCTGTTGTTATATTCTGAAATACTGTCATTATGAAATATGTGTTCACAGATAACCAGTGTTGAAATAAATACAATGATGGTGGAGGACTCTCCTTTACTGGTGTCCAGCTGTCAGATGGATGATGCTAATGGTCCAGAGAGTAGCCTTGAACACAGTGGCGGTTCTAGACCAAAATTACTAGGGGGGCCGAGGTGGGGCCAGTGTTTTTTCAGGGGGGCACATATCGGCAAAACATGGCAATATTTAAGCGTTCAAAATGTTTTGTTTAGTTTATTTAAAACCAAAACAAAATACATTGAGCATAAATACAATGAGATAAACATTCTGTCTCAATAGCCTAAACATAAAATAAATTGTGCTCAATAAATCTTAAAACCATGTTTCTCTTTTTTGTAAAATAAGATTTCTATTTTTGCATACAATGAACCTTTTCTTCAGACGTGGCTGCACTGGAGTGTTGTCCAAGCACTTGCTGATATCTGGAGAAAGATGAATACAGTAAATATGAGAGTGCGACTGAGAACAACATTTATTTATCATTATTCATTTATTAATTTATTATTATATCTATTTGTATTTTATATTTATTAATTATTATTCAGACTTAACACTTTCAGGGTAGGCTATATGAATTGTAGGTCGACACTGCTCACACACACACACATTTGTTCAACATCACAAACCTGATGGTGCTGTACTTGATATGCATGGTGAATCTGGTTGTCCCAATGACTCGTTGGGTTGTCCCTCATTCTGTCCCTCAATCTGATCCTGAATGTCTTCATCCTCACTCTCAGATTGCCTTTCAGATGCCTCACTTTCCACCTCTCCAACCACCACCTCTGGCTCTCTCTCCACCTCTGGCTCTCTCTCTTCTTTCATAATCTTCATCTTCCTTACTCTATGTTGCTTTTTGCCAACAGGGGCAAAAACGGACGTAATGTCCTTCTTGCTCCTTTTCATGATGACAGCCTACAGTAGGTCTATACTAAAAAGTAAACAGAGAGGAATGTAGCCTCTACATATCACAAGGCCATTCAAGTTTTACAAGAAGGTTAAACACTGTCGGTTATTTTACCCATTTCCCAAAAATATTAAGTTAGGCTACTTATTGCTGTGCAACGCACTTTTAAGACAGCGCAATAAAACGGATTTATTATTGTAGTGAACAACAACAGTAAAACACGGATATGTGCAAACACTGACGTTACGAAATTGAATAATTTTCCTTACCTTCGCCTCTTTGCAGTAGCCTAGTCCTTGCAGGGCTGCAGCTGTTATCTCTCACGTCCGAAGTTTACAATTCGCGCTGCTGCGGGTCTTTCTGCTGCAGGTAACAGTGTGCGTGTAGCGCTTTAAGGAGTCCGTGTAGAACACTCCGTCATGTCAGTTCCGATCTTCGAGCCAGCGCACGTCAAAATTAATAAATCTTGTTACCTGTTCAGCACAGGGGCCACAACAGGGGCCAGGAGCAATTTTACAGGGGCACTGGCCCCCGTTTAAAACCGCCTATGCTTGAACAGGTATTTTCAAATTCATCACTTCCTACAAATTCAACACAGATACGATCCTAAAACACTTCCATATGTTATTTCTGTGTTGTTTAGCTATTTCAGAATGAGAAAATATGGCTATTTTCATGGTTAAGTATGAATTATCACAACAGTGTTTAATGTAATACATTTATAGAAGCTTAGTGTTAGGAAAGCATATAGGTTACATTTTAGCAAACACTAACACTTTTCTTTGTTTATTATCTATTGTCTACGTCTGTATGCAATTGATGACGTGATTTTTGTCTGAAGTTGCAGTCATTATATATCCATCTAGTGTTACATATGCAGTTTATTGTGAATTTCTCCTGAAGTTATTTTCTGAAATATTGTCATTATGTAATATGTGTTCACAGATAACTAGTGTTGCAGTAAACTCAATGATGGTCGAGGACTCCCATCCTTTGCTACTGTCTAAAGGTCAGATGGATGATGCTACTGGTTCACAGAGTAGCCTTGAACAGGTATTTTCAAATTTATCACTTCACATACCATCCTACAGTCTGTCCATGTGTTGGTTATTTATTGTTTAGCTATTTTAGACAACTAAAATGAGAAAATGAGGCTATTGTGATGGTTATTAAAGATGTCTCCTGTTATATTCTGAAATAATGACATTGTGTAATGTGTTCACAGATAACTAGTGTTGCAGTAAATTCAATGACGGTCGAGGACTCCCATCCATTACTACTGTCCAAAGGTCAGACGGATGATGCTACTAGTTCACAGAGTAGCCTTGAACAGGTATTTTCAAATTCATCACTTCAAATACCATCCTACAGTCTGTCCATGTGTTGGGTATTTGTTTAGCTATTTTAGACACCTAAAATGAGAAAGTAAGGCTGTTGTGATGGTCACTAAGTATGAATTATCACAACACAGTGTTTAATGTAATACATTTATAGAAGCTTAGTGTTAGGAAAACATGTAGGTTACATTTTGGCTACCATTCACACGTTTTTCTTTGGTTATTATCACGTTATTCTAGAGAATTACGGCGTCCCCACAGAACACGTTCACATCTAGCACATATTCACACACTTTTCAAAGAAAACCTGTGTGAAAAATTTAGCATAGTGCGTCCCCATAGTGAACTGTCCAATAGTGTGTGAAATGTCCCCGCAGTGGGTGTTTGAGAATGTGTGTATATGTATATATAGAACTTGGCTGTTAGGAAAGTACTACTTTAATACAAATTTGTTATTTATCTCTCAAGTCAGGTCTATGTAGGCATACATTTCACATCAGAGTTTTGTCTGAAGTTGCAGTCATTATGTATGCATGTAGTGTTGTATTTAGAGTTTATTTTTTGTGATTTTTTTTTTTCCTGTTATATTCTGAAATATCGTTATGTAATGTGTTCACAGATAACTAGTGTTGCAGTAAATTCAGTGATGGTCGAGGGCTCTCATCCTTTACTGCTATCTAAAGGTCAGATGGATGATGCTACTAGTTCAGAGAGTAGCCTTGAACAGGTATTTTCAAATTCATCACTTCAAACACCATCCTACAGTCTGTCCATGTGTTCGGTATTTATTGTTTAGCTATTTTAGACACCTAAATGAGAAAGTAAGGCTGTTGTGATGGTTACCAAGTATGAATTATCACAACACGTTGGTTAACGTAATACATTTATAGAAGCTTAGTGTTAGGAAAACATATAAGTTACATTTTAGCCACCACTCACTTTTTTTTCTTTGCTTATTATCACATTATTCTAGACAATTACGGCGTCCCCATAGAACACGTTCACATCTAGCACACTTTCACACACTTTTCAAAGAAAACCTGTGTGAAAAATTTAGCATAGTGCGTCCCCATAGTGAACTGTCCAATAGTGTGTGAAATGTCCCCGCAGTGGCTGTTTGAGAATGTGTGTATATGTGTATATATAGAACTTGGCTGTTAGGAAAGTACTACTTTAATACAAATTTGTTATTTATCTCTCAAGTCAGGTCTATGTAGGCATGCATTTCACATCAGAGTTTTGTCTGAAGTTGCAGTCATTATGTATCCATGTAGTCTTGAATTTAGAGTTTATTTTTTGTGATTTTTTTTTCCTGTTATATTCTGAAATATCATTGTTATGTAATATGTGTTCACAGAAAACTAGTTGCAGTAAATTCAATGATGGTCGAGGGCTCTCATCCTTTACTTCTATCCAAAGGTCAGATGGATGATGCTACTAGTTCAGAGAGTAGCCTTGACCAGGTATTTTCAAATTAATCACTTCAAACACCATCCTACAGTCTGTCCATGTGTTGGGTATTTATTGATTAACTGTTTTAGACACCTAAAATGAGAAAATAATTGATGTGTTTTGATGGCCACTAAGTATGAATTACCACAACAAAGTGTTTGATGTAAGACATTTATAGAAGCTTAGTTAGGAAAACATGTAGGTTACATTTTGGCCACCATTCACACTTTTTTTTTTTTTCTTTGGTTATTATCACATTTTTCTAGACAATTACGGCGTCCCCATAGAACATGTTCACATCTAGCACAATTTCACACACTTTTCAAAGACAAATTCAGCATAGTGTGTCCCCATATGGAACTTTTGGATAGTGTGTGAAATGTCCCCGCAGTGGCTGTTTGAGAATGTGTGTATATGTATATATAGAACTTAGCTGTTAGCTTAGCTGTTTAGTGTTTAGACTAAACTTAAACTTATTAAGGCCTTTAACAAAAGAGTATGTGAACGCTTAAATATACCCTGCTGTCCTGCTTACTTACTAGAAGTAAGACATTTCATATAAACAGTTGTTCTTTTCCTATTTCTCTATTACAAAAAAAGATGTTCTAATATCGATAAAAATTGCTTGTGTTTACAGATTTTTACAGAGCCTGAATATATACCAAGACTGAGACGTACTAAAAGTAAGTTATTAAGTTGTGAAAAGAGTGTTTTGCATAGGAATTAACAATCATCATTCACAATTGTGTATAGTGAATGATGATTGTTTGTTTCAGAGTTTCTTTCTGAATTTGCAGATTTTATCTCAGATCTGGTTATTTCCTTAGACAAAGATTTAGTTGTCGGAGATTTTAATATTCACTTCGATAACCCAGAAGACCCTTTAAAAACAGCGTTTGTGTCCATCTTAGATTCAGTCGGGATTAAGCAGAATGTCACAGGACCGACCCATAATGGTGGTCACACCCTTGATCTAATACTAACATTCAGATTAAACATAGACAATATAGTCATACTTCCACAGTCTGAAGTTATCTCAGATCATTATCTCATCTCATTCAAACTATGTCTGAGTAATAATATATGCACCTCACCACGCTACTGTATTAAACGTACTTTCACATCAACTACTACACAGAGCTTTATAAATGATCTTCCAGAGTTGCCAACTTTGATTGGGTCACTGTCAGCCCCTGCAGAACTTGATCAGGCAACTGAATGGTTAGAGTCAACATTCCCCCATACTTTAGATAATGTGGCTCCTCTAAAAAGGAAAATGGTCAGAGACAAAAAATTAGCACCCTGGTATAATGATGACACTCGCACATTAAAACAGACCACTCGAAAACTGGAACGTAAATGGCGTCAAACAAAATTGGTAGTGTTCAAATTAGCTTGGAAGGAGAGTTTCCTGAAGTATAGAAAAGCTCTTAGTGCTGCGAGATCAACATATTTCTCCTCCCTAATAGAAGATAACAAAAATAATCCTAGATTCCTATTTAATACTGTAGAAAAATTAACCAGGAATAAGTCCACTATTGACACATGCACACCTGCAGTATGTAGTAGCAACGACTTCATGAATTTTTTTAATGACAAAATTGAGAATATCCGACAAAAAATTCAAACTACTGATTTAAGGTCAGACAATGAAAGTGACCTTGTAGTTAACTATGTAACTGTATCAGATCATCAGTTAGAATGTTTTACTCCCCTTAAAGAAACTGAATTACTTCATTAATCTCTACATCAAAAGCCTCAACTTGCATACTAGATCCCTTACCTACACATCTATTCAAACAGATAATGCCTGGAGTAATTGAACCGCTTCTAAAAATAATAAATTCTTCTCTTATGATTGGCTATGTACCCAAATCCTTTAAACTAGCAGTTATCAAACCCCTGATTAAAAAACCTGAACTTGATCCCTGTCAGCTGTCCAATTATCGGCCAATATCAAACCTCCCCTTTATCTCCAAGATCCTTGAAAAAGCTGTGGCACAGCAGTTATGCTCATATTTACATAGGAATAACATCCATGAAATGTATCAGTCAGGATTTAGACCTCATCATAGCACAGAGACAGCACTGGTTAAAGTAGTAAACGACCTACTGTTGGCGTCTGATCAGGGCTGTGTCTCGCTACTTGTGTTGCTTGACCTTAGTGCAGCATTTGATACCATTTATCATTCCATTCTTCTGGATAGACTAGAAAATGTTGTGGGAGTTAAGGGAATGGCCCTCTCCTGGCTCAGGTCTTATCTAACTGATCGTTATCAGTATGTTGATATAAATGGTGATATTTCTAGACGTACCGAGGTAAAGTTTGGTGTTCCACAAGGTTCTGTCTTGGGTCCACTGCTTTTTTCTCTATATATGTTACCTCTGGGTGATGTTATTTGTAAACATTGTATTAGTTTCCACTGTTATGCTGATGACACACAGTTGTATGTCTCTGCAAAACCTGATGAGAGACACCAGCTTAATAAAATTGAGGAATGTGTTAAGGACATTAGACACTGGATGCTTATTAATTTCCTTCTGCTTAACTCTGACAAGACTGAAGTACTTGTACTAGGACCACATACAGCTAGAAGTAAGTTTTCTG
The DNA here is from genome assembly GCF_027579695.1 of Neoarius graeffei. NCBI lineage: Eukaryota > Metazoa > Chordata > Actinopteri > Siluriformes > Ariidae > Neoarius > Neoarius graeffei. The sequence continues at coordinate 13,136,716 of NC_083589.1, read as the reverse complement.
ATTACACAGTGACTCTGGATGGCCTTTGTTTCTTCACGTGCAGCAGTACAAGACCTCGGAGTGATTATTGACCCCAGTCTTTCATTCGAAACTCACATTGATAACATCACCCGGATAGCTTTCTTTCATCTCAGAAATATTGCAAAGATAAGAAATTTAATGTCATTGTGTGACGCAGAAAAACTAGTCCATGCTTTCGTTACCTCCAGGTTGGATTATTGTAATGCCTTACTGTCTGGATGTTCCAATAAGTGCATAAACAAGCTCCAGTTAGTTCAAAATGCAGCAGCAAGAGTCCTTACTAGAACTAGAAAATATGACCACATCACGTCTGTCTTATCCACACTGCATTGGCTCCCAATCAAATTTCGTATTGAATATAAAATACTACTATTGACCTTTAAAGCACTAAATGGTCTCGCACACAGTACCTGAGTGAACTTCTGCTCCTCTATGACCCGCCACGCCTACTTAGATCAAAAGGTGCAGGCTATCTGCTGGTACCTCGTATAGTGAAGGCTACATCAGGGGGCAGAGCCTTTTCTTACAAAGCCCCACAGTTATGGAACAGCCTTCCAAGTAATGTTCGGGAATCAGACACAGTCTCAGCATTTAAGTCTAGGCTGAAAACATATCTGTTTAGTCAAGCCTTTTGTTAATGGTGTTTATGACGTAAAGGTGTAGATCTAGAGGGTCCTCAGACATAGAATGTTTTGGTAAACTGGGATGTATGGATGCTGTCAGTCCCCACTCGCTTGCTCACTCGAGTTTGTTGACAGTGTAGTGGCTGGCTGCTTTATGTCCTGGGGCTCCCTCATGCCTGTGTTACCTTCTGGCTCTCTCCTTTTAGTTATGCTGTCATAGTTAGTTGCCGGAGTCCCTGCTTGTACTCGGTGCAATATGTATACTGCTCCTACTTATTCAGGTGACATTGGGCATACCTAACAACCTGTTTTCTTTCCCCCCCCCCCCCACCCCAAATGTGTCCCTCTGAGTTACATGGAGTCAACAGGAAATCTTTTGGTGGAGAGGGTGGAGACCTCGACTGGCTATTGTAGCCTGCAGGGAATCGGCCGTCAGACTTTCTGTCGCATGTCCCAGACCCGGTGAAATGTAACTGAATTGTCTTGGCCAGCCCTAAGGGTCCCATCTGCATCTCATCATTGCTGAGGAGTGTGCTCCCATCACCCAATCAAGCATCCAGCCAGAGCAGGTCATGATATATTTTTTACCATATTAACATGCCATTGTTGTGTGTTATGCCTGATGTAAAGACTCTCGTCTCTGCGAGCCTACCACACAGATTTAATACTTGTCATTTTTAGGGCATACCTAAGAACATGTGTTTTCTTCTCCCCCCCCCCCCCCCCCCCCCCCCAATCTGTCCCTCTGAGTTACATGTTGGTCCTGGGATTGAGATGCTGACCTCTTCTGCCCCTCGGACCTGCTTAATCCATCCTGGTGCCCTGTGTCTGGTCGGAGTTTTATCGCACCGCTCCTGTGAAGGACGGCCCCATGAGGACAGTTGAGGGTTATACCTGGAGGATGCTCTGGACTCTTACAGTAATGCTTTTATGGCTGAGGACTACAGTTGTCTTGCTAACTTTAGGACTGCAGTTATCATGAACAGTTTTGCACTCAAGTTTCCATCAATGAAGCGTTATAACATCAACGAAACTGTCCTCATGTTAAAACTGTTAATATTATAGTCAGGCTGTCTGTTGTTGCCCAAATGAGGATGGGTTCCCTTTTGAATCTGGTTCCTCTTGAGGTTTCTTCCTCATGTCGTCTGAGGGAGTTTTTCCTTGCCACCGTCGCCACAGGCTTGCTCATTGGGGATAGATTAGGGATAAAATTATCTCATGTTTTAAGTCGTTCAAATTCTGTAAAGCTGCTTTGCGACAATGTTTATTGTTAAAAGTGCTATACAAATAGACTTGACTAGTGCATTATGTTGTAATAATTAAAATTCATAAATTCATATTGATAAATAATTTAAATACTTTAAAAATAAAATGTCACTAAATAATTTAAATTCATAAAATGCCAAAGAACTTTTAAAAATTGAGGATTCCAAAACTCTCTGGCTTGCAAAGTAATTCAGTTATTTGATTTTACTTCTGTCAATTTACAATTTATTCTAAAGCTCAACATGCTTCTAATTAATAACATATATATTTCATTTTGTAGATGAAAGACATCCAAACTGTAGATTTTGATGATCTATATGACTCTTCTCCATCTGGGAGTGAAGATGAATACGTACCAGATACTACCTGTGAAAGTAGTGACAGTGAAAGCGATGTCACCATCAAACATAACAGAAAAAGAAAAAGGCATGCAGTTGATGATGCACTGGATAATTATGCATCAACGAGTTCTGATGTTTGTTCCCATGTTCCCCATACAGCTGAAGAAGAGCCTTCCAGAGAAGAAGAACCACCTTGTCAGACCATAAATGAAGGGGTCATTGTTGACCCATTCCACAAGAGTGATGGAAAACGAGTCTACAACGAGGCATTATTGCCTATATTGCCTCAAGCCTTTCACTAAAATGGCAAGGCATCTCGAACATGCCCATATAGATAAAGCTGATGTCGCAAAGGCTCTAAGTTTTCCAAAGGGTTCCAAGGAAAGAAAAAATTAATTAGACTACATCTGCAACAGAGGAAACTATGCTCACAATGCTGCTGTAATGAAATTAGGAAAGGGGAAACTCGTGCCATCTAGACGACCACCTAAAGAAGCAAAGGGAGATAAATTCTTGTTCTGTGTATACTGTCAAAATCTTTTTGTAAAAAAGATCCTTTGGCGGCATGTGAGTAAATGTAAATTGGCACCTGCAGGAGTTGCCCCCAAACCAGGAAAGAACCATGTTCAGTCCCTTTGTACATACACAGGGCCGGTGCCTTCACATGTGAGTAAACAACTTTGGGAAGTAATCAGTGCCATGACTCCTGACCCAGTCACACACACAATTAAAAATGATCAAGTCATTACTGATGTTGGGCAGCACTTGGCTGATGTTCCACAAAGGTGGAACATCAGCCAAAAATCAACAAAACATGCGTGAGAAGATGCGCGAAATGGGAAGGTTGATTTATAATGCCCAGAGAGTCACCCATTTAAAAACAATGGAAGATCTCATAAATCCCCAAAACTATATGGAGACTGTAAAAGCTGTTAAGTACACATGCGGTTATGACAGTACCACAAACAAGTTCTTGATTCCAACATTAGCAAACAAACTTGGGCGTGCCCTAGTTAAAACCAGCAAACTTTTAAAAGCTCAGGGTTTAATCTCAAATAATAAAGAACTTGTGAAGAATGCCAGTGAGTTTCAAGATGTCCATTGTGAAAAATGGAATGAGATGGTCTCAGCTACGGCATTAAGAAACATCCGGGAAGCAAAATGGAATGTGCCCACTCTCATGCCATTTACTGAAGATGTCCAGAAACTCCATGACCATCTCAATCAAATGCAAGATGAATGGCACAAGTCACTTTCTGAAAGTCCTTCTACAAAAGCCTGGAGACAACTGGCAAAGGTCTGTCTGGCCCAGATCATTCTCTTTAACAGGCGCAGGGAAGGAGAGGTGGCAAACATGCCCTTATCTGCATTCTTATCAAGAGACACTTCAGATCCACATGAGGATGTGGACTGGGCACTCTCCGAAGTGGAGAAAAAACTCTGCAGACACTTTTCAAGGATTGTCATCAGGGGAAAACGTGGTCGCCCGGTTCCACTTCTTTTGACACAAAAATTGCTTTGTGCATTAGAACTTCTTGTCAAACAGAGGGATGCCTGCGGGGTTCTAAAAGACAACAAATATTTCTTTGCAAGACCAGAAGCTTTGACACATTTTCGAGGCTCAGACTGCCTCAGTGACTTTGCAAATGCATGTGGGGCAAAGTGTCCTAAGTCACTGACATCTACCAGACTGCGAAAGCACGCTGCAACACTTTCAACAGTGCTTAACATGACTGATTCTGAGATGGATCAATTAGCCAACTTTCTTGGACATGACATTAGAATACATCGTGAATTCTATCGACTCCCTGAGAAGACCCTTCAACTTGCCAAGATTAGCCAAGTTTTAATGGCTCTCGAACAGGGAAGAATGTCTGAGTTTCATGGCAAGAACTTGGATGAAATTGTGATAAATCCAGATGGTATGATATTTAATAATATTTGTCTATGTTTAATACCCATTTCTATTCTTTCAATGATTTAATTAATAATTTCCACAAAGGGCATTCTGGATGAGGAAGAAAGGAGCATAAACGAGGAAACTTGTTCATCTGCCATTGATGGTATGTACCGTCACTAAGTTACTGTCCAGATATTACAAATATTTCATAAAAAACAAGCACTCTGGTTTGCTAGATAGCAAACTAATGCCTTTTCCACAGACCTCAGTGGAGAAATGGCATCATTTGCTTCTATAGAATACTTTATTATTATTATTATTATTATTACTTCTAATACTAATGATAATATATTTAGGTTGTAATCTTTAGCAAGGAATCTATAGATTCAATAAAAACTACATGGAATCCACAATGATGTAAACGGTAAACTTGATTATATCTCTACCGTACTTTAACTAAAGTGGTCGGTTAATGATGTACCCAGCTTAAGTAAATTAATTAAATGTGCTTCTACGTGCAAATTATAGATTAAAATCAGTACAGCAACAAATAATGTTTATATGGCAAACAAGATAAGCATACTGGGTATCCCAAAAGTTACTATAAACTTTGTTTTTCTATTTCGTTTCAAGTATCAAATCAGACAGATGTGAGGCCATCAACATTTTCAAGCTTAGGCTCTGCAGTTTTTGTGCTGCCTCTGCTGTGCTTGTTCACTGGTGTGGAGAGTCACATGACCACAGGTGTTTCTATTTGGCGAATTCAAGATCACACAGCACTGCGCAGCTCTGCGCAGAGTCACTAATCTCTAGAATACCTGGATAGAGCACCTATGTCATAATGCTGAAGCGTATTCTTTAAAAGTGCTGCACAGTGCTGTGATCTTCAATTCACCTAATATGTCCTTAAACCTGGATGGGCCTGAGTGGTCATGTGACAGAAGCCTGTTGCTGATTTTAGGGAGATGATGTGATCTCAGTGAGGTGATCATTCCCTTGCCCATGGCTCACCAATTGACATTGGAGCAGTATTGCAAAAAAATGTTTTATGGCCCGTCACACTGCTCCTATATGTAGTACAATTTACAGCATCCATGGACACGACATCAGTGAATGTATGTCTACAAAAATGGCAAAACCTAAGCTTTTAAATGCTGATGGCCTCACATCTGTCCAAAATGATATTTGAAATGGAATAGAAAAAAGAAAGTACAGTATAGTAACTTTTGGGCCACCCTGTATTTCTGAATATGTTGAATTTTTAATTTGCTTTCCCATAGAACCATTAGAAGGTGAGGCTTCGCCTCCTATTGAGAGGAATGAGTCAACATCACCAAAGAGACGCAAACCAGTGTCAGATCATGAGAACTTCAAGTGCCAGCACTGTGAGGCCTTCCTCCAAGGGTAAAGGTATATATTCTTTTGTATATTAGCAGTGATTACAATTGATCTCTTAATGTTATATAATAATAATAGCAAATAGATGGACTCATAAAAAGAAACTTTACATGCTTTTACTGACCATATTGCATATTTGTATGCTTGTCACCAGTTACATAAATATGTGTTCTTACTTTCTGAAGCTGTTACTCAAACTCGGGCTAAAACTGGCTAAAGCCATCACCATCATATTAGACATCACAATCACTATCATTATTCTTTGAAAACCACTGCACTACATATAACAGGGTTCCCGTGGGGTCTAAAAAAGTCTAAAAAAGTCTAAAATTCAGAAAGTTAAATTTTAGGCCTTAAAATGTCTAAAAAACACACATATTTTCATCCCAGGTCTAAAATTTAACTTATCCAAGTCTAAAATTCTTACATCCGCTCAGTCTGTTCTTAGAAGTGCCTGCAAAACATTAATAAAAAATGTGCCGGTTGCGTTGTTGTCTGCCTGCTAAAAAACTTCAATCACCGGTGATCGCAGCAAGTATGCAACGGTCCAGTTTGTCCACTACGCCTACCGTAGTTCTGCCTTCTAAGTTCCCGCCGAGTTTATGCAGTCTGTGGCAGTCAGAGAAGGTTAGCGGTTGTGTTGGCAGTGCGATGAAGAGTGTGGATAGCGCGTCGAATAATAGTGAGTAAAGAGGTTCACATACTTTTGCCACTCACAGATATGTAATACTGGATCATTTTCCTCAATAAATAAATGACCAAGTATAATATTTTTGTCTCATTTGTTTAACTGGGTTCTCTTTATCTACTTTTAGGACTTATGTGAAAATCTGATGTTTTAGGTCATATTTATGCAGAAATATAGAAAATTCTAAAGGGTTCACAAACTTTCAAGCACCGCCGTAAGTATGAAAAACGAGAATGTTCTGCGAGCAATAGGCTGAAGCACACTATCGCTAAAAGGAGCTGTGTTGGGCTGGAACGGTGGGTTAAATAGCCGCTCACATTAGCGCAGAGAGCTTTCACACTGTCCGCGGTCTCAAAAGTAGCCGGTCACCGGTGGCAAATCGCCGTCTGTGGCTTGTTATGCCGCCGGCTATTGTCAGTTGAGTCACAAAATTTAATATTAAATATTTCTGACGGCAAAAAAAGTTGTGAACGTAAATTACATCCACTATGTCATGTATGTCCGTTGCCGCGTCAACTTTGTTTACATCCTCGACAAGAGTGCAGCCATTACTGCCCTGTGTTGCCAGATTGGGCGATTTTAAGTGCATTTTGGCGGGTTTTGAACATATTTTGGGCTGTAAAACATCAGCAGTATTTTTTTTTACTTAATACAAGAAATTAATGGCTGCCAACGTTTTTGCCAAAATGGTATTTTATTTTCCATTGTTTAGGCAGCTTCAGCATCATACTGTGAGATTCTGTTCAAATTGTTTTTTTTCTTCTATGAAGCCTGAGCCATTTATTTTATTAGTTTATAATTATTGTTTAATTTAGTCTTCAGGAGAGACTGCCTGCACACAGTACTAGTATTAATAGTTTTTTTTTTTCTTACATGAAAGCTGAGGCATTTATATTATATTTTAAGGTAACTTCATGTTGTGCTGTGAGGTTCTCTGCACTTTAAGTTTTGAACCAACAGGTGCATTTGGATAAGTAAAGCCTATTTTTCTGCATGTTTGTAGTCCTGGTAATCTTTTATATTGGTAAAGTTGTTTATAGGACCATTTCTCAGTGTCTTTTGTTTTTTTAATCAATAGTTTTTCAGTAATAACTTAATATTTAACATTATCACTCAATTTTAAACACCCCCCCCCCCCCCCCCCCCCCCCATGGGCTGCCCCCAATTTCTGTGGGAAACACTGGCATGCGTAACAACGCTAATCAAGCTTAAGCTAGACGACCCGCCTCAAATACCCGTCCCGGGTAAATGTTATCCCAATTTTAGACGACCTGTTCCAAACCATCCCGCCCCATGAAAAATTCGTACTTGCATCTCTCTCTCTCATATATATATATATCCCTGCACGCTTTGTGTGCATTATGTCTGCCACTGGCAGACATTTTACCATTTTGCACCCTGCTGTAAATTATTTGTACCCTGCTATTCTCCCAAACTTTGAAGCCCCTGCACTGTAGACAATCTTAGCGTGCACATTACATGTCGTCAACGTTACCATGACATGGAGCGCATGAGTCCAGTCAGCGTATTCAGCTTTCTAACAGTGCTCTTTTTATATATATATATATATATATATATATATATATATATATATATATATATATATATATATAAAATTCTCTCCCCAATGGTGTGTCTTTCCTGGCTTTATTATTTAGTTTTTATTAATTTTGCATTCATATTTTGCAATGATTTTACACCTCTGTCTCAAATGGCCCCTATTTGCTCCGCTACTGCTTAAAAACCTGCTGTCTCTCTTGTATACCTCTCGCAAGGTATGACTTGATTTCATTGGTAAATCGCTTACAATGTTCACCTGTTGATAGAGAACTTCAGATAGTATTTCCAGCACTCACTCTTTTTCTTTTCTGTTCAATTCTTTAGCATATCAAGGCAGAGCTACCCAGAAGAAAATGCCCTGGCAGCAGAAAGAGGTACAGGCGGTGGAAAGGCATATGAAGCGCTTCATCACATCTTGCATTGTACCAGCAAAGAGCGACTGTATGAAGTGTTTGAATGCTGAGCCAGAAGCTCTTAAGAACCGAGAGTGGCAACACGTGAAATTCTACATTTACAACTGCATTACATCCTACAAAAGGAAAATGCAATGCAAATAGTGTGAAGATTACCAACTTTATGGTATGGCAGTTTTTGTTCACTTTCATATGCCTCTGCAAAATCCACATTGAAGGATGCCTTTGTATTTCATAAAGGGAATGCCCTTTTTGTTTACATGTTAACTGAGTGAACAGAGTTATGTATTTGTTTACACTAGTGTCAGTAAAGACACACTGAATATTGTTTTTACATTTTTCATAAGTGACTTTCCTTTTTTAAACTCAGGTAGTTAAACATTCAGAAGATTGATGTTACCTCAACTTCAATTGTTCATGTTTGTAAAGTTAAACACATTAAAAGTTGACATGAGCAATACAAATTTGACTTGAATGCATTTGATAGTACTGTGTTATGTGTATTGTGACTGCAATTAGTGTGCCTAAATCATATTATTTTGGAAAACACATGATGAGTAGATGTAATTTCATGTATTGTAAGTCAAATTCTACCTTTCTGTGTGCAAATTATTTTGACCCAATTGTGTCAGGAGTCCAGCTCAGACTGATTATTGGGATTTAACTTGGTGATAGATACACTTAGGTAGCATAAATCATATATTTCTGGAATGCTCATCATCAGTAGATGTGAGTTAATGCATCATGAGTCATGCTACACCTTTCTGTGTGCAAATTATCTTGATTCAACTGTGGCAGATATTCATTGTAACTAAGGGATACATACATCTAGGTAGCATAAACCATATATTTCTGGAATACTCATGATGAGATGTGAGTTAATGTATCATAAATTATACTCCAGCATTCTATATGGCAAATACCTCCATTCACCTATGTTGGGTGTTTGTTGGAAATTGTCAAGCACAGCTCAGAGTCAGTGTTTATTAGGCTGTACTTTTGGGATGGATGCACGAAGGTGACCTAAATCATATATTTTTGAAAAGCGTAAAATGAGGAGATGTGATTTAATGTATCATAAGTCGTGCTACACCTTTTCTGTGTGCAAATTATCTTGATTCAATTGCATCGGGCGCCATTGCAGACTCAGAAACACAGGTCAGAGTCAGTGGTTATTTGTGTATAACTTAGGGAAAGATATACAATTTGGTAGCATACATATATTTTTGAAAAACTCATGATTAGATGTGATTTAATGTATCATAAGTCATGCTACACCTTTCTGTATCCAAATTATCTTGATTCAATTATGACGGGTATTCATTGCAGACTCACAAGCCCAGCTCAAAGTCAGTGATTATTGGGGTTTAACTTGGTGATAGATACACTTAGGTAGCATAAATCATATACTTCTGGAATTCCTATCATCAGTAGATGTGAGTTAATGTATCATAAGTCATACTCCACCTTTCTGTCTGGCAAATACCTCCATTCACCTATGTTGGGCGAAAATTGTCAAACACAGCTCAGAGTCAGTGTTTATTAGGCTGTACTTTTGGGGTGGATGCACTAAGGTAGCCTAAATCATACATTTTTGAAAAGCTCATAATGAGATGTGATTTAATGTATTGTAAGTTATGCTACACCTTTCTGCATGCAAATTGTCTTGATTCAGTTGTGTTGCGTGCCATTGCAGACTCTCAGACGCTGGTCAGAGTTATTTGTTATTTGGTTGTAACTCAGGGATAGATATATTTAGGTAGCCTAATTGATGTATTTTTGTAAAGCTCATGAGTAGATGTGATTTAATGCATCCTAAGTCATAATACACCTTTCTGCATGCAAAGTATCTTAATTCTCTTTTAACAAACATGGATGATGAAAATTTGAAGACAAAAATGGCATCATAGCAGTAACTGATTCAGTTACAGTTCTTGTTGGCCAATGCAGAGTGGCTGATCATGATTAAAAACATGAAAAAGAGCTGTAATGGTGTTAAAATAAAGAATGAACAGCTCCAAGAGTGGAAAGTTTCAAAGTTGTGGACTTTCACTTTAGATGATATCCAGTCAATAATTAACAAACCATTTACTGTTTTATCTATGTACACTTCAATACTAAGAAAGAAAGAAAGAATTAAACATAATTTATTCTATATTGTTATAGGACTGTATGCACAGCACTAGGTCCCCACTAATCACAATCACATCAGTGTGAATTATGGAAATTATATGTTAATGAGGTCCCCATGAGTCACGTTTATCCGTCATTTCACAGGTCCCCATTGAACACATTAGAAACATTACTTCATCAATTCAAATATTTAAAGTTGTGTATAAGCTAACAAAGCTTTGGATAGTCTACCTGATTTTTTTTCAGACCTCCAGGACCTTTAGAAATGGTGGTCCCCGCAAGTGATGTTCAAAAAGTCAGTCCCCATAAAACATATTAACCAGTATGTGTGTGTGTATGAGAGAGAGAGAGAGACTGGGAGGGAGTCATTCATTCATTCATTCATTTATTTATTTATTTATTCGAATACTCCCTGCAGCAGCGGCTCTCATCAAGGCATGAGGCACGGAGCGGAGCTCGCCTCGGGGGGTATGGGGGGAATAACGTCCCCTGGCTGGGAGCTGATGGGCCCTGGCAGTGCTGGTTTGTTCGGGAGAGGGCAGGGGTCGCTGGCTGCCAAGTCTGGGGAGGCTGGGACCTAGGGTTAGGGTTAGGTGAATTACGTCCTGAGGTGCGGAGCTAGCCTGCCCAGGGAGCAGTCTTTCGTTCGGGAGAGGGCAGAGGCTGCTGGCTGCCAAGTCTGGGGAGGCTGGGACCTCCCCTGCCCGAGTTACAAGCGTGCAAAGTCGGGCTGGAGCCGCCATTAGAAACAAAACTGATGCGGAGCACCGCACCATGCCTCGGGGCGAATTACGTCCCATGGCGCGGAGCTAGCCCGCCCTGGGAGCACTCTTTCGTTTGGGAGAGGGCAGAGGCCGCTGGCTGCCAAGTCTGGGGAGGCTGGGACCTCCCCTGCCCGAGTTACGAGCGTGCAAAGTCGGGCTGGAGCCGCCATTAGAAACGAAACTGATGCGGAGCACCGCACCACGCCTCGGGGCGAATTATGTCTCTCTCCTCACGCTTACTTCCCATGGGTGGTCACAAGCCAAGGTGGGCGAGGCCATGAATACTAATTTTCGAAGTGACGTAACTTCATATGGCTTTTCCTGATCCGCTCGCTTTTCCAACTATTTTCTTTCATAAGCTAATACAGGGAATGGGAGTAGAATTACATTTTCACATGCAGCATGCGTATGCAACTCGGAGTGAACTATGGTATTTCAGAAAGAGCCAGTATTAAACGTTTTTGGTGGAAGGGCACCTTTAATCTTTTATGTCGGCTTTTCCACTGTGTGAGACTGAAAATGTGTACTTGCAGTGTGTGCAGAATGCAGTACTTTCATAGCCGGCTACTTCACAAAGAAATGGATGAGTCTTCTGGAGGTGTTTAGAAAAGTCTGACTTTCTCTTTGGCATGATAGTGTCAGTAACGGCTCAGAGAACACAAGGTTAGAGTGGCATTCAAACATGGCCGCTCTGAACTACAACACCCAAGAACCACAGCGCCCTCTGTCATCTGACTATTAAATCACACCATCTGCAGGTCATGTCACAATCAACCACTCACCTACTGTATATAAACCCCACTATCCAACCAGCCTGTTGCGAAGTACCATTTGGTGTTCTTTCCCACTCGTGCCAAGCCATTTGTTTTCTGATAGCCCTTCCAGTTTATTGAGCTGGTTCATTTCTGTTTCTTCTCTACCTCCTCCTTTCATTCTTTCTACACTGCCCTGTTTGTTGATCACCTGACCCTTGCTAGTTTACTGACATTGCTTCCTGAATGCTGATTTGGATACCTCTGACAGTTTGCACGACCCCAGTCTCCCCTGCGTCTGCATCTGTAAGTGCCTGCACTCTAACAGGATACTTCGCCACAGCATGGATGCAGCAGAGGAGGCAAAGCAAACTGCTCTCAACACATAAGGATGCCTGTTGGGGGAACAACAGCAAATGCTGTGTAACTTAAGCACCAAGATGGCTCAGCTTACTGCTTTTGTGATGCAGGCCCTCTCATCACATGTCCCCACTCCTCCCACAGCTCATTCCGCTACCTGAAAAGGTTTTGGGCGAAGTTTCTCAATGCAGAGGATTTCTCCTCCAATGCTCCCTGTATTATTACCTCACTTTCTGGCATCTCCGAAGGTCAGAAGATTGCCAAGTTTATCTCTTTCCTCACAGGCAAGGCACTCAAGTGGGCATGCGCAGTATGGGAGCGCAGTGGCGAGCCCACCACCTCTTACAGCTGTTTCTTAGAGTTGTTCAAGAGAGTGCTTTATCATGAGGCCGAGGGAATTGAGATCAGTAAGAATCTCCTATCCATAAAACTGGGGGACTGCAGAGTAGCTGACTATGCACTGGACTTTCTCGCACACACCGCCAGCAGCGGATGGAATGAACTAGCAATCAAAGTTACATTTCACCAAGGACTACAAGCTGAAATATTGAGCAAATTGGCATGTCATGATGAACACTTGTCCCTCTATGCCCTCATCGACCTTGCCATTTGCTTAGATCATCTCATTGCCAACTGTTCATCTTTGGCATCTTCCGCCCCTCCTCTTCAGGTCATAGGTACATCTGTACCCATCGAAGTACCTTGCACTAAGTTACAGCAGTCAGAGCCAGAGAGGAGGAGAAGAGAGTGGTTATGCTTTTATTGTGGCAATCCCAGTCACATTATCACCCAATGCCCGGTTCATCCACCCAGAGGAGCTCCAGAGTGTCTTGAGAACAAATCTCCCAGCCCGGTGAGTTCCACTTTTAACTCCACGAATCACTCTCTGAAATTACTGGTCCTCTTGAAACTACCACATGTTCTCTCTGCACTCATAGACTCAGGGGCAGAAGGGAATCTCATTAACTGCACAGTCATCAAGAAATTTAACCTGGGCACCAAAACCTTGCCAAGATCCATCAATGGGGGCCCAATTGGAGATGCACTCATCACAGCACATACAACTCCTCTCCAAATACAGATGGGTCAAATGTAAAGCATGTGGTCTACCTCCTCACTGCCCATATGATTGCGCCATACACCTCCTCCCAGGCACCACACCACCTTGTGGCAGAATCTACCCACTTTCCCAAAAAGAACATTCAGCAATGGAGGAGTATGTTCTGGAGGCCCTGAAACAGGGCTATATTAGACCATCCACATCCCCTGCATCTGCCAGATTCTTCTTTGTGGAAAAGAACGGAAGGGGCCTCAGGCCATGCATCAATTACAGAGGACTCAACCAGATCACTGTAAAACATCCTTACCCATTGCCACTCGTGCCATCTGCCCTAGAGCAGCTAAGATCCACAAAGGTCTTTTCTAAATTAGACCTTTGCAGTGCATACAACCTGGTCTGCATCAGGGAGGGAGATGAGTGGAAAACGGTGTTCAGTATCGCAACAGGCCACTTTGAATACCTGGCAATGCCTTCTGGACTTTCTTCAGCACCAAGTGTTTTTCAGTGTCTGATTAATGATGTATTGAGGGATATGTTGGGGAGACTCATTATAGCATACATAGATGAAATCCTGATCTACTCCCCAGATATGGACAGTCATCAGACTCATGTGAGGTCTGTGCTTACCCATCTGCTTGAGAATCACCTCTTTGTCAAAGCTGAAAAATGTGAATTTCACATTAATCAAATCTCATTCTTGGCCTATGTAATCAACTCCAAGGGAGTAAGCATGGACCAACCTAAGGTGGCCACAGTCACATCATGGCCAACCTCAACATCAGTCAAAGAACTACAATGCTTCCTTGGTTTCACCAATTTCTACAGAAGCGTCATCAGAGGTTTCAGGACCATTGCCAGCCCATTGACCTCCCTGCTAAAAAATGGACCACATTGGCTTAATTGGAGTCCAGCAGCAGACAACAAGCTCAAGTCAGCTTTTACCTCTGTCCCAATTCTACAACATCCAGATCCCACCAAACCATTCATTGTGGAGATTGATGCATCTGAGACTGGCATAGGAGGGGTTTTGTCACAGCATCATGGGGAAAAGAACAAGCTACACCCAGTGGCCTTCTTTTCTAAGAAACTCACACCAGCCAAAAGAAATTATGACATTGGGAACCATGAACTCTTAGCCATCAAACTGGCACTTGAAGAGTGGAGACACTGGCTGGAGGGTGCCACACAGTCTTTTACAATTCTCACAGACCACAAGAACTTAGAATATCTGAAGACTGCCAAACAACTGAATCTACACCAAGCCAGGTGGGCCCTATTCTTCACATGATTCTAGTTTACCATATCGTACCATCCCAGCTCCAAGAATACCAAGGCAGACGCCCTCTCTTGTATCCACAATGCCTCATCCCACAGCGCTGAACTCACACCCATCCTACCCACTGAGTGCTTTGTACAGGTTATCTCTTGGGACATCAATAAGGGCATTCAGTAGTCTCAGACCCAGAATCCACCTGAAAACTGCTCCTCAGGACTCCTCTATGTCCCACCAGAGATCAAGGGTAGACTCCAGTGGTGGCTGGTGAAAAAAAAATATTGGTGGGGCTGGTGTGCCAATAGATTTCCCTGCCTAGTCCAGTATAAGCATTCAAATGAACAGTCAGAAAATGACAATTCCACAATAATAATTTAATTTCCTTTTCAAAATCAGCAGTTTCATAGATAAAGTAAATTAACAATTTACAGCTATATTAGGATCCATTTATGCTTTGGAAAGAAACGGTATCAAATACAATACAATACTCAAATACCTCTTCATTGTGCCTTCTTACAGCAATACAGTGCCCATCGTCTAGCTGTGCTGCTATGCTAATCCTTCCGAGCACAGCTAGCTTTATGCAGTTTTTCATGTGAACTCTTGATCTTTCATGCTCCTTGATGCATTCGGAGAGGTGCTTTAAGTCAGTTTGTCCAGACTGTGTCCATGTCAGATCACACCTGTCACTTTTGAAAAGGATGCAGGGGAAACAAAAAAGGGCATTGGCTGTTCCATGGCCTGTCAGCCACAACTTACGCTGGAACCAACTCCTCCTGCAAAAAGTCCTGTTGTAGGCTTTAACTTTCTCATTGGTTGGCTGGGTGATGTTTATTTCGGGCTTGTCGGGTCCCAGCTCCTTAACGTGGATTTTTTCCACCATCGTCCTTCTCGCAAAAGGGTAGTTCAACAAAGATCTCACCGAACTTGGTGGAAGCTGCCCCTCAACTGTCATTGTCACCATCATCTCTCTGACTGACTGACCTGAGACCTCAAGTTTATCACCATAGCAATCCAAAACTTTCCCACATTTTCTGTAGCAGGGGCAAAATTTCCAGTGCCCCAAAACCATTAAATTCGGTGATGCTGATTGGCCAAATATTTATTATTTTTCCCTAGCAACCATACACAATTGGTTATTTTGCTGCATTTCTGGGGCGCTTTGACGAGCGCCCAAGAAGAGAAATGATACGAGTCTGTTGGTGGAAATTCAATGTTGAATGACAGTCAGTTGGTGGAAATGTTGTTTAAATAATTCAGATTGTATGTAGGCATACATTATTAAGTAAAACTGACATTGATAATAAAATTTGAAAAAAAATATATATATGTTTTATTTTTTTTCCCCTCCACATCTGGGAGGGCGGCGCCCGAGCGCCCCCTATGAGCCAGCCACCACTAGTAGACTCATCACCTGGGTCCACTCCTCACCCACCACAGGTCACCCTGGCAGTCAGCGCACTTATCAGCTAATAAGGAACAAATACTGGTGGGAAAACATATCAGACATAAACCATTTTGTGTCCTCAAGTGTGCCCAAGCCAAGGAAAGTTATGTCCTCCCCAAGTGCCTCAGAGACCCTGGTTGCACATAGCAATAGACTTCATCACCGATTTACCACCCTCTCAAGGCAACACTGTCATCATGGTAGTCATAGATCATTTTTCCAAAGCACTTTGACTCACCCCTTTACCAGGTCTACCTACGTACAGCCTTCCAAACAGCTGAACAGTTGTTCAACCACTATTTTGGTATTCCTGAAGATATCATAAGTGACTGGGGTCCCCAATTCATCTACTGATTATGAACTAATTTTATGAACAGAATCGGCATATCCATAAGTCTTACATCCGGATATCATCCACAATCTAATGGGCAGGTGGAGTGTGCAAATCAAGAAATAGGATGTTTTCTATGTATTTTCTGCATGAGAAATCAAAGGGACTGGGCACAGTTTCTCCCATGGGCCGAGTATGCACAGAACTCTCTCAAGCACTCTGCCACACTATTAACACCATTCCAGTGCATGCTCGGCTACCAACCCCCCGTTTCCATGGGACAACACGACTTCTCAACTACCAGTAGTAGATACATGGTTTAAGAAACATCAATATGTGTCGGAGGAAATACATCAAAGACTTGAACAAATAAATACCAAGTATGCAGACAAACATAGAGGCAAGAATCCAGAATACACCCCAGGAGATCAGGTATGGGTCTCCACAAAGGACCTCAGAGAACTGAACAATTGTAAGAAATTACAAGCACGATACATCGGCCCTTACAAGGTGATATGCAGAATCAATGAATTTTCATATAAACTAGAACTCCCACCACACAGCAGAATGGCACCAACATTTCATGTATCCTGCCCGAAGCCTGCCATACAGGGTCCCCTAGCTGCAGAAAGACACCCCCCCCAGACTCTGAGGAAGAACCCATCTACCAGGTAAAGAAGATTCTAAACTCTCGCCGCAGGCAAGGTCAGCTGAAATACCTGGTGGATTGGGAGGGCTACAGCCCAAAAGAACATAGCTGGGTAAACCACAAGGACATACTAGACCCACTATTCACACCAGTGTTGTTTTCATTAACAATGACGAAATGATTTCATTAACGCACCTTTTTTCATGACTAAAACGAGACAGTGATGAGCTAAACATAACTCTTTGATCACGAAAATATAACGAGACATATCTGTTGTTTTCATTGACGAGACAAGACAAAAATGTTAGTGGGTTGTATACTGTGGCAGTGGGGGCGTGGTCAAGCGTCGGTCTGTTACCGCGGGGCGGAGTCAGGGAAGGTAAGTGGCAGAATCACTACACCTGATGTGAATTAACCTATGTTTGTGTGTCTTCCCAGCAACCACGCCCTATATAAGGAGAGAGAGGGCAGAGGAAGGGAGCTCTCTCCCGCACCAGAAGACTTGTTGTGTGTTTGTGTGCGCGTGTGCGACTGGGAGAGTGTGAAGTTAAAGCTGAAAAGCAAAAATTAAAGAGTTTTGGAGCTCAGTTCTGGCCTGCCGTACTTCTGTGCTCCACCCACCCACTCTGACCTCTACAGTGGTGCCGGAACCCGGGAACGAGCACAGAAGAGAACAGCCCCATGGAGTCCTCCCCTTCGCAGACCTGATCCACGCCCTCACCACGGCCCAACAGAGCCAGCACCAGGTGCTGCTCGCCCTCCGAAAGGAGCAAGAACAGTGGTTCGAGGCCCTGGTGCTGGCGCAACAGGAAGATCGTCAGGCGTTCCGGCACCTCCGGGAGCCACCATCTCCACCACTGCCGGTCCACTCCACCTCACCCTGACGAAGATGGGCCAGCACGACGACCCCGAGGCCTTCCTCACGCTATTTGAACAAGCAACAGAAGCCTCGGGGTGGCCGGTGGAACAGCGCTCAGCGCGCCTCCTCCCCCTGGCCGCACTACAGCTCCCCGCTGACAGCCGGCTAGTCTACGCGGACCTGCACCGGGCCGTCCTCCAGCAGGGTGCACCCCCGAACAACATCGTCAGGGCTTCTGCGCCTAGAGGAGGTCAGCCGCCCGTTCGCGTTTGGCCAGCAACTCCGGGACGCTTGTAGGCGGTGGCTGAGGGCTGACAACCGCGACGCCGAGGGAGTCGTCGACCTGGTGGCACTGGAGCAGTTCATCACACAACTTCCCAAAGGAACGGCGGAGTGGGTCCAGTGCCATCGCCCGGCATCGCTGGATCGGGCCATTGAGTTGGCGGAGGATCATTTAGCGGCTGTTCCCGCGGCAGGATCACAGATCCCCTCTTCACTTCTCTCTCTCTCTCTCTCTCTCCCCCCTCCCCTTCTGTGTCTCGTCCTCGCCCCATTCCCCCTCCGTGGAGGTGGGGGCCAGCTCCCTCACAGCCGGTCTGCCGCACCTGCGGTGTCCTCCCATTTCCCACTTCTGTGTCTGTCTCTCCCCCCCTCAGGTGAGTGAGCCCCAGAGTACTGGTGCAGAGAGAAAACCCGGGCCGGTTTGCTGGTGCTGCGGGGAGCTGGGCCACCTCCAACAGCAGTGCTCGGTGATGGAAGTGGGCGCGGTGGTTCGGATCCCCGACGTGCCAGGAGCCGCCCACCATCGGGCCGGAGTGTATCACATACCGGTGAGTATCCAAGGGGATACATATCAGGCTTTGGTGGACTCTGGCTGCAATCAGACCTCAATTCACCAAAGCCTGGTGCAAGACAAGGTATTGGGGGGAGCACAGAGGGTGAAGGTTCGGGGCATTAATGAGTCATTTAGTAAAGAGTGGGTCCTGCCATAGTTCAGCAAGGGGAGGTCCCGGTGTCGCTTTGGTGGGAGCAGCTGTCACAGAGCCATCTACGTCATCTCCGCGTCAGAGTGAGGAGCCGCCGGCTCCTCCTCCCTCTCTCAGGGAATCCCTCGCAGATTTCCTGTTAGAGCAGTTGCGAGACAAGACTCTGCGGCATGCGTTTGACCAAGTGAAAGTAATCGATGGTCAAACGCTCCAGCCAAACGCCACCCCGTCCTTCCCTTATTTTTCGATTATGAAGAATAGATTATACCGAGTGATGCAGGACACTCAAACTAAAGAACAAATCATGCAGCTCTTGATTCCAAAAAAGCCACCGGGAATTGGTATTCCAGGCGGCTCACTTTAATCCCATGGCTGGACACTTAGGGCAGGATAAAACACTAGCCCAAATAATCGCCCGGTTTTATTGGCCAGAGATTCGCGGCGATGTCCGTAGGTGGTGTGATATCCCGAGAGGCTGCGTCGTCGAGGGGTGCTACGTCACACGCAGATGGCTCCAACTTCTGGCAGCTATAACTCCATCTGGTGGTGGAGTTAGGAACTGCACCCCTCAGCACACAACACGGCAGCACACCTGTGGCCAATGAGGGCCTAATGCTCAAGAGGGCTTTGTGAGAGCTCAAAAGCTCTCAGTGTGAAGGTGGCGGGGAGAGGAGCGAGGTTCATGGACTCCTGTTGCTGAGTGGAACCTGCTGGGCAGAGTATTTGTTGGAAAGCTCACCTGGACTTCTTACCTGAAGGATTTTGCACTGAAATACTTTCCTGTGTTATGGACGCCTGCTACTGGGCTGCCATCGGGCTAAAGACCACAGGGATTGTTAACTGGACTCAAAGTAAGGCAGAAGATTTTGTTTGTTCTGGGAAAAGGATATTGGACTGAAGGAAACCTGCATATAATTTCGTTGTTCTAAAGCTAGAGACATTATTTGAGTTTGACTTTTGGGAATCCATTTTCGTTTGACCATTGGACTTTGAGATACCTTTATGTTTAACTTCCTGGCATACCATTAAAAATCTTGATTTATTTTAACCTTTTGTGTCCTTGCACTGATTGAAGGGTCCCGCCGAGAGTCAGCCCACCTCTCGTGATATCACATATGGTGGAGAATGCGGGCATTTCAATCATCGATAATAGTGCATGTACGAGGAGGACACTGAACATTTGATTGCTCAATTTTCCCAATTAACCATAGGCCCTCTGCACAACAAGATGGAGGAAATTTTGAAGGCTCTTATTGCAGGCCAGCAAGCCCAAATGCAGGTGAGCGCGGCCCTCCTGGAGGAACAAAGAAAAGCCAACCAACTGAAGGCAGAGGAATTGCAACTACAGAAGAAGATGGTGGTTCGGAGCGCTGGCCCAATAAAGGCAAGTGATTTCATCGCCAAAATGGGGGTTACAGATGATATTGAGGCATACTTGCACACCTTTGAAGCCATGGCCACTAGGGAAGGGTGGCCCAAGGCGCAGTGGGTTGGACTGTTGGCCCCATTCTTGTCGGGAGAATCGTTGAGCGCTGTCCGGGACCTACCCCCTGACAAGACCATGAACTATGATGCACTAAAGACTGAGATCCTCAGCAGACATGGGCTCACCAAGTTCGGTATGGCTCAACGCTTCCACAGCTGGACCTTCCAAGCAGACCAGGCTCCCCGTGTGCAGATGCACAAACTTTCCAGAATCGCAAGGAGATGGCTGGAACCTGAGAAAACTACAGCGGCTGCAGTAGTGGAGGCCATTGTCGTGGATCACTACATTCGAGCCCTGCCATATGAGGTGAAGCGCTTCATCAGCCAACAAGCCCTAACCACAGCTGAACGGACTGTTGAAGTGGTGGAAAAGTACCAGGCCACAACAGAAATGCCCCGTGCTTCCAGGAAGGACCCCAGAACTGCGCCCCCACTGCCGATAGAGGGAGGCTGCCCCAAAAACCCCAAGGGGTCCAGCCCAGCCACAGCAGGACCTGGCTATGCTCCAGGGGGAGCCAGAAGCCAGCCGGGTCCGGTTAGGATTCCCTGTGATGGTGACACCCAACAATGCTTCTGGTGTGGGGGCAGGGGACACATGTCTTGGCAGTGCAGGAAACCGGTGGACGAGCCTATGCCCACTGCAGGGTCCTCCAGCTCACCCTCTGCCCAGCTGTTTGCATCACTCGTCGGGGCTGCAGACGGGCCCCCAGATTGACCCCCCACCTGCCCAGTGATGGTGAATTGCTGTGATGTCGAGGCATTGTTAGATTCGGGTAGTCGGGTCACCTTGGTGCGTAAGGACCTGGTGGATCCATCGTGGCTGAACACGGACAAAGTTCTCCCAGTTTCCTGCGTCCATGGGGACACCAAAGAGTACCCCACCGCGGAACTCAAAATGACCACCACCAGGGGGACTATACACACGAGGGTGGGAGTAGTTGATTCCCTCCCAGTTCCTGTTCTGATTGGGTGAGATTGCCCAACCTTCCACCTGCTGTGGAGAGAGGCCCAGCAGAGGC
This sequence comes from Neoarius graeffei, assembly GCF_027579695.1. Lineage (NCBI taxonomy): Eukaryota > Metazoa > Chordata > Actinopteri > Siluriformes > Ariidae > Neoarius > Neoarius graeffei. Next base: position 13,115,388 of record NC_083589.1, on the reverse strand, counting down.
CAGCCTGGGTACCCCACAATCAGAGAGGTAAGACTCCTCCTGGAGCCACACAAGCGCAACCCGCACAACCCTGCACCCCTGCTTTTGCCCTCGCAGGGATGACAGACACCCAGGCTGACACAGAGACTGGCCCGGAGACTGGAGAAGAGAATGGGGCCCCGGAAAGCCCTCTAAGCTCTGACAAGGAAGATGCCCCAGGCATTGAGGAGCTTCCCCCTCTCACAGGCCAGTATAGCACTGTCCAGTTGCAGGATCCCACACTTGCAAATGCCATAAGAAATGTGCAGGTGCTAGAGGGTGTGCTGGTAGGGGGTAGAGCAAGCCCTACATACCCCCATTTCGCCATTATACAGGGCCTACTGTATCAGGTGGTGAAGAAAGATGACAAAGTGCTTGAACAGCTCCTTGTACCACAACCCCACCGGGCGACTGTGCTCAATCTGGCACACACACATCCCCTGGGGGCCCACCTAGGTGGAGAAACGAAAGAAAGGATCTTACAGCGTTTCTTCTGGCCGGGAGTGCACAAGGAAACAGAGAATTACTGCCGTAGTTGCCCAGAATGCCAGAAGGTGGCGCCCAAACCTCCATACCATAACCAACTCATCCCCTTGCCAATTATCGAAACACCTTTTGAGAGGATTGGACTGGATATAGTTGGGCCTTTACCAAAAAGCTCCAGGGGGCATCAGTACATTCTGGTCATCCTGGACTATGCGACCCGGTACCCTGAGGTCATCCCCCTGAGGAAGGCTATCTCTAAACAGATAGCCAAGGAGCTGTTCCTCCTCTCCACCAGTCCGGGGATTCCGAAGGAAATACTGACGGATCAGGGCACTCCATTTATGTCCAGGGTGATGAAAGAACTGTGTGCCCTGTTGAGAATCAAACAGTTGCGAACATCCGTCTAGCACCCCCAGACAGACGGCTTGGTAGAGCGGTTTAACCGGACTCTGAAGTCCAAGCTGAGGAAGGCGACAGAAGAGGATGGGCGGAACTGGGACCAGCTGCTGCCATACCTGCTGTTTGCAGTACGATAGTGTGGCAGCGGGGGCATGGTCAAGCGCCGGTCTGTGACAGGAGGGCGGAGCCAGGGAAGGTGAGTGGCAGAGTCACTACACCTGACGGTAATTAACCTGTGTTTGTGTGTCTTCCCAGTAACCGCGCCCTATTTAAGGAGGCAGAGGGAGAGCAGAGGGGATGCTCTTCCCCGGACGAGAACACAGTGTGTGTGTGTGTGTGTGTTTCTCTCCAGTGTTTATTGTTAGACTGAAAAGTGTGGCAATAAAGCCTTCTAGTCACCTTAATCTCTGTCCTGCCGTCCTCTGTGCTCCACCCACACCTAAGGGACATTCTACAGTGGTGCCGAAACACAGGACAAAGGTGGAGCACCAACCCAGCAGCCCCATGGAATCCTCCCCGTTCGCCGACCTGGTCCACGCCCTTGCCACGGCTCAGCAAAGCCAGCACCAGGTGCTCGTCACTCTCCGAAAGGAACAAGAGCGGCGCTTCGAAGCCCTGGTGCTGGCCCAGCAGGAAGATCGCGAGGCATTCCGGCATCTCCTCGCGTCAGCGGGGTCCACCAGCGCCCCGGCCGCGGGCCCGTCTCCCCTCACTGTCACCAAGATGGGCCCGCAGGACGACCCCGAGGCGTTCCTCACATTGTTTGAACAGGTCGCCGAAGCCTCGGGGTGGCCGATGGAGCAGCACGCGGTGCGCCTCCTCCCCCTCCTGACGGGAGAGGCGCAGCTGGCCGGGCTACAGCTCCCCGCCGACCGCCGGCTGGCCTACGCGGACCTCCGCCGGGCCGTCCTCCAGCGTGTGGGGCACACACCAGAACAACAGCGCCAGCGCTTCTGCGCGCTGTGATTGGAGGAAGTCGGCTGGCCGTTTGCGTTCGGCCAGCAGCTCCGGGATGCCTGCTGGTGGTGGCTGAGGGCCAACGATCGCGACGCTGAGGGAATCGTCGATCAGGTGGTGTCGGAACAGTTCATCGCCCGCTTACCAGCAGGAACCGCGGAGTGGGTCCAGTGCCACCACCCGGCGTCACTGGATCAGGCAGTCGGACTGGCGGAGGATCATTTGACGGCTGTTCCGGCGGCAGAACAGCTGACGACGTCTTCTCTCCTCTTCTCTCTCTCTTTCTCCCCTCCCTTCTGTGTCCCATCCTCGCCCCATTCCCCCACCACGGAGACGGGGGCCGGCTCCACCCCAGCCGGCCCACTGCACCCGTGGTGCCCTCCCGTTTCTCCCTTCTGTGTCTGTCTCTCCCCCCACTCAGGTGGGTGAGCCCCAGAGCACCGGTGCAGAGGGAAAGCCCGGGCCGGTTTGCTGGCACTGCGGGGAGCCGGGCCACCTGCAACAACAGTGCACAGCAATGGAGGTGGGCACGGTGGTATGGATCCCTGATGCGCCAGAGGCCGCCCTCGATCGGGCCGGAGCGTATCGCATACCGGTGAGTGTCCAAGGGGCTACATATCAGGCATTGGTGGATTCTGGTTGCAATCAGACCTCGATCCGCCAAAGCCTGGTGCAAGACGAGGCATTGGGGGGAGCACAGGGGGTGAAGGTGTTGTGTGTGCACGGGGATGTTCACAGCTACCCTTTGGTGTCGGTCCACATATTTTTCAGAGGGGAAAAATCTATAGTGAAGGTGGCGGTTAATCCTCGCCTTACCCACTCTTTAATTTGGGGGACTGATTGGCCGGGATTTCAGGATTTCATGACGCACTTAGTCAAGAGTGGGTCCTGCCATTTAATGGGGGGAGGTCCCGGGGTCGCTTTGGCGGGAGCAGCTGTCACAGAGCCGTCTACGTCATCTCCGCGACAGAGTGAGGAGCCGCTGGCTCCTCCTCTTTCTGTTGGGGAATCCCTCGCGGAGTTCCCATTAGAACAATCACGAGACGAGACTCTGCGGCATGCGTTTGACCAAGTGAGAGTAATCGATGGTCAAACGCTCCAGCCGAACGCCACCCCGTCCTTCCCCTATTTCTCTATTATGAAGGATAGATTATACCGAGTGACGCAGGACACTCAGACGAAAGAGCGAGTCACGCAGCTTTTAATTCCAAAGAGCCACCGGGAATTGGTATTCCAGGCGGCTCACTTTAATCCCATGGCTGGACACCTAGGGCAGGATAAGACACTAGCCCGAATAATGGCCTGATTCTATTGGCCGGGGATTCGCGGCGATGTCCGTAGGTGGTGTACAGCGTGCCGCGAATGCCGATTAGTAAATCCAGCGGCCATTCCAAGAGCGCCTTTGCACCCTCTACCTCTAATCAAGACCCCGTTCGAAAGAATTGGGATGGATCTCGTCGGGCCATTAGATCGGTCAGCACGAGGGTACCGCTTTATATTAGTCCTGGTGGACTATGCAACGTGATACCCGGAAGCAGTGCCTCTGCGCAATATCTCCACACGCAGTATTGCGGAGGCACTCTTCCGCGTCATCTCCCGAGTTGGAATCCCGAAAGAGATTCTGACTGATCAAGGCACTACATTTATGTCACGGACACTGCGCGAACTGTATGGGTTATTGGGGATTAAGCCGATCTGCACCAGTGTGTATCACCCACAAACGGACGGTTTAGTAGAACGGTTCAACCGCACCCTCAAGAATATTATTAAAAAATTCGTAAGTGAGGACGCACGTAATTGGGATAAGTGGCTCGAGCCCTTGCTGTTCTCAGTGCGAGAGGTCCCCCAAGCCTCCATGGGGTTCTCCCCGTTCGAATTGTTATATGGGCGTAAGCCGCGCGGCATCCTAGACGTGCTGTGGGAAAATTGGGAGGAGGGACCTTCACAAAGTAAAAACGAAATCCAATACGTTATGGACCTGCACGCAAAACTCCACACTCTCACCCACCTAACTCAGGAGAATTTGCGGCAGGCCCAGGAACAGCAAGCCTGCCTGTACAACAAGGGTACGCGCCTTAGAGAGTTCACTCCGGGAGATAAGGTACTCGTACTGTTGCCCACGTCAAGCTCCAAATTGATCGCCAAGTGGCAAGGACCCTTTGAGGTCACACGGCGAGTCGGGGACGTCGACTATGAGGTGAGGCGAACGGACAGGGGTGGGGCGCTACAGATTTACCACCTCAATCTGCTTAAACTCTGGAACGAGGAGGTCCCCGTGGCATTGGTGTTGGTAGTTCCGGAGAAGGCGGAGCTGGGGCCGGAGGTTCAAATAGGGACATTGGTATCACGTACCTCTCCGGTCCCCTGTGGAGACCACCTCTCCCCGACCCAACTCATGGAGGTCGCCCAGTTGCAGGCCAAGTTTTCGGATGTGTTCTCGCCCCTGCCCGGTCGCACTAACCTCATAGAGCACCACATAGAGAAGCCCCCGGGGGTGGTAGTGCGTAGCCACCCTTACAGGCTACCCGAACACAAAAAAAAGGTGGTTCGGGAAGAACTTCAGACCATGCTCGAAATGGGCATCGTCGAGGAGTCCCACAGTGACTGGAGCAGCCCAGTGGTCTTGGTCCCCAAGGCCGACGGGTCGGTCCAGTTCTGTGTAGACTATAGAAAAGTCAACGCGGTGTCTAAATTCGACGCGTACCCAATGCCTCGTATTGATGAACTGCTCGATCGACTAGGCACGGCTCGCTTTTATTCGACACTGGATTTGACGAAGGGATATTGGCAGATCCCCTTGACTCCACTATCCCGGGAAAAACGGCCTTTTCCACTCCGTTCGGCTTACACCAATTCGTCACACTTCTTTTGGGCTGTTTGGGGCGCCCGCTATGTTTCAGCGGCTGATGGACAGGGTCCTCCGGCCCCACGCCACCTACGCGGCCACATATCTGGACGATATAATCGTTTATAGTAGCGACTGGCAGCGGCACTTGCAACACCTGAGGGCCGTCCTTAGGTCGCTGAGGCGGGCGGGTCTCACTGCCAACCCGAAGAAGTGTGCGATTGGGCGGGTGGAAGTACGGTATCTGGGCTTCCACTTGGGCAATGGGCAGGTGCGTCCCCAAATTAATAAGACAGCAGCGATTGCGGCCTGCCCGAGGCCCAAGACCAAAAAGGGGGTGAGACAGTTCCTGGGGCTGGCTGGCTACTATCGTAGGTTTATACCTAATTATTCGGACGTCACCAGCCCGCTGACTGACCTCACTAAAAAGGGGGCACCAGATCCGGTCCAGTGGACAGAGCAGTGCCAGCGGGCTTTCTCTGAGGTAAAGGCTGCACTGTGTGGGGGGCCACTATTACACTCCCCTGACTTTTCTCTCCCTTTTGTGTTGCAGACCGACGCGTTGGACAGAGGGCTGGGGGCAGTGTTGTTCCAGGAGGTGGAGGGGGAGGACCGCCCCATCCTGTACATTAGCAGGAAGCTGTCGGTGCGTGAGGGGCGCTACAGCACTATTGAAAAAGAATGTCTGGCGATCAAGTGGGCGGTCCTCACCCTCCGTTACTACCTGCTGGGGCGCTCTTTCACCCTCTGTTCAGACCACGCGCCTCTCCAGTGGCTCCACCGCATGAAAGATGCCAACGCGCGGATCACCCGTTGGTATCTGGCACTCCAACCTTTCAATTTCAAGGTGGTCCACAGGCTGGGGGCGCAGATGGTCATGGCGGACTTCCTCTCCCGCCAAGGAGGGGGGGAGTCGGCTGCGGGCCAGATGGCTGCCCGGCCTGATTCGGGCGGTGGGGGTATGTGGCAGCGGGGGCGTGGTCAAGCGCCGGTCTGTGACAGGAGGGCGGAGCCAGGGAAGGTGAGTGGCAGAATCACTACACCTGACGGTAATTAACCTGTGTTTGTGTGTCTTCCCAGTAACCGCGCCCTATTTAAGGAGGCAGAGGGAGAGCAGAGGGGACGCTCTTCCCCGGACGAGAACACAGTGTGTGTGTGTGTGTGTGTGTGTGTGTGTGTGTGTGTGTTTCTCTCCAGTGTTTATTGTTAGACTGAAAAGTGTGGCAATAAAGCCTTCTAGTCACCTTAATCTCTGTCCTGCAGTCCTCTGTGCTCCACCCACACCTAAGGGACATTGTACAGAGAGGTACCCCAATCTTCTACTGGCTTTTCACCTTTTGAACTATTGCTTTCTTACAGACCCAGAGGGCTGCTGGACATTGCCAAGGAGGCTTGGGAGGAGCAACCCTGCAGACAGCGGACCCTGATTGAGCATGTCGGGGCCATGAAGGAGAGAATGAGGGCCGTCTACCCGATAGTGCGTGAACACATGGAGACTGCTCAATGGCAACAGCAGGCCTCCTATAACCGACCTGCCCAGCCGAGAGAGTTTAAGCCGGGGGACAGAGTGCTAGTCCTGGTGCCAACCGTGGAGTGTAAGTTCCTGGCAACCTGGCAAGGACCGTATGAGGTCATTGAGTGGGTAGGAGAAGTGAATTATAAGGTGAGACAGCCTGATAAAAGAAAACCTGAGCAAATATATCACGTTAACCTCTTGAAAAAATGGCACGCCAGGGAGGCATTGTTCAGTTGTTTGCCCCCGACAGAGTCCAAAGAACCTGCCAGAGAGGAGGTTCAGGTGGGGCCGGGCCTATCCCCACACCAGTGACAGATGACCCTAGAGCTGGTGGACCGCAACCGAGATGTCTTCTCCTCACTCCCTGGGCACACAGAGGTGGTCCAACATGAGATCCGCACCGTCCCGGGCTGAACAGTGACCCAGCATCCCTATAGTGTGCCGGAGGCTCGCAAGGTGGCTATCCAGGAGGAGGTGAGAAAGATGCTAGAGCTGGGAGTCATCGAAGAGTCCAAAAGTGCCTGGGCAAGCCCCATCGTCCTGGTTCCCAAACCAGACGGGTCGGTGAGATTTTGCAATGATTATAGCAAATTGAATGAGGTGTCAGAGTTTGATTCATACCTCATGCCCTGTGTTGATGACTTAGTAGACTCCTTAGGACACGCCCGGTTCCTCACCACTCTGGACCTTACCAAAGACTACTGGCAGGTGCCCCTGACCCCGGCGTCAAAAGAGAAGACGGCCTTTGCCACACCAGAGGGTCTCTACCAGTACACACAGCTCCCATTTGGTCTGCATGGAGCGCCGGCCACGTTCCAGCGCTTAATGGATCGGGTCCTGGCTCCCCACAAGAGGTATGCAGCAGCATTTTTAGATGATGTGGTCATTCAAAGTCCGGATTGGGACAGTCATTTACCCCATGTACAAGCTGTGCTTGATTCCCTCAGAGATGCAGGCTTGACGGCAAACCCAAAAAAATGCAGACTGGCTTTTAGTGAAACCAATTACCTGGGGTACACCCTTGGCCGGGGACTAGTCAAGCCCCAGGAAGCGAAGCTGCGGGCCATACAGGACTGCCGCAACCCCTCACCAAGAAGCAGGTGAGGTAGTTTTTGGGCCTAGCCGTCTACTACTGGCAGTTTATTGCCAATTTTGCCTTCATCGCTGCACCCCTGACAGATCTGACCACCAAACGGCACTCAAGGATGGTGAAGTGGAATCCCGCAGCAGAAGCAGCCTTCACCAACCTGAAGCAGGCTCTCTGCTCCAGTCTGGTTCTGGTAGCACCCAACTTCAAGAGGGAGTTCATGGTGCAAACAGACGCTTCAGAGGTGGGGCTGGGGGCTGTACTCGCGCAAGTACATGAAGGTGAGGAACATCCCATCCTGTATTTAAGCAGAAAGCTACTCCCCAGAGAGAAGAACTATTCTACGGTTGAAAAAGAGTGTCTCACCATTACCTGGGCCCTGGAATCCCTGCGCTATTACCTCCTGGGCTGGCGGTTCACGGTGATCTCGGACCACGCCCCTCTGCAGTGGATGGCCAAGAACAAAGAGACCAACAGTAGGGTTACCAGATGGTTTTTAAGCTTACAAGTGTTTAACTTCTCTGTTGTTCACAGGGCTGGCAGGCGCCATGGCAACGCGGACGCCCTGTCCCGGCGAGATGTCCGCTTCGCAAGCTTCAGCCCGACGAGGACGTCTGTCCCGAAGGGGGGGATATGTGATATCCCGAGAGGCTGCGTCGTCGAGGGGTGCTACGTCACACGCAGATGGCTCCAACTTCTGGCAGCTATAACTCCATCTGGTGGTGGAGTTAGGAACTGCACCCCTCAGCACACAACACGGCAGCACACCTGTGGCCAATGAGGGCCTAATGCGCAAGAGGGCTTTGTGAGAGCTCAAAAGCTCTCAGTGTGAAGGTGGAGGGGAGAGGAGCGAGGTTCATGGACTCCCGTTGCTGAGTGGAACCTGCTGGGCGGAGTATTTGTTGGAAAGCTCACCTGGACTTCTTACCTGAAGGATTTTGCACTGAAATACTTCCCTGTGTTACGGACGCCTGCTACTGGGCTGCCATCAGGCTAAAGACCACAGGGATTGTTAACTGGACTCAAAGTAAGGCAGAAGATTTTGTTTGTTCTGGGAAAAGGATATTGGACTGAAGGAAACCTGCATATAATTTCGTTGTTCTAAAGCTAGAGACATTATTTGAGTTTGACTTTTGGGAATCCATTTTCGTTTGACCATTGGACTTTGAGATACCTTTATGTTTAACTTCCTGGCATACCATTAAAAATCTTGATTTATTTTAACCTTTTGTGTCCTTGCACTGATTGAAGGGTCCCGCCGAGAGTCAGCCCGCCTCTCGTGATATCACAGTGGTGTACAGTGTGCCGTGAATGCCAGTTAGTAAATCTAGCGGCCATCCCAAAAGCGCCTTTGCGCCCTCTACCATTAATCGAGACCCCGTTCGAAAGAATTGAGATGGAGCTCTTCGGGCCATTAGATCGGTCAACATGAGGGTACCGCTTTATATTAGTTCTGGTGGACTATGCAACGCGATACCTGGAAGTAGTGCCTCTTCGCAATATCTCAGCACACAGTATTGCGGAAGCACTCTTCCGCGTCATCTCCCGAGTTGGAATCCCGAAAGAGATTCTGACTGATCAAGGCACCTCGTTTATGTCACGAACACTGAACGAACTGTATGGGTTATTAGGTATTAAGCCAGTCCGCACCAGCGTTTATCACCCACGAACGGACGGTTTAGTTGAACGATTCACTCGCACCCTCAAAAATATAATTAAGAAATTCGTAAGCAAGGACGCACGTAATTGGGATAAATGGCTCGAACCCTTGTTGTTTGCAGTGCAAGAGGTCTCACAAGCCTCCACGGGGTTCTCCCCGTTCGAATTGTTATATGGGCATAAGCCGCGCAGCATTTTAGACGTGCTGTGAGAAAATTGGGAGGAGGGACCTTCACCAAGTAAAAATGAAATTCAATACATTATTGACCTGCGCGCAAAACTCCACACAATCACACACCTAACCCAGGAGAATTTGCGTCAGGCCCAAGAATGGCAAACCCGCCTGTATGACAAGGGTACGCGCCTTAGGGAGTTTGCACCGGGAGATAAAGTACTCGTACTGTTGCCCACATCGAGCTCCAAATTAATTGCCAAGTGGCAAGGACCCTTTAAGGTCACACGGCGAGTCGGGGACGTCGACTACAAGGTGAGGGGAATGGACAGGGGTGGGGTGCTACAGATTTACCACCTCAATCTACTCAAACTCTGGAACGAGGAGGTCCCCGTGGCATTGGTGTCGGTGGTTCTGGAGAAGGCGGAGCTGGGGCCGGAGGTTCAAAAGGGAGTATTGGCATTGCATACCTCGCCGGTCCCCTGTGGAGACCACCTCTCCCCGACCCAACTCGCGGAGGTTGCCAAGTTGCAGACCGAGTTTTCGGACGTGTTCTCGCCCCTGCCCGGCCGCACCAACCTCATAGAGCACCACATTGAGATACCCCCACGGGTGGTAGTGCGTAGCCGCCCTTACAGGCTACCCGAACACAAGAAAAAAGTGGTTCGGGAAGAACTCGAGGCCATGCTGGAAATGGGCATCGTCGAGGAGTCCCACAGCGACTGGAGCAGCCCGGTGGTCTTGGTACCCAAGGTCGACGGGTCGGTCCGGTTCTGTGTAGACTATAGAAAAGTCAACGCGGTGTCTAAATTTGACGTGTACCCAATGCCTCGTATTGATGAGTTGCTCGATCGACTAGGCACAGCTCACTTTTACTCGACACTGGATTTGACAAAGGGTTATTGGCAGATCCCCTTGACTCCATTATCCCAAGAAAAAACGGCCTTTTCCACACTGTTCGGCTTACACCAGTTTGTCACACTTCCTTTTGGGCTGTTTGGGGCGCCCGCTACGTTTCAGTGGCTGATGGATAGGGTCCTCCGCCCCCACGCCACCTATGCTGCCACATATCTGGACGATATAATCGTTTATAGTAACGACTGGCAGCGGCACTTGCATACCTGAGGGCCGTCCTTAGGTCGCTGAGGCGGGCGGGTCTCACAGCCAACCCGAAGAAGTGTGCGACTGGGCGGGTGGAAGTACGGTATCTGGGCTTCCACTTGGGCAATGGGCAGGTGCGTCCCCAAATTAACAAGACTGCAGCGATTGCGGCCTGCCCGAGGCCCAAGACCAAAAAGGGGGTGAGAAAGTTCATGGGGCTGGCTGGCTATTATCGTAGGTTTATACCTAATTATTTGGAAGTCACCAGCCTGCTGACTGATCTCACCAAAAAGGGGGCACCAGATCCAGTCCAGTGGACAGAGCAATGCCAGCGGGCTTTTTCTGAGGTGAAGGCTACACTGTGTGGGGGGCCACTGTTACACTCCCCTGACTTTTCTCTCCCTTTTATATTGCAGATGGATGCATCGGACAGAGGGTTGGGGGCTGTTTTGTCCCAGGAGGTGGAGGGGGAGGATCGCCCAGTGCTGTACATTAGTCGGAAGCTGTCAGTGCATGAGGGGCGCTACAGCACCATAGAGAAGGAGTGCCTGGCCATCAAGTGGGCGGTCCTCGCCCTCCGTTACTACCTGCTGGGATGCACTGTCACCCTCTGTTCGGACCACGCGCCCCTCCAGTGGCTCCACCGCATGAAAGATGCCAACGCGCGGATCACCCGTTGGTATCTGGCACTCCAACCCTTTAACTTCAAGGTGGTCCACAGGCTGGGAGCTCAGATGGTCGTGGCGGACTTCCTCTCCCGTCAAGGGGGGGGAGTCGGCTGCGGGCCGGACGGCTGCCCGACCTGAGTCGGGCGGTGGGGGTATGTGGCAGTGGGGGCGTGGTCAAGCATCGGTCTGTGACCGGAGGGCGGAGTCAGGGAAGGTAAGTGGCAGAATCACTACACCTGATGTGAATTAACCTGTGTTTGTGTGTCTTCCCAGCAACCACGCCCTATATAAGGAGAGAGAGGGCAGAGGAAGGGAGCTCTCTCCCACACCAGAAGACTTGTTGTGCGTGTATGTGTGTGTGTGTGCACGCATGCGACTGGGAGAGTGTGAAGTTAAAGCTGAAAAGCAAAAATAAAGTTTTGGAACTCAGTTCTGGCCTGCCATACTTCTGTGCTCCACCCGCCCACTCTGACCTCTACATATGCACACTAGACAGCGTTTATTTAGAGAGCATGCACACTAGACAGCATTTATGTAGAGAGCATGCACACTAGACAACGTTTATGTAGAGAGCATGCACACTAGACAGCGTTTATGTAGAGAGCATGCACAATAGACAGCGTTTATATAGAGAGTATATACACTAGACAGCGTTTATGTAGACAGCATGCACATTAGACAGCGTTTATGTAGAGTATACACACTAGAAAGCGTTTATTTAGAAAGTATACACACTAGACAGCGTTTATGTAGAGAGCATGCACACTAGGCAGTGTTTATGTAGAGTATACACACTAGACAGCGTTTATGTAGAGAGCATACACACTAGATAGCGTTTATGTAGCGAGCATACACACTAGACAGCATTTATGTAGAGAGCATGCACACTAGGCAGTGTTAATGTAGAGTATACACACTAGACAGCGTTTATGTAGAGAGCATAGACACTAGATAGCGTTTATGTAGAGAGCATGCACACTAGGCAGTGTTTATGTAGAGAGTATACACACTAGACAGCATTTATGTAGAGAGCATACACACTAGACAGCGTTTATGTAGAGAGCATACACACTAGACAGCGTTTATGCAGAGAGCATGCACAGTAGACAGCGTTTATATAGAGAGCATACACGCTAGACAGCATTAATGTACAGAGCATGCACACTCGAGAGCGGTTATGTAGAGAGCATGCACACTAGGCAGCGTTTATGTAGAGAGCATACACACTAGACAGCGTTTATGTAGAGAGCATACACACTAGGCAGTGTTTATGTAGAGTATACACACTAGACAGCGTTTATGTAGAGAGCATACACACTAGATAGCGTTTATGTAGAGAGCATACACACTAGACAGCGTTTATGTAGAGAGCATAGACACTAGATAACGTTTATGTAGAGAGCATACACACTAGACAGCGTTTATGTAGAGAGCATGCACACTAGGCAGTGTTTATGTAGAGTATACACACTAGACAGCATTTATGTAGAGAGCATACACACTAGACAGCGTTTATGTAGAGAGCATACACACTAGACAGCGTTTATGCAGAGAGCATACACACTAGACAGCATTTATATAGAGAGCATACACGCTAGACAGCATTTATATAGAGAGCATACACGCTAGACAGCATTAATGTACAGAGCATGCACACTCGAGAGCGGTTATGTAGAGAGCATGCACACTAGGCAGCGTTTATGTAGAGAGCATACACACTAGACAGCATTTATGTAGAGAGCATACACACTAGACAGCGTTTATGTAGAGAGCATACACAATAGACAGCGTTTATGTAGACAGCATGCACATTACACAGCATTTATGTAGAGAGCATACACACTATACAGCATTTATGTAGAGAGCATACACACTAGACAGCGTTTATGTAGAGAGCATACACACTAGACAGCATTTATGTAGAGAGCATACACACTAGACAGCGTTTATGTAGAGAGCATACACACTAGACAGCGTTTATGTAGAGAGCATACACACTAGACAGCGTTTATGCAGAGAGCATACACACTAGGCAGCATTTATATAGAGAGCATACACGCTAGACAGCATTAATGTACAGAGCATGCACACTCGAGAGCGGTTATGTAGAGAGCATGCACACTAGGCAGCGTTTATGTAGAGAGCATACACACTAGACAGCGTTTATGTAGAGAGCATACACACTAGGCAGCGTTTATGTAGAGAGCATGCACACTAGACAGCATTTATGTAGAGAGCATACACACTAGACAGCGTTTATGTAGAGAGCATACACACTAGGCAGTGTTTATGTAGAGTATACACACTAGACAGCGTTTATGTAGAGAGCATACACACTAGACAGCGTTTATGTAGAAAGTATACACACTAGACAGCGTTTATGTAGAGAGCATGCACACTAGGCAGCGTTTATGTAGAGAGCATGCACACTAGACAGCATTTATGTAGAGAGCATACACACTAGACAGCGTTTATGTAGAGAGCATACACACTAGACAGCGTTTATATAGAGAGCATACACGCTAGACAGCATTAATGTACAGAGCATGCACACTCGAGAGCGGTTATGTAGAGAGCATGCACATTAGACAGCGTTTATGTAGAGAGCATACACACTAGACAGCATTTATGTAGAGAGCATGCACACTAGACAGCATTTATGTAGAGAGCATACACACTAGACAGCGTTTATGCAGAGAGCATACACACTAGACAGCATTTATATAGAGAGCATACACGCTAGACAGCATTAATGTACAAAGCATGCACACTCGAGAGCGGTTATGTAGAGAGCATGCACACTAGGCAGCGTTTATGTAGAGAGCATACACACTAGACAGCATTTATGTAGAGAGCATACACACTAGACAGCGTTTATGTAGAGAGCATGCACACTAGACAGCATTTATATAGAGAGCATACACGCTAGACAGCATTAATGTACAGAGCATGCACACTCGAGAGCGGTTATGTAGAGAGCATGCACATTAGACAGCGTTTATGTAGAGAGCATACACACTAGACAGCATTTATGTAGAGAGCATACACACTAGACAGCGTTTATGTAGAGAGCATACACACTAGACAGCGTTTATGTAGAGAGCATACACACTAGACAGCGTTTATGTAGAGAGCATACACACTAGACAGCGTTTATGTAGAGAGCATGCACACTAGACAGCGTTTATGTAGAGAGCATACACACTAGACAGCGTTTATGTAGAGAGCATACACACTAGACAGCGTTTATGTAGAGAGCATACACACTAGACAGCGTTTATGTAGAGAGCATACACACTAGACAGCGTTTATGTAGAAAGTATACACACTAGACAGCGTTTATGTAGAGAGCATGCACACTAGGCAGCGTTTATGTAGAGAGCATGCACACTAGGCAGTGTTTATGTAGAAAGTATACACACTAGACAGCGTTTATGTAGAGAGCATGCACACTAGGCAGTGTTTATGTAGAGCATACACACTAGACAGCGTTTATGTAGAGAGCATAGACACTAGATAGCGTTTATGTAGAGAGTATACACACTAGACAGCGTTTATGTAGAGAGCATACACACGACAGGGTTTATGTAGAGAGCATACACACTAGACAGCGTTTATGTAGAGAGCATACACACTAGACAGTGTTTATGTAGAAAGTATACACACTAGACAGCGTTTATGTAGAGAGCATGCACACTAGGCAGTGTTTATGTAGAGCATACACACTAGACAGCGTTTATGTAGAGAGCATAGACACTAGATAGCGTTTATGTAGAGAGCATACACACTAGACAGCGTTTATTTAGAGAGCATGCACACTAGGCAGTGTTTATGTAGAGTATACACACGAGACAGCATTTATGTAGAGAGCATACACACTAGACAGCGTTTATGTAGAGAGCATACACACTAGACAGCGTTTATGCAGAGAGCATACACACTAGACAGCATTTATATAGAGAGCATACACGCTAGACAGCATTAATGTACAAAGCATGCACACTCGAGAGCGGTTATGTAGAGAGCATGCACACTAGGCAGCGTTTATGTAGAGAGCATACACACTAGACAGCATTTATGTAGAGAGCATACACACTAGACAGCGTTTATGTAGAGAGCATACACACTAGACAGCGTTTATGTAGACAGCATGCACATTACACAGCGTTTATGTAGAGAGCATACACACTAGACAGCGTTTATGTAGAGAGCATGCACACTAGACAGCGTTTATGTAGACAGCATGCACATTACACAGCATTTATGTAGAGAGCATACACACTAGACAGCGTTTATGTAGAAAGCATACACACTAGACAGCGTTTATGTCGAGAGCATACACACTAGACAGCGTTTATGTAGAGAGCATACACACTAGACAGCGTTTATGTAGAAAGCATACACACTAGACAGCGTTTATGTAGAGAGCATGCACACTAGGCAGTGTTTATGTAGAGTATACACACTAGACAGCGTTTATGTAGAGAGCATACACACTAGACAGCGTTTATGTAGAGAGCATACACACTAGACAGCGTTTATGTAGAGAGCATACACACTAGACAGTGTTTATGTAGAAAGTATACACACTAGACAGCGTTTATGTAGAGAGCATGCACACTAGGCAGTGTTTATGTAGAGTATACACACTAGACAGCGTTTATGTAGAGAGCATACACACTAGATAGCGTTTATGTAGAGAGCATACACACTAGACAGCGTTTATGTAGAAAGCATAGACACTAGATAGCGTTTATGTAGAGAGCATACACACTAGACAGCGTTTATGTAGAGAGCAGGCACACTAGACAGCGTTTATGTAGAAAGTATACACACTAGACAGCATTTATGCAGAGAGCATGCACACTAGACAGCGTTTATATAGAGAGCATACACGCTAGACAGCATTAATGTACAGAGCATGCACACTCGAGAGCGGTTATGTAGAGAGCATGCACACTAGGCAGCGTTTATGCAGAGAGCATACACACTAGACAGCGTTCATGTAGAGAGCATACACACTAGACAGCGTTTATGTAGAGAGCATACACACTAGACAGCGTTTATGTAGAGAGCATACACACTAGACAGCGTTTATGTAGAGAGCATACACACTAGACAGCGTTTATGTAGAGAGCATACACACTAGACAGCGTTTATGTAGAAAGTATACACACTAGACTGCGTTTATGTAGAGAGCATGCACACTAGGCAGTGTTTATGTAGAGTATACACACTAGACAGCGTTTATGCAGAGAGCATACACACTAGACAGCGTTTATGTAGAGAGCATACACACTAGACAGCATTTATGTAGAGAGCATACACACTAGACAGCGTTTATGTAGAGAGCATACACACTAGACAGCGTTTATGTAGAGAGCATACACACTAGACAGTGTTTATGTAGAAAGTATACACACTAGACAGCGTTTATGTAGAGAGCATGCACACTAGGCAGTGTTTATGTAGAGCATACACACTAGACAGCGTTTATGTAGAGAGCATAGACACTACATAGCGTTTATGTAGAGAGTATACACACTAGACAGCGTTTATGTAGAGAGCATACACACTAGACAGGGTTTATGTAGAGAGCATACACACTAGACAGCGTTTATGTAGAGAGCATACACACTAGACAGTGTTTATGTAGAAAGTATACACACTAGACAGCGTTTATGTAGAGAGCATGCACACTAGGCAGTGTTTATGTAGAGCATACACACTAGACAGCGTTTATGTAGAGAGCATAGACACTAGATAGCGTTTATGTAGAGAGCATACACACTAGACAGCGTTTATGTAGAGAGCATGCACACTAGGCAGTGTTTATGTAGAGTATACACACTAGACAGCATTTATGTAGAGAGCATACACACTAGACAGCGTTTATGTAGAGAGCATACACACTAGACAGCGTTTATGCAGAGAGCATACACACTAGACAGCATTTATATAGAGAGTATACACGCTAGACAGCATTAATGTACAGAGCATGCACACTCGAGAGCGGTTATGTAGAGAGCATGCACACTAGGCAGCGTTTATGTAGAGAGCATACACACTAGACAGCATTTATGTAGAGAGCATACACACTAGACAGCGTTTATGTAGAGAGCATACACACTAGACAGCGTTTATGTAGACAGCATGCACATTACACAGCGTTTATGTAGAGAGCATACACACTAGACAGCATTTATGTAGAGAGCATACACACTAGACAGCGTTTATGTAGAGAGCATACACACTAGACAGCGTTTATGTAGAGAGCATACACACTAGACAGCGTATATGTAGAGAGCATACACACTAGACAGCGTTTATGTAGAAAGTATACACACTAGACAGCGTTTATGTAGAGAGCATGCACACTAGGCAGTGTTTATGTAGAGAGCATGCACACTAGGCAGTGTTTATGTAGAGTATACACACTAGACAGCGTTTATGTAGAGAGCATACACACTAGACAGGGTTTATGTAGAGAGCATACACACTAGACAGTGTTTATGTAGAGAGCATACACACTAGACAGTGTTTATGTAGAAAGTATACACACTAGACAGCGTTTATGTAGAGAGCATGCACACTAGGCAGTGTTTATGTAGAGTATACACACTAGACAGCGTTTATGCAGAGAGCATACACACTAGACAGCGTTTATGTAGAGTATACACACTAGACAGCATTTATGTAGAGAGCATACACACTAGACAGCGTTTATGTAGAGAGCATACACACTAGACAGCGTTTATGCAGAGAGCATACACACTAGACAGCATTTATATAGAGAGCATACACGCTAGACAGCATTAATGTACAAAGCATGCACACTCGAGAGCGGTTATGTAGAGAGCATGCACACTAGGCAGCGTTTATGTAGAGAGCATACACACTAGACAGCATTTATGTAGAGAGCATACACACTAGACAGCGTTTATGTAGAGAGCATACACACTAGACAGCGTTTATGTAGACAGCATGCACATTACACAGCGTTTATGTAGAGAGCATACACACTAGACAGCGTTTATGTAGAGAGCATGCACACTAGACAGCGTTTATGTAGACAGCATGCACATTACACAGCATTTATGTAGAGAGCATACACACTAGACAGCGTTTATGTAGAAAGCATACACACTAGACAGCGTTTATGTCGAGAGCATACACACTAGACAGCGTTTATGTAGAGAGCATACACACTAGACAGCGTTTATGTAGAAAGCATACACACTAGACAGCGTTTATGTAGAGAGCATGCACACTAGGCAGTGTTTATGTAGAGTATACACACTAGACAGCGTTTATGTAGAGAGCATACACACTAGACAGCGTTTATGTAGAGAGCATACACACTAGACAGCGTTTATGTAGAGAGCATACACACTAGACAGTGTTTATGTAGAAAGTATACACACTAGACAGCGTTTATGTAGAGAGCATGCACACTAGGCAGTGTTTATGTAGAGTATACACACTAGACAGCGTTTATGTAGAGAGCATACACACTAGATAGCGTTTATGTAGAGAGCATACACACTAGACAGCGTTTATGTAGAGAGCATAGACACTAGATAGCGTTTATGTAGAGAGCATACACACTAGACAGCGTTTATGTAGAGAGCAGGCACACTAGACAGCGTTTATGTAGAAAGTATACACACTAGACAGCATTTATGCAGAGAGCATGCACACTAGACAGCGTTTATATAGAGAGCATACACGCTAGACAGCATTAATGTACAGAGCATGCACACTCGAGAGCGGTTATGTAGAGAGCATGCACACTAGGCAGCGTTTATGCAGAGAGCATACACACTAGACAGCGTTCATGTAGAGAGCATACACACTAGACAGCGTTTATGTAGAGAGCATACACACTAGACAGCGTTTATGTAGAGAGCATACACACTAGACAGCGTTTATGTAGAGAGCATACACACTAGACAGCGTTTATGTAGAGAGCATACACACTAGACAGCGTTTATGTAGAAAGTATACACACTAGACTGCGTTTATGTAGAGAGCATGCACACTAGGCAGTGTTTATGTAGAGTATACACACTAGACAGCGTTTATGCAGAGAGCATACACACTAGACAGCGTTTATGTAGAGAGCATACACACTAGACAGCATTTATGTAGAGAGCATACACACTAGACAGCGTTTATGTAGAGAGCATACACACTAGACAGCGTTTATGTAGAGAGCATACACACTAGACAGTGTTTATGTAGAAAGTATACACACTAGACAGCGTTTATGTAGAGAGCATGCACACTAGGCAGTGTTTATGTAGAGCATACACACTAGACAGCGTTTATGTAGAGAGCATAGACACTACATAGCGTTTATGTAGAGAGTATACACACTAGACAGCGTTTATGTAGAGAGCATACACACTAGACAGGGTTTATGTAGAGAGCATACACACTAGACAGCGTTTATGTAGAGAGCATACACACTAGACAGTGTTTATGTAGAAAGTATACACACTAGACAGCGTTTATGTAGAGAGCATGCACACTAGGCAGTGTTTATGTAGAGCATACACACTAGACAGCGTTTATGTAGAGAGCATAGACACTAGATAGCGTTTATGTAGAGAGCATACACACTAGACAGCGTTTATGTAGAGAGCATGCACACTAGGCAGTGTTTATGTAGTGTATACACACTAGACAGCATTTATGTAGAGAGCATACACACTAGACAGTGTTTATGTAGAAAGTATACACACTAGACAGCGTTTATGTAGAGAGCATGCACACTAGGCAGTGTTTATGTAGAGCATACACACTAGACAGCGTTTATGTAGAGAGCATAGACACTAGATAGCGTTTATGTAGAGAGCATACACACTAGACAGCGTTTATTTAGAGAGCATGCACACTAGGCAGTGTTTATGTAGAGTATACACACTAGACAGCATTTATGTAGAGAGCATACACACTAGACAGCGTTTATGTAGAGAGCATACACACTAGACAGCGTTTATGCAGAGAGCATACACACTAGACAGCATTTATATAGAGAGCATACACGCTAGACAGCATTAATGTACAAAGCATGCACACTCGAGAGCGGTTATGTAGAGAGCATGCACACTAGGCAGCGTTTATGTAGAGAGCATACACACTAGACAGCATTTATGTAGAGAGCATACACACTAGACAGCGTTTATGTAGAGAGCATACACACTAGACAGCGTTTATGTAGACAGCATGCACATTACACAGCGTTTATGTAGAGAGCATACACACTAGACAGCGTTTATGTAGAGAGCATGCACACTAGACAGCGTTTATGTAGACAGCATGCACATTACACAGCATTTATGTAGAGAGCATACACACTAGACAGCGTTTATGTAGAAAGCATACACACTAGACAGCGTTTATGTCGAGAGCATACACACTAGACAGCGTTTATGTAGAGAGCATACACACTAGACAGCGTTTATGTAGAAAGCATACACACTAGACAGCGTTTATGTAGAGAGCATGCACACTAGGCAGTGTTTATGTAGAGTATACACACTAGACAGCGTTTATGTAGAGAGCATACACACTAGACAGCGTTTATGTAGAGAGCATACACACTAGACAGCGTTTATGTAGAGAGCATACACACTAGACAGTGTTTATGTAGAAAGTATACACACTAGACAGCGTTTATGTAGAGAGCATGCACACTAGGCAGTGTTTATGTAGAGTATACACACTAGACAGCGTTTATGTAGAGAGCATACACACTAGATAGCGTTTATGTAGAGAGCATACACACTAGACAGCGTTTATGTAGAAAGCATAGACACTAGATAGCGTTTATGTAGAGAGCATACACACTAGACAGCGTTTATGTAGAGAGCAGGCACACTAGACAGCGTTTATGTAGAAAGTATACACACTAGACAGCATTTATGCAGAGAGCATGCACACTAGACAGCGTTTATATAGAGAGCATACACGCTAGACAGCATTAATGTACAGAGCATGCACACTCGAGAGCGGTTATGTAGAGAGCATGCACACTAGGCAGCGTTTATGCAGAGAGCATACACACTAGACAGCGTTCATGTAGAGAGCATACACACTAGACAGCGTTTATGTAGAGAGCATACACACTAGACAGCGTTTATGTAGAGAGCATACACACTAGACAGCGTTTATGTAGAGAGCATACACACTAGACAGCGTTTATGTAGAGAGCATACACACTAGACAGCGTTTATGTAGAAAGTATACACACTAGACTGCGTTTATGTAGAGAGCATGCACACTAGGCAGTGTTTATGTAGAGTATACACACTAGACAGCGTTTATGCAGAGAGCATACACACTAGACAGCGTTTATGTAGAGAGCATACACACTAGACAGCATTTATGTAGAGAGCATACACACTAGACAGCGTTTATGTAGAGAGCATACACACTAGACAGCGTTTATGTAGAGAGCATACACACTAGACAGTGTTTATGTAGAAAGTATACACACTAGACAGCGTTTATGTAGAGAGCATGCACACTAGGCAGTGTTTATGTAGAGCATACACACTAGACAGCGTTTATGTAGAGAGCATAGACACTACATAGCGTTTATGTAGAGAGTATACACACTAGACAGCGTTTATGTAGAGAGCATACACACTAGACAGGGTTTATGTAGAGAGCATACACACTAGACAGCGTTTATGTAGAGAGCATACACACTAGACAGTGTTTATGTAGAAAGTATACACACTAGACAGCGTTTATGTAGAGAGCATGCACACTAGGCAGTGTTTATGTAGAGCATACACACTAGACAGCGTTTATGTAGAGAGCATAGACACTAGATAGCGTTTATGTAGAGAGCATACACACTAGACAGCGTTTATGTAGAGAGCATGCACACTAGGCAGTGTTTATGTAGAGTATACACACTAGACAGCATTTATGTAGAGAGCATACACACTAGACAGCGTTTATGTAGAGAGCATACACACTAGACAGCGTTTATGCAGAGAGCATACACACTAGACAGCATTTATATAGAGAGTATACACGCTAGACAGCATTAATGTACAGAGCATGCACACTCGAGAGCGGTTATGTAGAGAGCATGCACACTAGGCAGCGTTTATGTAGAGAGCATACACACTAGACAGCATTTATGTAGAGAGCATACACACTAGACAGCGTTTATGTAGAGAGCATACACACTAGACAGCGTTTATGTAGACAGCATGCACATTACACAGCGTTTATGTAGAGAGCATACACACTAGACAGCATTTATGTAGAGAGCATACACACTAGACAGCGTTTATGTAGAGAGCATACACACTAGACAGCGTTTATGTAGAGAGCATACACACTAGACAGCGTATATGTAGAGAGCATACACACTAGACAGCGTTTATGTAGAAAGTATACACACTAGACAGCGTTTATGTAGAGAGCATGCACACTAGGCAGTGTTTATGTAGAGAGCATGCACACTAGGCAGTGTTTATGTAGAGTATACACACTAGACAGCGTTTATGTAGAGAGCATACACACTAGACAGGGTTTATGTAGAGAGCATACACACTAGACAGTGTTTATGTAGAGAGCATACACACTAGACAGTGTTTATGTAGAAAGTATACACACTAGACAGCGTTTATGTAGAGAGCATGCACACTAGGCAGTGTTTATGTAGAGTATACACACTAGACAGCGTTTATGCAGAGAGCATACACACTAGACAGCGTTTATGTAGAGTATACACACTAGACAGCATTTATGTAGAGAGCATACACACTAGACAGCGTTTATGTAGAGAGCATACACACTAGACAGCGTTTATGCAGAGAGCATACACACTAGACAGCATTTATATAGAGAGCATACACGCTAGACAGCATTAATGTACAAAGCATGCACACTCGAGAGCGGTTATGTAGAGAGCATGCACACTAGGCAGCGTTTATGTAGAGAGCATACACACTAGACAGCATTTATGTAGAGAGCATACACACTAGACAGCGTTTATGTAGAGAGCATACACACTAGACAGCGTTTATGTAGACAGCATGCACATTACACAGCGTTTATGTAGAGAGCATACACACTAGACAGCGTTTATGTAGAGAGCATGCACACTAGACAGCGTTTATGTAGACAGCATGCACATTACACAGCATTTATGTAGAGAGCATACACACTAGACAGCGTTTATGTAGAAAGCATACACACTAGACAGCGTTTATGTCGAGAGCATACACACTAGACAGCGTTTATGTAGAGAGCATACACACTAGACAGCGTTTATGTAGAAAGCATACACACTAGACAGCGTTTATGTAGAGAGCATGCACACTAGGCAGTGTTTATGTAGAGTATACACACTAGACAGCGTTTATGTAGAGAGCATACACACTAGACAGCGTTTATGTAGAGAGCATACACACTAGACAGCGTTTATGTAGAGAGCATACACACTAGACAGTGTTTATGTAGAAAGTATACACACTAGACAGCGTTTATGTAGAGAGCATGCACACTAGGCAGTGTTTATGTAGAGTATACACACTAGACAGCGTTTATGTAGAGAGCATACACACTAGATAGCGTTTATGTAGAGAGCATACACACTAGACAGCGTTTATGTAGAGAGCATAGACACTAGATAGCGTTTATGTAGAGAGCATACACACTAGACAGCGTTTATGTAGAGAGCAGGCACACTAGACAGCGTTTATGTAGAAAGTATACACACTAGACAGCATTTATGCAGAGAGCATGCACACTAGACAGCGTTTATATAGAGAGCATACACGCTAGACAGCATTAATGTACAGAGCATGCACACTCGAGAGCGGTTATGTAGAGAGCATGCACACTAGGCAGCGTTTATGCAGAGAGCATACACACTAGACAGCGTTCATGTAGAGAGCATACACACTAGACAGCGTTTATGTAGAGAGCATACACACTAGACAGCGTTTATGTAGAGAGCATACACACTAGACAGCGTTTATGTAGAGAGCATACACACTAGACAGCGTTTATGTAGAGAGCATACACACTAGACAGCGTTTATGTAGAAAGTATACACACTAGACTGCGTTTATGTAGAGAGCATGCACACTAGGCAGTGTTTATGTAGAGTATACACACTAGACAGCGTTTATGCAGAGAGCATACACACTAGACAGCGTTTATGTAGAGAGCATACACACTAGACAGCATTTATGTAGAGAGCATACACACTAGACAGCGTTTATGTAGAGAGCATACACACTAGACAGCGTTTATGTAGAGAGCATACACACTAGACAGTGTTTATGTAGAAAGTATACACACTAGACAGCGTTTATGTAGAGAGCATGCACACTAGGCAGTGTTTATGTAGAGCATACACACTAGACAGCGTTTATGTAGAGAGCATAGACACTACATAGCGTTTATGTAGAGAGTATACACACTAGACAGCGTTTATGTAGAGAGCATACACACTAGACAGGGTTTATGTAGAGAGCATACACACTAGACAGCGTTTATGTAGAGAGCATACACACTAGACAGTGTTTATGTAGAAAGTATACACACTAGACAGCGTTTATGTAGAGAGCATGCACACTAGGCAGTGTTTATGTAGAGCATACACACTAGACAGCGTTTATGTAGAGAGCATAGACACTAGATAGCGTTTATGTAGAGAGCATACACACTAGACAGCGTTTATGTAGAGAGCATGCACACTAGGCAGTGTTTATGTAGTGTATACACACTAGACAGCATTTATGTAGAGAGCATACACACTAGACAGCGTTTATGTAGAGAGCATACACACTAGACAGCGTTTATGCAGAGAGCATACACACTAGACAGCATTTATATAGAGAGTATACACGCTAGACAGCATTAATGTACAGAGCATGCACACTCGAGAGCGGTTATGTAGAGAGCATGCACACTAGGCAGCGTTTATGTAGAGAGCATACACACTAGACAGCATTTATGTAGAGAGCATACACACTAGACAGCGTTTATGTAGAGAGCATACACACTAGACAGCGTTTATGTAGACAGCATGCACATTACACAGCGTTTATGTAGAGAGCATACACACTAGACAGCATTTATGTAGAGAGCATACACACTAGACAGCGTTTATGTAGAGAGCATACACACTAGACAGCGTTTATGTAGAGAGCATACACACTAGACAGCGTATATGTAGAGAGCATACACACTAGACAGCGTTTATGTAGAGAGCATACACACTAGACAGCGTTTATGTAGAGAGCATGCACACTAGGCAGTGTTTATGTAGAGAGCATGCACACTAGGCAGTGTTTATGTAGAGTATACACACTAGACAGCGTTTATGTAGAGAGCATACACACTAGACAGGGTTTATGTAGAGAGCATACACACTAGACAGTGTTTATGTAGAGAGCATACACACTAGACAGTGTTTATGTAGAAAGTATACACACTAGACAGCGTTTATGTAGAGAGCATGCACACTAGGCAGTGTTTATGTAGAGTATACACACTAGACAGCGTTTATGCAGAGAGCATACACACTAGACAGCGTTTATGTAGAGAGCATACACACTAGACAGCGTTTATGTAGACAGCATGCACATTACACAGCATTTATGTAGAGAGCATACACACTAGACAGCGTTTATGTAGAAAGCATACACACTAGACAGCGTTTATGTCGAGAGCATACACACTAGACAGCGTTTATGTAGAGAGCATACACACTAGACAGCGTTTATGTAGAAAGCATACACACTAGACAGCGTTTATGTAGAGAGCATGCACACTAGGCAGTGTTTATGTAGAGTATACACACTAGACAGCGTTTATGTAGAGAGCATACACACTAGACAGCGTTTATGTAGAGAGCATACACACTAGACAGCGTTTATGTAGAGAGCATACACACTAGACAGTGTTTATGTAGAAAGTATACACACTAGACAGCGTTTATGTAGAGAGCATGCACACTAGGCAGTGTTTATGTAGAGTATACACAATAGACAGCGTTTATGTAGAGAGCATACACACTAGATAGCGTTTATGTAGAGAGCATACACACTAGACAGCGTTTATGTAGAGAGCATAGACACTAGATAGCGTTTATGTAGAGAGCATACACACTAGACAGCGTTTATGTAGAGAGCAGGCACACTAGACAGCGTTTATGTAGAAAGTATACACACTAGACAGCATTTATGCAGAGAGCATGCACACTAGACAGCGTTTATATAGAGAGCATACACGCTAGACAGCATTAATGTACAGAGCATGCACACTCGAGAGCGGTTATGTAGAGAGCATGCACACTAGGCAGCGTTTATGCAGAGAGCATACACACTAGACAGCGTTCATGTAGAGAGCATACACACTAGACAGCGTTTATGTAGAGAGCATACACACTAGACAGCGTTTATGTAGAGAGCATACACACTAGACAGCGTTTATGTAGAGAGCATACACACTAGACAGCGTTTATGTAGAGAGCATACACACTAGACAGCGTTTATGTAGAAAGTATACACACTAGACTGCGTTTATGTAGAGAGCATGCACACTAGGCAGTGTTTATGTAGAGTATACACACTAGACAGCGTTTATGCAGAGAGCATACACACTAGACAGCGTTTATGTAGAGAGCATACACACTAGACAGCATTTATGTAGAGAGCATACACACTAGACAGCGTTTATGTAGAGAGCATACACACTAGACAGCGTTTATGTAGAGAGCATACACACTAGACAGTGTTTATGTAGAAAGTATACACACTAGACAGCGTTTATGTAGAGAGCATGCACACTAGGCAGTGTTTATGTAGAGCATACACACTAGACAGCGTTTATGTAGAGAGCATAGACACTACATAGCGTTTATGTAGAGAGTATACACACTAGACAGCGTTTATGTAGAGAGCATACACACTAGACAGGGTTTATGTAGAGAGCATACACACTAGACAGCGTTTATGTAGAGAGCATACACACTAGACAGTGTTTATGTAGAAAGTATACACACTAGACAGCGTTTATGTAGAGAGCATGCACACTAGGCAGTGTTTATGTAGAGCATACACACTAGACAGCGTTTATGTAGAGAGCATAGACACTAGATAGCGTTTATGTAGAGAGCATACACACTAGACAGCGTTTATGTAGAGAGCATGCACACTAGGCAGTGTTTATGTAGAGTATACACACTAGACAGCATTTATGTAGAGAGCATACACACTAGACAGCGTTTATGTAGAGAGCATACACACTAGACAGCGTTTATGCAGAGAGCATACACACTAGACAGCATTTATATAGAGAGCATACACGCTAGACAGCATTAATGTACAGAGCATGCACACTCGAGAGCGGTTATGTAGAGAGCATGCACACTAGGCAGCGTTTATGTAGAGAGCATACACACTAGACAGCATTTATGTAGAGAGCATACACACTAAACAGCGTTTATGTAGAGAGCATACACACTAGACAGCGTTTATGTAGACAGCATGCACATTACACAGCGTTTATGTAGAGAGCATACACACTAGACAGCATTTATGTAGAGAGCATACACACTAGACAGCGTTTATGTAGAGAGCATACACACTAGACAGCGTTTATGTAGAGAGCATACACACTAGACAGCGTTTATGTAGAGAGCATACACACTAGACAGCGTTTATGTAGAAAGTATACACACTAGACAGCGTTTATGCAGAGAGCATGCACACTAGGCAGTGTTTATGTAGAGAGCATGCACACTAGGCAGTGTTTATGTAGAGTATACACACTAGACAGCGTTTATGTAGAGAGCATACACACTAGACAGGGTTTATGTAGAGAGCATACGCACTAGACAGTGTTTATGTAGAGAGCATACACACTAGACAGTGTTTATGTAGAAAGTATACACACTAGACAGCGTTTATGTAGAGAGCATGCACACTAGGCAGTGTTTATGTAGAGTATACACACTAGACAGCGTTTATGTAGAGAGCATACACACTAGACAGCGTTTATGCAGAGAGCATACACACTAGACAGCGTTTATGTAGAGAGCATACACACTAGACAGCGTTTATGTAGAGAGCATACACACTAGACAGCGTTTATGTAGAGAGCATACACACTAGACAGCGTTTATGTAGCGAGCATACACACTAGACAGCGTTTATGTAGAGAGCATACACACTAGACAGCGTTTATGTAGAGAGCATACACACTAGACAGCGTTTATGTAGAGAGCATACACACTATACAGCGTTTATGCAGAGAGCATACACACTAGACATCGTTTATGTAGAGAGCATACACACTAGACAGCGTTTATGTAGAGAGCATACACACTAGACAGCGTTTATGTAGAGAGCATACACACTAGACAGCGTTTATGTAGCGAGCATACACACTAGACAGCGTTTATGTAGAGAGCATACACACTAGACAGCGTTTATGTAGAGAGCATACACACTAGACAGCGTTTATGTAGAGAGCATACACACTAGACAGCGTTTATGTAGAGAGCATACACACTAGACAGCGTTTATGTAGAGAGCATGCACACTAGGCAGTGTTTATGTAGAGTATACACACTAGACAGCGTTTATGTAGAGAGCATACACACTAGACAGCGTTTATGTAGAGAGCATACACACTAGACAGCGTTTATGTAGAGAGCATACACACTAGACAGTGTTTATGTAGAAAGTATACACACTAGACAGCGTTTATGTAGAAAGTATACACACTAGACAGCGTTTATTTAGAGAGCATGCACACTAGACAGCGTTTATGTAGAGAGCATACACACTAGACAGTGTTTATGTAGAAAGTATACACACTAGACAGTGTTTATGTAGAAAGTATACACACTAGACAGCGTTTATGTAGAGAGCATGCACACTAGACAGCGTTTATGTAGAGAGCATACACACTAGACAGCGTTTATGTAGAAAGTATACACACTAGATAGCGTTTATGTAGAGAGCATGCACACTAGACAGCGTTTATGTAGAGAGCATACACACTAGACAGTGTTTATGTAGAGAGCATACACACTAGACAGTGTTTATGTAGAAAGTATACACACTAGACAGCGTTTATGTAGAGAGCATACACACTAGACAGTGTTTATGTAGAAAGCATACACACTAGACAGCGTTTATGTAGAGAGCATACACACTAGACAGTGTTTATGTAGAGAGCATACACACTAGACAGTGTTTATGTAGAAAGTATACACACTAGACAGCGTTTATGTAGAGAGCATACACACTAGACAGCGTTTATGTAGAAAGCATACACACTAGACAGCGTTTATGTAGAGAGCATGCACACTAGGCAGTGTTTATGTAGAGTATACACACTAGACAGCGTTTATGTAGAAAGCATGCACACTAGACAGCGTTTATGTAGAGAGCATACACACTAGACAGTGTTTATGTAGAAAGTATACACACTAGACAGCGTTTATGTAGAGAGCATACACACTAGACAGCGTTTATGTAGAAAGCATACACACTAGACAGCGTTTATGTAGAGAGCATGCACACAAGGCAGTGTTTATGTAGAGTATACACACTAGACAGCGTTTATGTAGAGAGCATACACACCAGACAGCGTTTATGTAGAGAGCATACACACTAGACAGCGTTTATGTAGAGAGCATACACACTAGACAGTGTTTATGTAGAAAGTATACACACTAGACAGCGTTTATGTAGAGAGCATGCACACTAGGCAGTGTTTATGTAGAGTATACACACTAGACAGTGTTTATGTAGAAAGTATACACACTAGACAGCGTTTATGTAGAGAGCATGCACACTAGGCAGTGTTTATGTAGAGTATACACACTAGACAGCGTTTATGTAGAGAGCATACACACTAGACAGCGTTTATGCAGAGAGCATACACACTAGACAGCGTTTATGTAGAGAGCATACACACTAGACAGCGTTTATGTAGAGAGCATACACACTAAACAGCGTTTATGTAGAGAGCATACACACTAGACAGCGTTTATGTAGCGAGCATACACACTAGACAGCGTTTATGTAGAGAGCATACACACTAGACAGCGTTTATGTAGAGAGCATACACACTAGACAGCGTTTATGCAGAGAGCATACACACTAGACAGCGTTTATGTAGAGAGCATACACACTAGACAGCGTTTATGTAGAGAGCATACACACTAGACAGCGTTTATGTAGAGAGCATACACACTAGACAGCGTTTATGTAGCGAGCATACACACTAGACAGCGTTTATGTAGAGAGCATACACACTAGACAGCGTTTATGTAGAGAGCATACACACTAGACAGCGTTTATGTAGAGAGCATACACACTAGACAGCGTTTATGTAGAGAGCATACACACTAGACAGCGTTTATGTAGAGAGCATGCACACTAGGCAGTGTTTATGTAGAGTATACACACTAGACAGCGTTTATGTAGAGAGCATACACACTAGACAGCGTTTATGTAGAGAGCATACACACTAGACAGCGTTTATGTAGAGAGCATACACACTAGACAGTGTTTATGTAGAAAGTATACACACTAGACAGCGTTTATTTAGAGAGCATGCACACTAGACAGCGTTTATGTAGAGAGCATACACACTAGACAGTGTTTATGTAGAAAGTATACACACTAGACAGTGTTTATGTAGAAAGTATACACACTAGACAGCGTTTATGTAGAGAGCATGCACACTAGACAGCGTTTATGTAGAGAGCATACACACTAGACAGTGTTTATGTAGAAAGTATACACACTAGATAGCGTTTATGTAGAGAGCATACACACTAGACAGCGTTTATGTAGAAAGCATACACACTAGACAGCGTTTATGTAGAGAGCATACACACTAGACAGTGTTTATGTAGAGAGCATACACACTAGACAGTGTTTATGTAGAAAGTATACACACTAGACAGCGTTTATGTAGAGAGCATACACACTAGACAGCGTTTATGTAGAAAGCATACACACTAGACAGCGTTTATGTAGAGAGCATGCACACTAGGCAGTGTTTATGTAGAGTATACACACTAGACAGCGTTTATGTAGAAAGCATGCACACTAGACAGCGTTTATGTAGAGAGCATACACACTAGACAGTGTTTATGTAGAAAGTATACACACTAGACAGCGTTTATGTAGAGAGCATACACACTAGACAGCGTTTATGTAGAAAGCATACACACTAGACAGCGTTTATGTAGAGAGCATGCACACAAGGCAGTGTTTATGTAGAGTATACACACTAGACAGCGTTTATGTAGAGAGCATACACACCAGACAGCGTTTATGTAGAGAGCATACACACTAGACAGCGTTTATGTAGAGAGCATACACACTAGACAGTGTTTATGTAGAAAGTATACACACTAGACAGCGTTTATGTAGAGAGCATGCACACTAGGCAGTGTTTATGTAGAGTATACACACTAGACAGCGTTTATGTAGAGAGCATACACACTAGATAGCGTTTATGTAGAGAGCATACACACTAGACAGCGTTTATGTAGAGAGCATAGACACTAGATAGCGTTTATGTAGAGAGCATACACACTAGACAGCATTTATGTAGAGAGCATACACACTAGACAGCGTTTATGTAGAAAGTATACACACTAGACAGCATTTATGCAGAGAGCATGCACACTAGACAGCGTTTATATAGAGAGCATACACGCTAGACAGCATTAATGTACAGAGCATGCACACTCGAGAGCGGTTATGTAGAGAGCATGCACACTAGGCAGCGTTTATGTAGAGAGCATACACACTAGACAGCGTTTATGTAGAGAGCATACACACTAGACAGCGTTTATGTAGAGAGCATACACACTAGACAGCGTTTATGTAGAGAGCATACACACTAGACAGCGTTTATGTAGAAAGTATACACACTAGGCAGCATTTATGTAGAGAGCATGCACACTAGGCAGTGTTTATGTAGAGTATACACACTAGACAGCGTTTATGCAGAGAGCATACACACTAGACAGCGTTTATGGAGAGAGCATACACACTAGACAGCATTTATGTAGAGAGCATACACACTAGACAGCGTTTATGTAGAGAGCATACACACTAGACAGTGTTTATGTAGAAAGTATACACACTAGACAGCGTTTATGTAGAGAGCATGCACACTATACAGCGTTTATGTAGAGAGCATACACACTAGACAGTGTTTATGTAGAAAGTATACACACTAGATAGCGTTTATGTAGAGAGCATACACACTAGACAGCGTTTATGTAGAAAGCATACACACTAGACAGCGTTTATGTAGAGAGCATACACACTAGACAGTGTTTATGTAGAGAGCATACACACTAGACAGTGTTTATGTAGAAAGTATACACACTAGACAGCGTTTATGTAGAGAGCATACACACTAGACAGCGTTTATGTAGAAAGCATACACACTAGACAGCGTTTATGTAGAGAGCATGCACACTAGGCAGTGTTTATGTAGAGTATACACACTAGACAGCGTTTATGTAGAAAGCATGCACACTAGACAGCGTTTATGTAGAGAGCATACACACTAGACAGTGTTTATGTAGAAAGTATACACACTAGACAGCGTTTATGTAGAGAGCATACACACTAGACAGCGTTTATGTAGAAAGCATACACACTAGACAGCGTTTATGTAGAGAGCATGCACACAAGGCAGTGTTTATGTAGAGTATACACACTAGACAGCGTTTATGTAGAGAGCATACACACCAGACAGCGTTTATGTAGAGAGCATACACACTAGACAGCGTTTATGTAGAGAGCATACACACTAGACAGTGTTTATGTAGAAAGTATACACACTAGACAGCGTTTATGTAGAGAGCATGCACACTAGGCAGTGTTTATGTAGAGTATACACACTAGACAGCGTTTATGTAGAGAGCATACACACTAGATAGCGTTTATGTAGAGAGCATACACACTAGACAGCGTTTATGTAGAGAGCATAGACACTAGATAGCGTTTATGTAGAGAGCATACACACTAGACAGCATTTATGTAGAGAGCATACACACTAGACAGCGTTTATGTAGAAAGTATACACACTAGACAGCATTTATGCAGAGAGCATGCACACTAGACAGCGTTTATATAGAGAGCATACACGCTAGACAGCATTAATGTACAGAGCATGCACACTCGAGAGCGGTTATGTAGAGAGCATGCACACTAGGCAGCGTTTATGTAGAGAGCATACACACTAGACAGCGTTTATGTAGAGAGCATACACACTAGACAGCGTTTATGTAGAGAGCATACACACTAGACAGCGTTTATGTAGAGAGCATACACACTAGACAGCGTTTATGTAGAAAGTATACACACTAGGCAGCATTTATGTAGAGAGCATGCACACTAGGCAGTGTTTATGTAGAGTATACACACTAGACAGCGTTTATGCAGAGAGCATACACACTAGACAGCGTTTATGGAGAGAGCATACACACTAGACAGCATTTATGTAGAGAGCATACACACTAGACAGCGTTTATGTAGAGAGCATACACACTAGACAGCGTTTATGTAGAGAGCATACACACTAGACAGTGTTTATGTAGAAAGTATACACACTAGACAGCGTTTATGTAGAGAGCATGCACACTAGGCAGTGTTTATGTAGAGTATACACACTAGACAGCGTTTATGTAGAGAGCATACACACTAGACAGCGTTTATGTAGAGAGCATACACACTAGACAGCGTTTATGTCGAGAGCATGCACACTAGATAGCGTTTATGTAGAGAGCATGCACACTAGACAGCGTTTATGTAGAGAGCATGCACATTAGACAGCGTTTATGTAGAAAGCATACACACTAGACAGCGTTTATGTAGAGAGCATACACACTAGTCAGCGTTTATGTAGAGAGCATACACACTAGACAGCGTTTATGTAGAGAGCATACACACTAGACAGTGTTTATGTAGAAAGTATACACACTAGACAGCGTTTATGTAGACAGCATGCACACTAGGCAGTGTTTATGTAGAGTATACACACTAGACAGCGTTTATGTAGAGAGCATACACACTAGATAGCGTTTATGTAGAGAGCATACACACTAGACAGCGTTTATGTAGAGAGCATAGACACTAGATAGCGTTTATGTAGAGAGCATACACACTAGACAGCGTTTATGTTGAGAGCATGCACACTAGACAGCGTTTATGTTGAAAGTATACACACTAGACAGCATTTATGCAGAGAGCATGCACACTAGACAGCGTTTATATAGAGAGCATACACGCTAGACAGCATTAATGTACAGAGCATGCACACTCGAGAGCGGTTATGTAGAGAGCATGCACACTAGGCTGCGTTTATGCAGAGAGCATACACACTAGACAGCGTTTATGTAGAGAGCATACACACTATACAGCGTTTATGTAGAGAGCATACACACTAGACAGCGTTTATGTAGAGAGCATACACACTAGACAGCGTTTATGTAGAGAGCATACACACTAGACAGCGTTTATGTAGAGAGCATACACACTAGACAGCGTTTATGTAGAAAGTCTACACACTAGACAGCGTTTATGTAGAGAGCATGCACACTAGGCAGTGTTTATGTAGAGTATACACACTAGACAGCATTTATGCAGAGAGCATACACACTAGACAGCGTTTATGTAGAGAGCATACACACTAGACAGCATTTATGTAGAGAGCATACACACTAGACAGCGTTTATGTAGAGAGCATACACACTAGACAGAGTTTATGTAGAGAGCATACACACTAGACAGTGTTTATGTAGAAAGTATACACACTAGACAGCGTTTATGTAGAGAGCATGCACACTAGGCAGTGTTTATGTAGAGTATACACACTAGACAGCATTTATGTAGAGAGCATACACACTAGACAGTGTTTATGTAGAGAGCATGCACACTAGATAGCGTTTATGTAGAGAGCATGCACACTAGACAGCATGCACATTAGACAGCATTTATGTAGAGAGCATGCACACTAGACAGCATTTATGTAGAGAGCATGCACACTAGAGAGC
The DNA here is from genome assembly GCF_027579695.1 of Neoarius graeffei. Classification (NCBI taxonomy): domain Eukaryota; kingdom Metazoa; phylum Chordata; class Actinopteri; order Siluriformes; family Ariidae; genus Neoarius; species Neoarius graeffei. The sequence goes on along the minus strand of NC_083589.1, from coordinate 13,080,392 downwards.
ATTTATATAGAGAGCATGCACACTAGAGAGCGTTTATGTAGAAAGCATACATGCTAGACAGCATTTATGAAGAGAGCATGCACACCAGAGAGCATTTATGTAGTGAGCATGCACACTAGACAGCATTTATGTAGAGAGCATACACACTAGACAGCGTTTATGTCGAGAGCATGCACACTAGATAGCGTTTATGTAGAGAGCATGCACACTAGACAGCATGCACATTAGACAGCATTTATGTAGAGAGCATGCACACTAGACAGCATTTATGTAGAGAGTATACACACTAGACAGCGTTTATGTAGAGAGCATACACACTAGATAGCGTTTATGTAGAGAGCATACACACTAGACAGCGTTTATGTACAGAGCATACACACTAGACAGCGTTTATGTAGAGAGCATACACACTAGACAGTGTTTATGTAGAAAGTATACACACTAGACAGCGTTTATGTAGAGAGCATGCACACTAGGCAGTGTTTATGTAGAGCATACACACTAGACAGCGTTTATGTAGAGAGCATAGACACTACATAGCGTTTATGTAGAGAGTATACACACTAGACAGCGTTTATGTAGAGAGCATACACACTAGACAGGGTTTATGTAGAGAGCATACACACTAGACAGCGTTTATGTAGAGAGCATACACACTAGACAGTGTTTATGTAGAAAGTATACACACTAGACAGCGTTTATGTAGAGAGCATGCACACTAGGCAGTGTTTATGTAGAGCATACACACTAGACAGCGTTTATGTAGAGAGCATAGACACTAGATAGCGTTTATGTAGAGAGCATACACACTAGACAGCGTTTATGTAGAGAGCATACACACTAGACAGCATTTATATAGAGAGCATACACACTAGACAGCGTTTATGTAGAGAGCATGCACACTAGGCAGTGTTTATGTAGAGTATACACACTAGACAGCATTTATGTAGAGAGCATACACACTAGACAGCGTTTATGTAGAGAGCATACACACTAGACAGCGTTTATGCAGAGAGCATACACACTAGACAGCATTTATATAGAGAGCATACACGCTAGACAGCATTAATGTACAGAGCATGCACACTCGAGAGCGGTTATGTAGAGAGCATGCACACTAGGCAGCGTTTATGTAGAGAGCATACACACTAGACAGCATTTATGTAGAGAGCATACACACTAGACAGCGTTTATGTAGAGAGCATACACACTAGACAGCGTTTATGTAGACAGCATGCACATTACACAGCGTTTATGTAGAGAGCATACACACTAGACAGCATTTATGTAGAGAGCATACACACTAGACAGCGTTTATGTAGAGAGCATACACACTAGACAGCGTTTATGTAGAGAGCATACACACTAGACAGCGTTTATGTAGAGAGCATACACACTAGACAGCGTTTATGTAGAGAGCATACACACTAGACAGCGTTTATGTAGAAAGTATACACACTAGACAGCGTTTATGTAGAGAGCATGCACACTAGGCAGTGTTTATGTAGAGAGCATTCACACTAGGCAGTGTTTATGTAGAGTATACACACTAGACAGCGTTTATGTAGAGAGCATACACACTAGACAGGGTTTATGTAGAGAGCATACGCACTAGACAGTGTTTATGTAGAGAGCATACACACTAGACAGTGTTTATGTAGAAAGTATACACACTAGACAGCGTTTATGTAGAGAGCATGCACACTAGGCAGTGTTTATGTAGAGTATACACACTAGACAGCGTTTATGTAGAGAGCATACACACCAGACAGCGTTTATGTAGAGAGCATACACACTAGACAGCGTTTATGTAGAGAGCATACACACTAGACAGTGTTTATGTAGAAAGTATACACACTAGACAGCGTTTATGTAGAGAGCATGCACACTAGGCAGTGTTTATGTAGAGTATACACACTAGACAGCGTTTATGTAGAGAGCATACACACTAGATAGCGTTTATGTAGAGAGCATACACACTAGACAGCGTTTATGTAGAGAGCATAGACACTAGATAGCGTTTATGTAGAGAGCATACACACTAGACAGCATTTATGTAGAGAGCATACACACTAGACAGCGTTTATGTAGAAAGTATACACACTAGACAGCATTTATGCAGAGAGCATGCACACTAGACAGCGTTTATATAGAGAGCATACACGCTAGACAGCATTAATGTACAGAGCATGCACACTCGAGAGCGGTTATGTAGAGAGCATGCACACTAGGCAGCGTTTATGTAGAGAGCATACACACTAGACAGCGTTTATGTAGAGAGCATACACACTAGACAGCGTTTATGTAGAGAGCATACACACTAGACAGCGTTTATGTAGAGAGCATACACACTAGACAGCGTTTATGTAGAAAGTATACACACTAGACAGCATTTATGTAGAGAGCATGCACACTAGGCAGTGTTTATGTAGAGTATACACACTAGACAGCGTTTATGCAGAGAGCATACACACTAGACAGCGTTTATGGAGAGAGCATACACACTAGACAGCATTTATGTAGAGAGCATACACACTAGACAGCGTTTATGTAGAGAGCATACACACTAGACAGCGTTTATGTAGAGAGCATACACACTAGACAGTGTTTATGTAGAAAGTATACACACTAGACAGCGTTTATGTAGAGAGCATGCACACTAGGCAGTGTTTATGTAGAGTATACACACTAGACAGCGTTTATGTAGAGAGCATACACACTAGACAGCGTTTATGTAGAGAGCATACACACTAGACAGCGTTTATGTCGAGAGCATGCACACTAGATAGCGTTTATGTAGAGAGCATGCACACTAGACAGCGTTTATGTAGAGAGCATGCACATTAGACAGCGTTTATGTAGAAAGCATACACACTAGACAGCGTTTATGTAGAGAGCATACACACTAGTCAGCGTTTATGTAGAGAGCATACACACTAGACAGCGTTTATGTAGAGAGCATACACACTAGACAGTGTTTATGTAGAAAGTATACACACTAGACAGCGTTTATGTAGACAGCATGCACACTAGGCAGTGTTTATGTAGAGTATACACACGAGACAGCGTTTATGTAGAGAGCATACACACTAGATAGCGTTTATGTAGAGAGCATACACACTAGACAGCGTTTATGTAGAGAGCATAGACACTAGATAGCGTTTATGTAGAGAGCATACACACTAGACAGCGTTTATGTAGAGAGCATGCACACTAGACAGCGTTTATGTTGAAAGTATACACACTAGACAGCATTTATGCAGAGAGCATGCACACTAGACAGCGTTTATATAGAGAGCATACACGCTAGACAGCATTAATGTACAGAGCATGCACACTCGAGAGCGGTTATGTAGAGAGCATGCACACTAGGCTGCGTTTATGCAGAGAGCATACACACTAGACAGCGTTTATGTAGAGAGCATACACACTATACAGCGTTTATGTAGAGAGCATACACACTAGACAGCGTTTATGTAGAGAGCATACACACTAGACAGCGTTTATGTAGAGAGCATACACACTAGACAGCGTTTATGTAGAGAGCATACACACTAGACAGCGTTTATGTAGAAAGTCTACACACTAGACAGCGTTTATGTAGAGAGCATGCACACTAGGCAGTGTTTATGTAGAGTATACACACTAGACAGCATTTATGCAGAGAGCATACACACTAGACAGCGTTTATGTAGAGAGCATACACACTAGACAGCATTTATGTAGAGAGCATACACACTAGACAGCGTTTATGTAGAGAGCATACACACTAGACAGAGTTTATGTAGAGAGCATACACACTAGACAGTGTTTATGTAGAAAGTATACACACTAGACAGCGTTTATGTAGAGAGCATGCACACTAGGCAGTGTTTATGTAGAGTATACACACTAGACAGCATTTATGTAGAGAGCATACACACTAGACAGTGTTTATGTAGAGAGCATGCACACTAGATAGCGTTTATGTAGAGAGCATGCACACTAGACAGCATGCACATTAGACAGCATTTATGTAGAGAGCATGCACACTAGACAGCATTTATGTAGAGAGCATGCACACTAGAGAGCATTTATATAGAGAGCATGCACACTAGAGAGCGTTTATGTAGAAAGCATACATGCTAGACAGCATTTATGAAGAGAGCATGCACACCAGAGAGCATTTATGTAGTGAGCATGCACACTAGACAGCATTTATGTAGAGAGCATACACACTAGACAGCGTTTATGTCGAGAGCATGCACACTAGATAGCGTTTATGTAGAGAGCATGCACACTAGACAGCATGCACATTAGACAGCATTTATGTAGAGAGCATGCACACTAGACAGCATTTATGTAGAGAGTATACACACTAGACAGCGTTTATGTAGAGAGCATACACACTAGATAGCGTTTATGTAGAGAGCATACACACTAGACAGCGTTTATGTACAGAGCATACACACTAGACAGCGTTTATGTAGAGAGCATACACACTAGACAGTGTTTATGTAGAAAGTATACACACTAGACAGCGTTTATGTAGAGAGCATGCACACTAGGCAGTGTTTATGTAGAGCATACACACTAGACAGCGTTTATGTAGAGAGCATAGACACTACATAGCGTTTATGTAGAGAGTATACACACTAGACAGCGTTTATGTAGAGAGCATACACACTAGACAGGGTTTATGTAGAGAGCATACACACTAGACAGCGTTTATGTAGAGAGCATACACACTAGACAGTGTTTATGTAGAAAGTATACACACTAGACAGCGTTTATGTAGAGAGCATGCACACTAGGCAGTGTTTATGTAGAGCATACACACTAGACAGCGTTTATGTAGAGAGCATAGACACTAGATAGCGTTTATGTAGAGAGCATACACACTAGACAGCGTTTATGTAGAGAGCATGCACACTAGGCAGTGTTTATGTAGAGTATACACACTAGACAGCATTTATGTAGAGAGCATACACACTAGACAGCGTTTATGTAGAGAGCATACACACTAGACAGCGTTTATGCAGAGAGCATACACACTAGACAGCATTTATATAGAGAGCATACACGCTAGACAGCATTAATGTACAGAGCATGCACACTCGAGAGCGGTTATGTAGAGAGCATGCACACTAGGCAGCGTTTATGTAGAGAGCATACACACTAGACAGCATTTATGTAGAGAGCATACACACTAGACAGCGTTTATGTAGAGAGCATACACACTAGACAGCGTTTATGTAGACAGCATGCACATTACACAGCGTTTATGTAGAGAGCATACACACTAGACAGCATTTATGTAGAGAGCATACACACTAGACAGCGTTTATGTAGAGAGCATACACACTAGACAGCGTTTATGTAGAGAGCATACACACTAGACAGCGTTTATGTAGAGAGCATACACACTAGACAGCGTTTATGTAGAAAGTATACACACTAGACAGCGTTTATGTAGAGAGCATGCACACTAGGCAGTGTTTATGTAGAGAGCATTCACACTAGGCAGTGTTTATGTAGAGTATACACACTAGACAGCGTTTATGTAGAGAGCATACACACTAGACAGGGTTTATGTAGAGAGCATACGCACTAGACAGTGTTTATGTAGAGAGCATACACACTAGACAGTGTTTATGTAGAAAGTATACACACTAGACAGCGTTTATGTAGAGAGCATGCACACTAGGCAGTGTTTATGTAGAGTATACACACTAGACAGCGTTTATGTAGAGAGCATACACACTAGACAGCGTTTATGCAGAGAGCATACACACTAGACAGCGTTTATGTAGAGAGCATACACACTAGACAGCGTTTATGTAGAGAGCATACACACTAGACAGCGTTTATGTAGAGAGCATACACACTAGACAGCGTTTATGTAGCGAGCATACACACTAGACAGCGTTTATGTAGAGAGCATACACACTAGACAGCGTTTATGTAGAGAGCATACACACTAGACAGCGTTTATGTAGAGAGCATACACACTAGACAGCGTTTATGTAGAGAGCATACACACTAGACAGCGTTTATGTAGAGAGCATGCACACTAGGCAGTGTTTATGTAGAGTATACACACTAGACAGCGTTTATGTAGAGAGCATACACACTAGACAGCGTTTATGTAGAGAGCATACACACTAGACAGCGTTTATGTAGAGAGCATACACACTAGACAGTGTTTATGTAGAAAGTATACACACTAGACAGCGTTTATGTAGAAAGTATACACACTAGACAGCGTTTATTTAGAGAGCATGCACACTAGACAGCGTTTATGTAGAGAGAATACACACTAGACAGTGTTTATGTAGAAAGTATACACACTAGACAGTGTTTATGTAGAAAGTATACACACTAGACAGCGTTTATGTAGAGAGCATGCACACTAGACAGCGTTTATGTAGAGAGCATACACACTAGACAGTGTTTATGTAGAAAGTATACACACTAGATAGCGTTTATGTAGAGAGCATGCACACTAGACAGCGTTTATGTAGAGAGCATACACACTAGACAGTGTTTATGTAGAGAGCATACACACTAGACAGTGTTTATGTAGAAAGTATACACACTAGACAGCGTTTATGTAGAGAGCATACACACTAGACAGCGTTTATGTAGAAAGCATACACACTAGACAGCGTTTATGTAGAGAGCATACACACTAGACAGTGTTTATGTAGAGAGCATACACACTAGACAGTGTTTATGTAGAAAGTATACACACTAGACAGCGTTTATGTAGAGAGCATACACACTAGACAGCGTTTATGTAGAAAGCATACACACTAGACAGCGTTTATGTAGAGAGCATGCACACTAGGCAGTGTTTATGTAGAGTATACACACTAGACAGCGTTTATGTAGAAAGCATGCACACTAGACAGCGTTTATGTAGAGAGCATACACACTAGACAGTGTTTATGTAGAAAGTATACACACTAGACAGCGTTTATGTAGAGAGCATACACACTAGACAGCGTTTATGTAGAAAGCATACACACTAGACAGCGTTTATGTAGAGAGCATGCACACAAGGCAGTGTTTATGTAGAGTATACACACTAGACAGCGTTTATGTAGAGAGCATACACACCAGACAGCGTTTATGTAGAGAGCATACACACTAGACAGCGTTTATGTAGAGAGCATACACACTAGACAGTGTTTATGTAGAAAGTATACACACTAGACAGCGTTTATGTAGAGAGCATGCACACTAGGCAGTGTTTATGTAGAGTATACACACTAGACAGCGTTTATGTAGAGAGCATACACACTAGATAGCGTTTATGTAGAGAGCATACACACTAGACAGCGTTTATGTAGAGAGCATAGACACTAGATAGCGTTTATGTAGAGAGCATACACACTAGACAGCATTTATGTAGAGAGCATACACACTAGACAGCGTTTATGTAGAAAGTATACACACTAGACAGCATTTATGCAGAGAGCATGCACACTAGACAGCGTTTATATAGAGAGCATACACGCTAGACAGCATTAATGTACAGAGCATGCACACTCGAGAGCGGTTATGTAGAGAGCATGCACACTAGGCAGCGTTTATGTAGAGAGCATACACACTAGACAGCGTTTATGTAGAGAGCATACACACTAGACAGCGTTTATGTAGAGAGCATACACACTAGACAGCGTTTATGTAGAGAGCATACACACTAGACAGCGTTTATGTAGAAAGTATACACACTAGACAGCATTTATGTAGAGAGCATGCACACTAGGCAGTGTTTATGTAGAGTATACACACTAGACAGCGTTTATGCAGAGAGCATACACACTAGACAGCGTTTATGGAGAGAGCATACACACTAGACAGCATTTATGTAGAGAGCATACACACTAGACAGCGTTTATGTAGAGAGCATACACACTAGACAGCGTTTATGTAGAGAGCATACACACTAGACAGTGTTTATGTAGAAAGTATACACACTAGACAGCGTTTATGTAGAGAGCATGCACACTAGGCAGTGTTTATGTAGAGTATACACACTAGACAGCGTTTATGTAGAGAGCATACACACTAGACAGCGTTTATGTAGAGAGCATACACACTAGACAGCGTTTATGTCGAGAGCATGCACACTAGATAGCGTTTATATAGAGAGCATGCACACTAGACAGCGTTTATGTAGAGAGCATGCACATTAGACAGCGTTTATGTAGAAAGCATACACACTAGACAGCGTTTATGTAGAGAGCATACACACTAGTCAGCGTTTATGTAGAGAGCATACACACTAGACAGCGTTTATGTAGAGAGCATACACACTAGACAGTGTTTATGTAGAAAGTATACACACTAGACAGCGTTTATGTAGACAGCATGCACACTAGGCAGTGTTTATGTAGAGTATACACACTAGACAGCGTTTATGTAGAGAGCATACACACTAGATAGCGTTTATGTAGAGAGCATACACACTAGACAGCGTTTATGTAGAGAGCATAGACACTAGATAGCGTTTATGTAGAGAGCATACACACTAGACAGCGTTTATGTAGAGAGCATGCACACTAGACAGCGTTTATGTAGAAAGTATACACACTAGACAGCATTTATGCAGAGAGCATGCACACTAGACAGCGTTTATATAGAGAGCATACACGCTAGACAGCATTAATGTACAGAGCATGCACACTCGAGAGCGGTTATGTAGAGAGCATGCACACTAGGCTGCGTTTATGCAGAGAGCATACACACTAGACAGCGTTTATGTAGAGAGCATACACACTATACAGCGTTTATGTAGAGAGCATACACACTAGACAGCGTTTATGTAGAGAGCATACACACTAGACAGCGTTTATGTAGAGAGCATACACACTAGACAGCGTTTATGTAGAGAGCATACACACTAGACAGCGTTTATGTAGAAAGTCTACACACTAGACAGCGTTTATGTAGAGAGCATGCACACTAGGCAGTGTTTATGTAGAGTATACACACTAGACAGCATTTATGCAGAGAGCATACACACTAGACAGCGTTTATGTAGAGAGCATACACACTAGACAGCATTTATGTAGAGAGCATACACACTAGACAGCGTTTATGTAGAGAGCATACACACTAGACAGCGTTTATGTAGAGAGCATACACACTAGACAGTGTTTATGTAGAAAGTATACACACTAGACAGCGTTTATGTAGAGAGCATACACACTAGACAGCGTTTATGTAGAGAGCATACACACTAGACAGTGTTTATGTAGAAAGTATACACACTAGACAGTGTTTATGTAGAAAGTATACACACTAGACAGCGTTTATGTAGAGAGCATACACACTAGACAGCGTTTATGTAGAAAGCATACACACTAGACAGCGTTTATGTAGAGAGCATGCACACTAGGCAGTGTTTATGTCGAGTATACACACTAGACAGCATTTATGTAGAGAGCATACACACTAGACAGTGTTTATGTAGAGAGCATGCACACTAGATAGCGTTTATGTAGAGAGCATGCACACTAGACAGCATGCACATTAGACAGCATTTATGTAGAGAGCATGCACACTAGACAGCATTTATGTAGAGAGCATGCACACTAGAGAGCATTTATATAGAGAGCATGCACACTAGAGAGCGTTTATGTAGAAAGCATACATGCTAGACAGCATTTATGAAGAGAGCATGCACACCAGAGAGCATTTATGTAGTGAGCATGCACACTAGACAGCATTTATGTAGAGAGCATACACACTAGACAGCGTTTATGTCGAGAGCATGCACACTAGATAGCGTTTATGTAGAGAGCATGCACACTAGACAGCATGCACATTAGACAGCATTTATGTAGAGAGCATGCACACTAGACAGCATTTATGTAGAGAGCATGCACACTAGACAGCATTTATGTAGAGAGCATGCACACTAGAGAGCATTTATATAGAGAGCATGCACACTAGAGAGCGTTTATGTAGAAAGCATACATGCTAGACAGCATTTATGAAGAGAGAGCATGCACACCAGAGAGCGTTTATGTAGTGAGCATGCACACTAGACAGCATTTATGTAGAGAGCATACACACTAGACAGCGTTTATGTAGAGAGCATACACCCTAGACAGTGTTTATGTAGAGAGCATACACACTAGACAGCGTTTATGTAGATAGTATACACACTAGACAGCATTTATGTAGAGAGCATGCACACTGGGCAGTGTTTATGTAGAGTATACACACTAGACAGCGTTTATGTAGAGAGCATAGACACTAGATAGCGTTTATATAGAGAGCATGCACACTAGACAGCATTTATGTAGAGAGCATACACACTAGACAGCGTTTATGTAGAGAGCATACACCCTAGACAGTGTTTATGTAGAGAGCATACACACTAGACAGCGTTTATGTAGAGAGTATACACACTAGACAGCATTTATGTAGAGAGCATGCACACTGGGCAGTGTTTATGTAGAGTATACACACTAGACAGCGTTTATGTAGAGAGCATAGACACTAGATAGCGTTTATATAGAGAGCATGCACACTAGAGAGCGTTTATGTAGAAAGCATACATGCTAGACAGCATTTATGAAGAGAGAGCATGCACACCAGAGAGCGTTTATGTAGTGAGCATGCACACTAGACAGCATTTATGTAGAGAGCATACACACTAGACAGCGTTTATGTAGAGAGCATACACCCTAGACAGTGTTTATGTAGAGAGCATACACACTAGACAGCGTTTATGTAGAGAGTATACACACTAGACAGCATTTATGTAGAGAGCATGCACACTGGGCAGTGTTTATGTAGAGTATACACACTAGACAGCGTTTATGTAGAGAGCATAGACACTAGATAGCGTTTATGTAGAGAGCATACACACTAGACAGCGTTTATGTAGAGAGCATACACACTAGACAGCATTTCTATAGAGAGCATACACGCTAGACAGCATTAATGTACAGAGCATGCACACTCGAGAGCGGTTATGTAGAGAGCATGCACACTAGGCAGCGTTTATTTAGAGAGCATGCACACTAGACAGCATGCACATTAGACAGCATTTATGTAGAGAGCATGCACACTAGACAGCGTTTATGTAGAGAGCATACACACTAGGCAGTGTTTATGTAGAGTAAACACACTAGACAGCGTTTATGTAGAGAGCATACACACTAGATAGCGTTCATGTAGAGAGCATACACACTAGACAGCGTTTATGTAGAGAGCATAGACACTAGATAGCGTTTATGTAGAGAGCATACACACTAGACAGCGTTTATGTAGAGAGCATGCACACTAGGCAGTGTTTATGTAGAGTATACACACTAGACAGCATTTATGTAGAGAGCATACACACTAGACAGCGTTTATGTAGAGAGCATACACACTAGACAGCGTTTATGCAGAGAGCATACACACTAGACAGCATTTATATAGAGAGCATACATGCTAGACAGCATTAATGTACAGAGCATGCACACTCGAGAGCGGTTATGTAGAGAGCATGCACACTCGGCAGCGTTTATGTAGAGAGCATACACACTAGACAGCATTTATGTAGAGAGCATACACACTAGACAGCGTTTATGTAGAGAGCATACACACTAGACAGCGTTTATGTAGAGAGCATGCACATTAGACAGCGTTTATGTAGAGAGCATACACACTAGACAGCATTTATGTAGAGAGCATACACACTAGACAGTGTTTATGTAGAAAGTATACACACTAGACAGCGTGTATGTAGACAGCATGCACACTAGGCAGTGTTTATGTAGAGTATACACACTAGACAGCGTTTATGTAGAGAGCATACACACTAGACAGTGTTTATGTAGAAAGTATACACACTAGACAGCGTTTATGTAGACAGCATGCACACTAGGCAGTGTTTATGTAGAGTATACACACTAGACAGCGTTTATGTAGAGAGCATACACACTAGATAGCGTTTATGTAGAGAGCATACACACTAGACAGCGTTTATGTAGAGAGCATACACACTAGATAGCGTTTATGTAGAGAGCATACACACTAGACAGCGTTTATGTAGAGAGCATAGACACTAGATAGCGTTTATGTAGAGAGCATACACACTATACAGCGTTTATGTAGAGAGCATACACACTAGACAGCGTTTATGTAGAGAGCATACACACTAGACAGCGTTTATGTAGAGAGCATACACACTAGACAGCGTTTATGTAGAGAGCATACACACTAGACAGCGTTTATGTAGAAAGTCTACACACTAGACAGCGTTTATGTAGAGAGCATGCACACTAGGCAGTGTTTATGTAGAGTATACACACTAGACAGCATTTATGCAGAGAGCATACACACTAGACAGCGTTTATGTAGAGAGCCTACACACTAGACAGCATTTATGTAGAGAGCATACACACTAGACAGCGTTTATGTAGAGAGCATACACACTAGACAGCGTTTATGTAGAGAGCATACACACTAGACAGTGTTTATGTAGAAAGTATACACACTAGACAGCGTTTATGTAGAGAGCATGCACACTAGGCAGTGTTTATGTAGAGTATACACACTAGACAGCGTTTATGTAGAGAGCATACACACTAGACAGTGTTTATGTAGAGAGCATGCACACTAGATAGCGTTTATGTAGAGAGCATGCACACTAGACAGCATGCACATTAGACAGCATTTATGTAGAGAGCATGCACACTAGACAGCATTTATGTAGAGAGCATGCACACTAGAGAGCATTTATATAGAGAGCATGCACACTAGAGAGCGTTTATGTAGAAAGCATACATGCTAGACAGCATTTATGAAGAGAGCATGCACACCAGAGAGCATTTATGTAGTGAGCATGCACACTAGACAGCATTTATGTAGAGAGCATACACACTAGACAGCGTTTATGTCGAGAGCATGCACACTAGATAGCGTTTATGTAGAGAGCATGCACACTAGACAGCATGCACATTAGACAGCATTTATGTAGAGAGCATGCACACTAGACAGCATTTATGTAGAGAGCATGCACACTAGACAGCATTTATGTAGAGAGCATGCACACTAGAGAGCATTTATATAGAGAGCATGCACACTAGAGAGCGTTTATGTAGAAAGCATACATGCTAGACAGCATTTATGAAGAGAGAGCATGCACACCAGAGAGCGTTTATGTAGTGAGCATGCACACTAGACAGCATTTATGTAGAGAGCATACACACTAGACAGCGTTTATGTAGAGAGCATACACCCTAGACAGTGTTTATGTAGAGAGCATACACACTAGACAGCGTTTATGTAGAGAGTATACACACTAGACAGCATTTATGTAGAGAGCATGCACACTGGGCAGTGTTTATGTAGAGTATACACACTAGACAGCGTTTATGTAGAGAGCATAGACACTAGATAGCGTTTATATAGAGAGCATGCACACTAGAGAGCGTTTATGTAGAAAGCATACATGCTAGACAGCATTTATGAAGAGAGAGCATGCACACCAGAGAGCGTTTATGTAGTGAGCATGCACACTAGACAGCATTTATGTAGAGAGCATACACACTAGACAGCGTTTATGTAGAGAGCATACACCCTAGACAGTGTTTATGTAGAGAGCATACACACTAGACAGCGTTTATGTAGAGAGTATACACACTAGACAGCATTTATGTAGAGAGCATGCACACTGGGCAGTGTTTATGTAGAGTATACACACTAGACAGCGTTTATGTAGAGAGCATAGACACTAGATAGCGTTTATGTAGAGAGCATACACACTAGACAGCGTTTATGTAGAGAGCATACACACTAGACAGCATTTATATAGAGAGCATACACGCTAGACAGCATTAATGTACAGAGCATGCACACTCGAGAGCGGTTATGTAGAGAGCATGCACACTAGGCAGCGTTTATTTAGAGAGCATGCACACTAGACAGCATGCACATTAGACAGCATTTATGTAGAGAGCATGCACACTAGACAGCGTTTATGTAGAGAGCATACACACTAGGCAGTGTTTATGTAGAGTAAACACACTAGACAGCGTTTATGTAGAGAGCATACACACTAGATAGCGTTTATGTAGAGAGCATACACACTAGACAGCGTTTATGTAGAGAGCATAGACACTAGATAGCGTTTATGTAGAGAGCATACACACTAGACAGCGTTTATGTAGAGAGCATGCACACAAGGCAGTGTTTATGTAGAGTATACACACTAGACAGCATTTATGTAGAGAGCATACACACTAGACAGCGTTTATGTAGAGAGCATACACACTAGACAGCGTTTATGCAGAGAGCATACACACTAGACAGCATTTATATAGAGAGCATACATGCTAGACAGCATTAATGTACAGAGCATGCACACTCGAGAGCGGTTATGTAGAGAGCATGCACACTCGGCAGCGTTTATGTAGAGAGCATACACACTAGACAGCATTTATGTAGAGAGCATACACACTAGACAGCGTTTATGTAGAGAGCATACACACTAGACAGCGTTTATGTAGAGAGCATGCACATTAGACAGCGTTTATGTAGAGAGCATACACACTAGACAGCATTTATGTAGAGAGCATACACACTAGACAGCGTTTATGTCGAGAGCATACACACTAGACAGCGTTTATGTAGAGAGCATACACACTAGACAGCGTTTATGTAGAGAGCATACACACCAGACAGCGTTTATGTAGAAAGTATACACACTAAACAGCGTTTATGTAGAGAGCATGCACACTAGGCAGCGTTTATGTAGAGAGCATGCACACTAGGCAGTGTTCATGTAGAGTATACACACTAGACAGCGTTTATGTAGAGAGCATACACACTAGACAGGGTTTATGTAGAGAGCATACACACTAGACAGCGTTTATGTAGATAGCATACACACTAGACAGTGTTTATGTAGAAAGTATACACACTAGACAGTGTTTATGTAGAGTATACACACTAGACAGCGTTTATGTAGAGAGCATACACACTAGACAGCGTTTATGTAGAGAGCATACACACTAGACAGCGTTTATGTAGAGAGCATACACACTAGACAGCGTTTATGTAGCGAGCATACACACTAGACAGCGTTTATGTAGAGAGCATACACACTAGACAGCGTTTATGTAGAGAGCATACACACTAGACAGCGTTTATGTAGAGAGCATACACACTAGACAGCGTTTATGTAGAGAGCATGCACACTAGGCAGTGTTTATGTAGAGTATACACACTAGACAGCGTTTATGTAGAGAGCATACACACTAGACAGCGTTTATGTAGAGAGCATACACACTAGACAGCGTTTATGTAGAGAGCATACACACTAGACAGTGTTTATGTTGAAAGTATACACACTAGACAGCGTTTATGTAGAAAGTATACACACTAGACAGCGTTTATGTAGAGAGCATGCACACTAGACAGCGTTTATGTAGAGAGCATACACACTAGACAGTGTTTATGTAGAAAGTATACACACTAGACAGTGTTTATGTAGAAAGTATACACACTAGACAGCGTTTATGTAGAGAGCATGCACACTAGACAGCGTTTATGTAGAGAGCATACACACTAGACAGTGTTTATGTAGAAAGTATACACACTAGACAGCGTTTATGTAGAGAGCATACACACTAGACAGCGTTTATGTAGAGAGCATACACACTAGACAGTGTTTATGTAGAAAGTATACACACTAGACAGTGTTTATGTAGAAAGTATACACACTAGACAGCGTTTATGTAGAGAGCATACACACTAGACAGCGTTTATGTAGAAAGCATACACACTAGACAGCGTTTATGTAGAGCATGCACACTAGGCAGTGTTTATGTCGAGTATACACACTAGACAGCGTTTCTGTAGAGAGCATACACACTAGACAGCGTTTATGTAGAGAGCATACACACTAGACAGCGTTTATGTAGAGAGCATACACACTAGACAGTGTTTATGTAGAAATTATACACACTAGACAGCGTTTCTGTAGAGAGCATGCACACTAGGCAGTGTTTATGTAGAGTATACACACTAGACAGCGTTTATGTAGAGAGCATACACACTAGATAGCGTTTATGTAGAGAGCATACACACTAGACAGCGTTTATGTAGAGAGCATAGACACTAGATAGCGTTTATGTAGAGAGCATACACACTAGACAGCGTTTATGTAGAGAGCATGCACACTAGACAGCCTTTATGTAGAAAGTATACACACTAGACAGCATTTATGCAGAGAGCATGCACACTAGACAGCGTTTATATAGAGAGCATACACGCTAGACAGCATTAATGTACAGAGCATGCACACTCGAGAGCGGTTATGTAGAGAGCATGCACACTAGGCAGCGTTTATGTAGAGAGCATACACACTAGACAGCGTTTATGTAGAGAGCATACACACTAGACAGCGTTTATGTAGAGAGCATACACACTAGACAGCGTTTATGTAGAGAGCATACACCCTTGACAGCGTTTATGTAGAGAGCATACACACTAGACAGCGTTTATGTAGAGAGCATACACGCTAGACAGCGTTTATGTAGAGAGCATACACGCTAGACAGCGTTTATGTAGAGAGCAAACACGCTAGACAGCGTTTATGTAGAGAGCATACACGCTAGACAGCGTTCATGTAGAGAGCATACACGCTAGACAGCGTTTATGTAGAGAGCATGCACACTAGACAGCATTTATGTAGAGAGCATACACACTAGACAGCGTTTATGTAGAGAGCATACACACTAGACAGTGTTTATGTAGAAAGTATACACACTAGACAGCGTTTATGTAGAGAGCATGCACACTAGGCAGTGTTTATGTAGAGTATACACACTAGACAGCGTTTATGTAGAGAGCATACACACTAGACAGCGTTTATGTAGAGAGCATACACACTAGACAGCGTTTATGTCGAGAGCATGCACACTAGATAGCGTTTATGTAGAGAACATGCACACTAGACAGCGTTTATGTAGAGAGCATACACACTAGACAGTGTTTATGTAGAAAGTATACACACTAGACAGTGTTTATGTAGAAAGTATACACACTAGACAGCGTTTATGTAGAGAGCATACACACTAGACAGCGTTTATGTAGAGTATACACACTAGACAGCGTTTATGTAGAGTATACACACTAGACAGCGTTTATGTAGAGAGCATACACACTAGACAGTGTTTATGTAGAGTATACACACTAGACAGCGTTTATGTAGAGAGCATACACACTAGACAGCGTTTATGTAGAGAGCATACACACTAGACAGCGTTTATGTCGAGAGCATGCACACTAGATAGCGTTTATGTAGAGAGCATGCACACTAGACAGCATGCACATTACACAGCATTTATGTAGAGAGCATGCACACTAGACAGCATTTATGTAGAGAGCATACATGCTAGACAGCATTTATGAAGCGAGCATGCACACTAGAGACCATTTATATAGAGAGCATGCACACTAGAGAGCGTTTATGTAGAAAGCATACATGCTAGACAGCATTTATGAAGAGAGCATGCACACCAGAGAGCATTTATGTAGTGAGCATACACACTAGACAGCGTTTATGTAGAGAGCATGCACACTAGATAGCGTTTATGTAGACAGCATGCACACTAGAGAGCATTTATGTAGAGAGCATACACCCTAGACAGTGTTTATGTAGAGAGCATACACACTAGACAGCGTTTATGTAGAGAGTATACACACTAGACAGCGTTTATGTAGAGAGCATACACCCTTGACAGCGTTTATGTAGAGAGCATACACACTAGACAGCGTTTATGTAGAGAGCATACACGCTAGACAGCGTTTATGTAGAGAGCATACACACTAGACAGTGTTTATGTAGAAAGTATACACACTAGACAGCGTTTATGTAGAGAGCATGCACACTAGGCAGTGTTTATGTAGAGTATACACACTAGACAGCGTTTATGTAGAGAGCATACACACTAGACAGCGTTTATGTAGAGAGCATACACACTAGATAGCGTTTATGTAGAGAGCATACACACTAGACAGCGTTTATGTAGAGAGCATAGACACTAGATAGCGTTTATGTAGAGAGCATACACACTAGACAGCGTTTATGTAGAGAGCATGCACACTAGACAGCGTTTATGTAGAAAGTATACACACTAGACAGCATTTATGCAGAGAGCATGCACACTAGACAGCGTTTATATAGAGAGCATACACGCTAGACAGCATTAATGTACAGAGCATGCACACTCGAGAGCGTTTATGTAGAGAGCATGCACACTAGGCAGCGTTTATGTAGAGAGCATACACACTAGACAGCGTTTATGTAGAGAGCATACACACTAGACAGCGTTTATGTAGAGAGCATACACACTAGACAGCATTTATGTAGAGAGCATACACACTAGACAGCGTTTATGTAGAGAGCATACACACTAGACAGAGTTTATGTAGAGAGCATACACACTAGACAGCGTTTATGTAGAAAGTATACACACTAGACAGCGTTTATGTAGAGAGCATGCACACTAGGCAGTGTTTATGTAGAGTATACACACTAGACAGCGTTTATGTAGAGAGCATACACACTATACAGCGTTTATGTAGAGAGCATGCACACTAGACAGCATGCACATTACACAGCATTTATGTAGAGAGCATGCACACTAGACAGCATTTATGTAGAGAGCATGCACACTAGACAGCGTTTATGTAGAGAGCATACACACTAGACAGCATTTATGTAGAGAGCATGCACACTAGACAGCGTTTATGTAGAGAGCATGCACACTAGACAGCATTTATGTAGAGAGCATGCACACTAGACAGCGTTTATGTAGAGAGCATGCACACTAGACAGCATGCACATTACACAGCATTTATGTAGAGAGCATACACACTAGACAGCGTTTATGTAGAGAGCATACACACTAGACAGCGTTTATGTAGAGAGCATACACACTAGACAGCATTTATGTAGAGAGCATACACACTAGACAGCGTTTATGTAGAGAGCATACACACTAGACAGAGTTTATGTAGAGAGCATACACACTAGACAGCGTTTATGTAGAAAGTATACACACTAGACAGCGTTTATGTAGAGAGCATGCACACTAGGCAGTGTTTATGTAGAGTATACACACTAGACAGCGTTTATGTCGAGAGCATGCACACTAGATAGCGTTTATGTAGAGAGCATGCACACTAGACAGCATGCACATTACACAGCATTTATGTAGAGAGCATGCACACTAGACAGCATTTATGTAGAGAGCATGCACACTAGACAGCATTTATGTAGAGAGCATGCACACTAGAGAGCATTTATATAGAGAGCATGCACACTAGAGAGCGTTTATGTAGAAAGCATACATGCTAGACAGCATTTATGAAGAGAGCATGCACACCAGAGAGCATTTATGTAGTGAGCATGCACACTAGACAGCATTTATGTAGAGAGCATACACACTAGACAGCGTTTATGTCGAGAGCATGCACACTAGATAGCGTTTATGTAGAGAGCATGCACACTAGAGAGCATTTATGTAGAGAGCATACACCCTAGACAGTGTTTATGTAGAGAGCATACACACTAGACAGCGTTTATGTAGAGAGTATACACACTAGACAGCATTTATGTAGAGAGCATGCACACTAGAGAGCGTTTATGTAGAGATATGTCTGTGAAGATTCTCAATCATCCAGGTCATAGTAAACTGTGGGTGGTAGAAATGGGCAACTGGACTTGCTTGAAAATTCTTGAAAACGTTTCACCTCTCGTCCAAAAGGCTTCCTCAGTTCTGTCTGACTAATAGGGGGTATCAGATATTTTTTATAAAAATATCTGATACTCCCTATTAGTCAGACAGAACTGAGGAAGCCTTTTGGACAAGAGGTGAAACGTTTTCAACAATTTTCAAGCAAGTCCAGTTGCCCATTTCTACCACCCACAGTTTATGTAGAGAGCATACACACTAGACAGCGTTTATGTAGAGAGCATACACCCTTGACAGCGTTTATGTAGAGAGCATACACACTAGACAGCGTTTATGTAGAGAGCATACACGCTAGACAGCGTTTATGTAGAGAGCATACACGCTAGACAGCGTTTATGTAGAGAGCAAACACGCTAGACAGCGTTTATGTAGAGAGCATACACGCTAGACAGCGTTCATGTAGAGAGCATACACGCTAGACAGCGTTTATGTAGAGAGCATGCACACTAGACAGCATTTATGTAGAGAGCATACACACTAGACAGCGTTTATGTAGAGAGCATACACGCTAGACAGCATTTATGTAGAGAGCATGCACACTAGAGAGCATTTATGTAGAGGGCATGCACACTAGACAGTATTTATGTAGAGAGCATGCACACTAGACAGCATTTATGTAGAGAGCATACACACTAGACAGCGTTTATGTAGAGAGCATACACGCTAGACAGCATTTATGTAGAGAGCATGCACACTAGAGAGCATTTATGTAGAGGGCATGCACACTAGACAGTATTTATGTAGAGAGCATACACACTAGACAGCATTTATGTAGAGAGCATGCACACTAGAGAGCGTTTATGTAGAGGGCATGCACACTAGACAGCATTTATGTAGAGAGCATGCACACTAGACAGCGTTTATGTAGAGAGCATGCACACTAGACAGCGTTTATGTAGAGAGCATGCACACTAGAGAGCATTCATGTAGAGAGCATGCACACTAGACAGCGTTTATGTAGAGAGCATGCACAATAGACAGTGTTTATGTAGAGACCATGCACACTAGACAGCGTTTATGTAGAGAGTATGTTATGCACAACCTGTCAACCTTGATTACAATTTCCTATCTCTGTATTGGCCTAATTTAATGTTTTAAAGTAATTATTTTTTCGACTAAAATGAATGACTAAAACTGGACTAAAACCCTTTTAGTTTTCATCGACTAAAACTAGACCAAAACTATCAAGGATGGAATTGACTAAAATGTGACTAAAACTAATATGCATTTCATCCAAAAGACTGACTAAAACTAAATAAAAAATAGCTGCCAAAAACAACACTGATTCACACAAGAATTCCACAGCCAACACCCAGACAAGCCAGCACCCAGAGAAAGGGGACGGCCCAGAAAATCAATAGCTCCCAGAGGGAGCTCCTTGGGAGGGGTGTTCTGTCAGTAATGGCTCAGAGAACAACAAGGTTAGCACAGCATTCAAACATGGCCGCTCTGAACTACAAACACCCAAGAACCACAGCACCCTCTGTTACCTGACGATAAATCACACCACCTGCAGGTCATGTCACAATCACCCACTCACCTATATAAGCCCCACTCTCCAACCAGCCCATTCCAAAGTATTGTTTGGTGTTCTTTCCATCTCACACTGAGCCATTCTTTTCTGATCGCCTTTCCAGTTTATTGACCTCATTTCCATTCCTTCTCTACCTCCTCTTTTTGTTCTTTCTATGCTGCCCTGTTTGTTGATTGCCCGACCCTCGCTAGTTTACTGACATTGCTTCCTGAATGCTGATTTGGATACCTCTGACAGTTTGTATGACCCTGGTCTCCCCTGTGCCTGTATCTGTAAGTGGCTGCAGTCTGACAGACAGCAAACCTTTACTGACAGATTCTATCAGACAAAGCCACAAGCACCATAGCAAGAGCCACTGATTGGGGTAGGGAATAGTCAGTGGGATAGAACATCATAAGCATATATGTGAGCATGGACAAAAAATAAAATAATAATAAGAAGTATAATAATAATAATAATAATAATAATCACCCTGTGATGACCTGGCGACTTGTCCAGGGTGTACCCCACCTTTCGCCTGTAGTCAGCTGGGATAGGCTCCAGCTTGCCTGCGACCCTGTAGAACAGGTTAAAGTGTCTAGAGATAATGAGATGAGAATAATAATAATAATAATAATAATGTGGTGAAAACCAGGACAATTTGTTGGTGAATGTTGAAAACCAGGACATTTTAGTGTTTTACAGATATTTGTTGGGACTTGGGACACCCAGCTCAAAACCGGAACAGTCCTGGACCAACTGGGACATCTGGTCACCATGACAATATAACTGTATCAAAGCATCAATTAGAATGTTTTACTCACCTAAAAGAAACTGAATTACTTTCATTAATCTTTGCATCAAAAGCCTCAACTTGTGTACTAGATCCCTTACCTACACATCTATTCAAACAGATAATACCTGAAGTAATTGAACCACTTCTAAAAATAATAAATTATTCTCTTAGGATTGGCTATGTACCCAAATCCTTTAAACTAGCAGTTATCAAACCCCTGATTTAAAAAAAACCTGACCTTGATCCCTGTCAGTGGTCCAATTATCGGCCAATATCAAACCTCCCCTTTATCTCCAAGGTCCTTGAAAAAGCTGTGGAACAGCAGTTATGCTCATATTTGCATAGGAATAACATCCATGAAATGTATCAGTCAGGATTTAGACCTCATCATAGCACAGAGACAGCTTTGGTTAAAGTAGTAAATGACCTACTGTTGGCGTCTGATCAGGGCTGTGTCTCGCTGCTTGTGTTGCTTGACCTTAGTGCAGCATTTGATACCATTGATCATTCCATTCTTCTGGATCAACTAGAAAATGTTGTGGGAGTTAAGGGAACGGCCCTCTCCTGGCTCAGGTCTTATTTAACTGATCGCTATCAGCATGTTGATATAAATGGTGATATTTCTAGACGTACTGAGGTAAAGTTTGGTGTTCCACAAGGTTCTGTCTTGGGTCCACTGCTTTTTTTCTTTATATAGGTTACCTCTGGGTGATATTATTCATAAACATTGTATTAGTTTCCACTGTTATGCTGATGACACACAGTTGTATGTTTTTGCAAAACCTGATGAGAGACACCAGCTTAATAGAATTGAGGAATGTGTAAAGGACATTAGACACTGGATGCTTATTAATTTCCTTCTGCTTAACTCTGACAAAACTGAAGTACTTGTACTAGGACCACATGCAGCTAGAAGTAAGTTTTCTGATTACACAGTAACTCTGGATGGCCTTTCTGTTTCTTCATGTGTAGCAGTAAAAGACCTCGGAGTGATTATTGACCCCAGTCTTTCATTCAAAACTCACATTGATAACATCACCCAGATAGCTTTCTTTCATCTCAGAAATATTGCTAAAATAAGAAATTTCATGTCACTACATGATGCGGAAAAACTAGTTCATGCTTTCGTTACCTCCAGGTTGGATTATTGTAATGCCTTACTATCTGGATGTTCCAATAAGTGCATAAACAAGCTCCAGTTAGTTCAAAATGCAGCAGCAACAGCCCTTACTAGAACTAGAAAATATGACCACATCACCCCTGTCTGGATGGAGTCTCATCGCATCGCTCTTGTGGAGGGCGGCCCCATGTGGACAGTTGGGGGTCGCATCTGGAGGACGCTCTGGACTCTTGCAGTGGTGCTTTTGTGGCTGGGGACTGCAGTTGACTTGCTGACTTTAGGACTGCAGTTGACTTGCTGACTTTAGGACTGCAGTTGACTTGCTGACTTTGGGATTGCAGTTGTCGTGAACAGTTTTGCACGCAGGTTTCCATCGGCGGGGGGGTTTATAGCATCAACGAAGCTGACTTTGTTAAAACTGTTAATATTATAGTCATGCTGCCTGTTGTTGCCCAAATGAGGATGGGTTCCCTTTTGAGTCTGGTTCCTCTCAAGTTTTCTTCCTCATGTCATGTGAGGGAGTTTTTCCTTGCCAATGTTGCCACAGGCTTGCTCATTAGGGATAGATTAGGGATAAAATTAGCTCATGTTTTAAGTCATTCAAAATGTGTAAAGCTGCTTTGCGACAATGTTTGTTGTTAAAAGTGCTATACAAATAAACTTGACTTGACATATAGATCCAGAATGGTAAGAGATGGAGAATGATGTTTAGTGAGCAAAAGTTGCACCCTGCTGCCTTTAAAGGAACAGTCCACCGTACTTCCATAATGAAATATGTTCTTTTCTGAATTGAGACGAGCTTATTCGTACCTCTCTGAGCTTTGCGTGACCTCCCAGTCAGTCAGACGTGCTGTTACTCCCGTTTACTCCTGTTAGCAATGTAGCTAGGCTCAGTATGGCCAATGGTATTTTTTGGGGCATATTGCACCTTCTGCGCACTTCGACAGTGCATTGATACCGTCACTCCTGAGTGAAGGTATCAATGCGCTGTCGAAGCGCGCAGAAGGTGTTAGTATGCCTGTCATTATAGTGCAGACTTTCCATAGCATAGAAAATCGCCACATTTCAATTTTTTTAACTGAACTTTGTTTCATGTCACTGGTCATATAAACCTATGTAAACAGGAAAAACGTGGAAGAGTTTGGTCGCATCTAACTACAGCCCCCAAAAATAGCGTTGGCCATACTGAGCCTAGCTACATTGCTAACAGGAGTAAACAGGAGTAACAGCGCGTCTGACTGACTGGGAGGTCGCGCAAAGCTCAGAGAGGTATGGATAAGCTCATCTCAATTCAGAAAAGAACATATTTCATTATGGAAGTACGGTGGACTGTTCCTTTAACAAAATTTAAAAAAATCATGAAAATTGAGTTATAAGCGACTGAAAAAAAATCCTATTTTTCATGGATCATTCTGGATCAGTGATCCGGATCACCACTAAAAGACATAGCAACATAATTCAGCCCAGAGGTATTCTTCATGTGAAATTTGATGATGATTGGTTGAAAATTGAGGGAGAAATAGCATCCTAAAAATGTTAGGAGAATAATAAGAAGAAAACAAGAGGAAGAAGAAGAAAGATCTTTGGTGAGAGTAACAGTTTGCACCAGGGCTGCTACGACAAATTAACAAAAAGTGGACACCACGTGGAACTGTTACAAGTCAAGTCAAGTTTATTTGTATAGCACTTTTAACAATAAACATTGTCGCAAAGCAGCTTGACAAAATTTGAATGACTTAAAACATGAGCAAATTTTATCCCTAATCTATGCCCAATGAGCAAGCCTGTGGCAATGGTGACAAGGAAAAACTCCCTCAGATGACATGAGGAAGAAACCTTGAGAGGAATCAGACTCAAAAGGGAACCCATCCTCATCTGGGCAACAACAGACAACATGACTATAACATTAACAGTTTTAACATGAAGTCAGTTTCGTTGATGTTATAAACTCTTCATTGATGGAAACTTGAGTGCAAAACTGTTCATGACAACTGCAGTCCTAACTTTAGCAAGTCAACTGTAGTCCTCAGCCATAAAAGCATTACTGTAAGTGTCCAGAGCATCTTCAAAGTAAGACTTTCAACTGTCCATATTGTCCTCCACAGGAGCGATGTGATGACTCCAGCCAGACATAGGGCATCAGGATGGATCAGGCAGGTCCGAGGAGCAGAAGAGATCAGCATCTCGATCTCAGGATTGATATGTAACTCAGAGGGACAGATTGGGGGGGACGGGGGGAAAGAGGGAGAAAACAGAGGTTGTTAGGTATGCCCAATGTCACCTGAATAAGTAGGAACAGTATACATATTGCACTGAATACAAGCAGGGACTCCGGCAACTAACTATGACAGCATAACTAAAAGGGGAGAGCCAGAAGGTAACACAGGCATGAGGGTAGCCTGGGCCCGCCCATCCTAAGTGTGACACAACACGAGGGCCTGTTGCGAGCTTAGTCTGGCAAGGCAAGCTATCTCCAGCTCTTCCAAGCTCCCGAAAAATCGGGAGCCAATCAACTTTGAGCATCTCCAACGGCCCTGGGTAGAGGCGTGTTCAAGGCAGTGACGTAGTAGAACTGCGACCGGAAGCCATAGATTGTTTACAGAATCTATGCCGGAAGCGCTTCATTCACTAGAAACATTACGAACATGGAGCAGCGGCAAGCCTTTGACACAGCGGTAGATGCTGTATTGAAAGCATTCAACGGGAAGTTCTCATTGAAAACGGAGCAAAGAGCAGCCCTGGAGGTATTTATCTTCTTCCTGTTACTCAAGCAGTTTCCATCACGTCACATACGTCAGAGGAAAGAGTGATGTGATTGGTTTAAGCTTCGTCACAGCCTTTTCTGGCTTCGACCAGAAGCAAACTGAGGCATTTCAGGGAGGCGGGTCAACCATGCCTTAGGGAAACAGTTGGGCTTAATATCTTTGCCAGACCAAATGCTTGCAGAGCTTTGAAGTCGTGTTAGCCAGACTAGCATGAGGGAGCACCGGGACATAAAGCAGCCAGCCACTACACCGTCAACAAACTTGAGTGAGCAAGTGAGTGGGGGACTGACAGCATCCATACATCCCAGTTTACCAAAACACACTATGCCTGAGGACCCTCCAGATCTCCTTTACCTCATAAACACCATTAACAAAAGGCTTGACGAAACAGATATGTTTTCAGCCTCGATTTAAACGCTGAGACTGTGTCTGATTCCCAAACATTACTTGGAAGGCTGTTCCATAACTGTGGGGCTTTGTAAGAAAAGGCTCTGCCCCCTGATGCAGCCTTCACTATACGAGGTACCAGCAGATAGCCTGCACCTTTTGATCTAAGTAGGCATGGTGGGTTATAAAGGACCAGAAGTTCACTCAGGTACTGTGGCACGAGACCATTCAGCGCTTTAAAGGTCAATAGTAGTATTTTATAATCAATACGAAATTTGATTGGGAGCCAATGCAATGTGGATAAGACAGGGGTGGTCATATTTTCTAGTTCTAGTAAGGACTCTTGCTGCTGCATTTTGAACTAACTGGAGCTTGTTTATGCACTTATTGGAACATCCAGACAGCAAGGCATTACAATAATCCAACCTGGAGGTGACAAAAGCATGAACTAGTTTTTCTGTGTTGTGTAATGCCATTAAATGCCTTATCTTAGCAATATTTCTGAGATGAAAGAAAGCTATCCAGGTGATGTTATCAGTGTGAGTTTTGAATGAAAGACTGGGGTCAAAAATCACTCCAAGGTCTTTTACTGCTGCATGTGAAGAAACAGAAAGGCCATCCAGAGTTACTATGCAATCAGAAAACTTACTTCTAGCTGCATGTGGTCCTAGTCCAAGTACTTCTGTCTTGTCAGAGTTAAGCAGAAGGAAGTTAATAAGCATCCAGTGTCTAATGTCCTTTACACATTCCTCAATTCTATTAATTATTAATTCTATTCTCTCATCTGGTTTTGCAGAAACATACAACTGTGTATCATCAGCATAACAGTGGAAACTAATACAATGTTTATGAATAATATCACCCAGTGGTAACATGTATATAACAAAAAAAGCAGTGGACCCAAGACAGAATCTTGTGGAACACCAAACTTTACCTCAGTACGTCTAGAAATATCACCATTTACATCAACATACTGATAGTGATCAGTTAAATAAGACCTGAGCCAGGAGAGGGCCATTCCCTTAACTCCCACAACATTTTCTAGTCTATCCAGAAGAATGGAATGATCAATGGTATCAAATGCTGCACTAAGATCAAGCAACACAAGCAGCGAGACACAGCCCTGATCAGACGCCAACAGTAGGTCATTTACTACTTTAACCAGAGCTGTCTCTGTGCTATGATGAGGTCTAAATCCTGACTGATACATTTCATGGATGTTATTCCTATGTAAATATGAGCATAACTGCTGTGCCACAGCTTTTTCAAGGATCTTGGAGATAAAGGGGAGGTTTGATATTGGCCGATAATTGGACAGCTGACAGAGATCAAGGTCAGGTTTTTTAATCAGGGGTTTGATAACTGCTAGTTTAAAGGATTTGCATACATAGCCGATCCTAAGAGAAGAATTTATTATTTTTAGAAGTGGTTCAATTACTCCAGGCACTATCTGTTTGAATAGATGTGTTGGTAAGGGATCTAGTACACACATTGAGGCTTCTGATGCAAAGATTAATGAAAGTAATTCAATTTCTCTAAGGGGAGTAAAACATTCTAATTGCTGATCTGATACAGAGGTGCCCTTCCGTTTCTTACTTCCATGTCTGTGTCTTCTCCCCCTCAGGTGAGTGAGCTCCGAAACACCAGTGCAGAGGGAGAGCCTGGGCCAGTATGCTAGTGCTGCGGGGAGCCAGGGCTCCTCCAGTATCAGTGCTCGGTGATGGAGATTGGCGCAGTGGTCCGGATCCCCGACATGCCAGGGATCGCCCTTGATCGGGCCGGAGCGTATCGCATACCGGTGAGTATCCAAAGGGATATGTATCAGGCTTTGGTGGACTCCGGCTGTAATCAGACCTCAATCCACCAAAGCCTGGTGCAAGATGAGGCATTGGGGAGAGCACAATTGGTGAAGGTGTTGTGTGTGCACAGGGATGTTCACAACTACCCTTTAGTGTCGGTCCACATTCTATTTCGAGGGGAGAAATTTAGAGTAAAGGCAGTGGTTAATCCCCACCTTACCCACTCGATAATTTTGGGGACTGATTGGCCAGGATTTAGGGAATTAATGTCACATTTAGTGAAGAGTGGGGCCTGCCATAATTTAGCGGGGGGAGGTCCCGGTGTGGCATTGGCAGGAGCAGCTGTCACAGAGCCGTCTACGTCATCACTGCGTCAGAGTGAGGAGCAGCAGGCTCCTCCTCCCTCTCTCGGGGAATCCCTTGTGGATTTCCCATTAGAGCAGTCACGAGATGAGACTCTGCGGTATGCGTTTGACCAAGTGAGAGTAATCAAACGCTCCAACCAAATGCCACTCCATCCTTCCCCTATTTTTCCATGATTAAGGATAGCTTATACCAAGTGACGCAGGACACTCAGACTAAGGAACCAATAATGCAGCTTTTAATCCCAAAGAGCCACTGGGAATTTATATTCCAGGTGGCTCACTTTAATCCCATGGCCGGACACTTGGGGCAGGATAAGACACTAGCCTGAATAATGGCCAGGGATTTGCAGCGATGTCCGTAGGTGGTGTATGGCGTGCCGCGAATGCCAGTTAGTAAATCCTGCAGCCATTCCAAAAGCACCTTTGCACCCTCTGCCATTAATCGAGACCCTGTTCGAAAGAATTGGGATGGATCTCGTCGGGCCATTAGATCAGTCAACACGAGGATATCCCTTTATTTTAGTCCTGGTGGACTATGCAACGTGATATCCGGAAGCAGTGCCTCTTCGCAATATCTCAGCACTTAGTATTACAGAAGTGCTCTTCCGCGTCATCTCCCGGGTCAGAATCCCCAAAGAAATTCTGACTGATTAAGGCACTGTGTTTTTGTCACGCACACTGCGCAAACTGTATGGGTTACTGGGAATTAAGCCTATCTGCACCAGCGTGTATCACCCACAAATGGATGGCTTAGGTGAAAGGTTCAATCACACCCTCAAGAACATCTCATCTCATCTCATTATCTCTAGCCGCTTTATCCTTCTACAGGGTTGCAGGCAAGCTGGAGCCTATCCCAGCTGACTACGGGCGAAAGGCGGGGTACACCCTGGACAAGTCGCCAGGTCATCACAGGGCTGACACATAGACACAGACAACCATTCACACTCACATTCACACCTACGGTCAATTTAGAGTCACCAGTTAACCTAACCTGCATGTCTTTGGACTGTGGGGGAAACCGGAGCACCCAGAGGAAACCCACGCGGACACGGGGAGAACATGCAAACTCTGCACAGAAAGGCCCTCGCCGGCCACGGGGCTCGAACCCAGCCCTTCTTGCTGTGAGGCGACAGCGCTAACCACTACACCTCTGTGCTGCCCCCTCAAGAACATAATTCGGAAATTTGTAAGTGAGGACGCATGCAACTGGGATAAATGGCTCGAGCCCCTATTATTCGCAGTGTGAGAGGTCCCATAAGCCTCCATGGGGTTCTCCCCGTTCTAATTATTATACGGGCGTAAGCCACGTGGCATTCTAGATGTGCTGCATGAAAATTGGGAGGAGGGACCTTCAACAAGTAAAAATGAAATTCAATATGTTATCGACCTGCGCGCCAAACTCCACACACTCACGCACCTAACCCAGGGGAATTTGCGGCAGGCCCAAGAATGTCAAGTCCGTCTGTACAACAGGGGTATGCACCTTAGGGAATTCACACCGGGAGATAAAGTACTCGTGTTGTTGCCCACGTCGAGCTCCAAATTGATCGCCAGGTGGCAAGGACCTTTTGAGGTCACACAGCGAGACGGGGATGTCGACTATGAGGTGCAGTGAACAGACAGGGGTGGGGCGTTACAGATTTACCACCTGAATCTGTTAAAACTTTGGAACGAGGAGGTCCCTGTGGTGTTGGTGTCGGTGGTTCCAGAGAAGGCGGAGCTGGGGCCAGAGGTTCAAAAAGGAAAATTGACATCACCCACCGCTCCGGTCCTCTGTGGAGACCACCTCTCCCTGACCCGACTCACGGAGGTCGCCCAGTTGCAGACAGAATTTTCTGACGTATTCTCGCTCCTGCCCAGCCGCACCCAACTCATAGAACACCACATTGAGACGCCCCTGGGGGTGGTAGTGTGCAGCCACCCTTACAGACTGCCTGAACCCAAAAAAAATTGGTTCGGGAAGAACTCGAGGCCATGCTCGAAATGGGCATCATCAAGGAGTCCCACAGTGACTGGAGCAGCCCGGTAGTCTTGGTTCCCAAGGCCGACGGGTCGGTCCGGTTCTGTGTGGACTATAGAAAAGTCAACGCAGTGTCTAAATTCGATGCATACCCAATGCCTTGTATTGACGAGTTGCTTGATCAACTAGGCACAGCTCATTTTTATTCAACACTGGATTTGACAAAGGGATATTGGCAGATCCCCTTGACTCCATTATCCTGAGAGAAAACGGCCTTTTCCACACCATCCATTTGGCTTACACCAGTTCGTCACACTTCCTTTTGGGCTGTTTGGGGCGCCCGCTATGTTCCAGTGGCTTATGGATAGGGTCCTCCACCCCCACACCACCTATGCGGCCACATACTTGGACGACATCATTAGTTATAGTAATGACTGGCCGCGACACCTAAAACACCTAAGGGCCGTCCTTAGGTCGCTGAGGTGAGCGGGTCTCACAGCCAACCCGAATAAGTGTGCGATTGGGCGGGTGGAAGTACGGTATCTGGGTTTCCACTTGGGCAATGGGCAGGTGCGTCCCCAAATTAATAAGACAGCAGAGATTGAGGCCCAAGACCAAATAGGGTGTGAGACAGTTCCTGGGGCTGGCTGGCTTCTATCGTAGGTTTATACCTAATTATTCGGACGTCACCAGCCTGCTGACTGATCTCACTAAAAAGGGGGCGCCAGATCTGGTCCAGTGGATGGAGCAATGCCAGTGGGCTTTCTCTGAGGTAAAGGCTGCACTGTGTGGGGGGGCCACTGTTACACTCCCCTGACTTTTCTCTCCCCTTTGTTTTGCAGATGGACGCGTCGGACAGAGGGCTGGGGGCTGTCCAGGAGGGGGAGGATTGTCCAGTGCTGTACATCAGCCGGAAGCTGTCGGTGCATGAGGGCCAGTACAGCACCATCGAAAAGGAGTGCCTCGCCATCAAGTGGGCGGTCCTTGCCCTCCGCTACTACCTACTGGGACGCCCTTTCACCCTCTGTTCAGACCACGCGCCCCTCCAGTGGCTCCACTGGAAGGATGCCAACGCGCGGATCACCCGTTGGTATCTGGCACTGCAGCCATGCATGAGGGCCAGTACAGCACCATCGAAAAGGAGTGCCTCGCCATCAAGTGGGCGGTCCTTGCCCTCCGCTACTACCTACTGGGACGCCCTTTCACCCTCTGTTCAGACCACGCGCCCCTCCAGTGGCTCCACTGGAAGGATGCCAACGCGCGGATCACCCGTTGGTATCTGGCACTGCAGCCATTTAAGTTCAAGATGGTCCACAGGCCAGGGGCGCAGATGGTCATGGCGGATTTCCTCTCCCATCGGGGAGGGGGGGGAGAGTCAGCTGCAGGCTGGATGGCTCCCCGGCCTGACCGCGCCGTATAAAAGGAGCGGGAGAGCAGAGAAAGGGAGCTCTCTCCTGACCAGAATGTATGTGTGTGCGTGTGTGAGAGTGTGAATGAGCTGAAAAGCCACATATACCACAGAAAATAAAAGTTTCTGAGAACTCAGTTCTGGCCTGCCATGTTTCTGTGCTCCACCCCCCTGCTCTGGTCTTACAAAACCAAAATACATGCCTGCAAAAAACTGTAGCTGCAAGCATCTTCTGGATTTTAATGTCATTTGATGACTATCCAAACCCAGGTCAAACATTTCTGTCCACTTCAACTACTTGTAAACCCTTTGGTTGAAAAAACGGTGAAAACCTCTGGTGTCAATTTTACTAAATCCAATATTTAAGTGAAGATAATTCTTCACCATCCATCCATACGATAGAAAAATCAATTTACTTAAGAAAATTTTATGAATACATTTTACCATTTCAGTCACGCTCCCAGGCTCACCTAACACAGGACTCAGGACTCCACTTCCCACAATCCCCCTCACACACCTGTCACTACCACATGCACTCCATCAGCCAACCCGGAGCCACTTCTTAGGAGTGGCTCCCCCAAGTTCTAATTATCATCACCTGTACCTCTTTGTTTATATCTGTATTTATACCCCTCTGTTGGTTTTACCGTACCCTTTGCATAGTATTGCCTCCACATTTTCATGAGCCTACTGAGCTTTTCTATTTCCGATTGCATTCCTGTGTATGACCCTTTTTGCCTTCCGGTTTCTTCCTGTTTCGCCGAGCCCTTGTGTTTGTTTGCTCATCTCTCTCGCTTCCTGGTTTCTCAATCCTCACCTGTTTTTCGACTCTGATTTGCCTAGGCCTTGTGTTTATCTTGACTGGGTTTTTCTGATTCCCGGTTCTTGGACTATTGCCCATTTCCTGACCATGATTTTTTCCTGACATTTTTTTTGGTTTCCATTTCCGGTTGAGAGTACGTCGTGCGCATTCTGACTGCCGCTTCTCACCAGAGCTTTTTTTTTTATTTTATTTTTATTTTCTTTCTTTTTCAATTTTCATTTTATTTTTTTTTCTGTGTGTTTGTGTAGTTTGATGTTTGTTTGAGTGTTTTGTCCGCCGGTTGTGGTGTAGCTCCGGACCCAGTTTTGGGCGTTGGTTCCCTCTAGGCCTTGGTTCGCTGTGGGTGATGCCTGCGCTCCCAGCTGTGGACTGCAGTGAGCTCGCTGCTCATTTAACATTCGTGGTTGTCCAGTGCTCTGCGCTTTAATGCTTGGCATGATGTTCCGAGCCATGTTGCTCAGTGGCGTCACGGCGGCTGTGCAGGTGGTTTGGGACACACCAGCGCTCTGCGTGGCGGAGCTTCTGTGCTCGCTTTGTGGATCCATGGCGTGGTGTTTGAGCAATGTGGCTGACGGCGTTATGGCGGCTGTGCTGGAGATGTGGGACTCGTTTTCATGTGCCTTTTGGTGGGACTGTGGCTGCTACACCACTGGAATTACATCCTGACTCCTACTTGGTGGTCTTTTTATTTTTTATTATTTATTTATTTATTTATTTATTATTTTTTTTTTTTTATTGCTATTATTTTTTCCTTTGTCTATAATTGTAAAGCGTCCTTGGGTTTCTTGAAAGGCGCTATATAAGTTGAACTTATTATTATTATTATTATTATTATTATTATTATTATTTATGATTTGTCCAGCCCTCGTTACTGTGTTAGATTTCTAGGTATTGACTTGGCCTGGCTTTTGTACATTGTCTTCTCTCACTGTGTTCATTAAAGCATTGAGTTTTATTTTTAATCCGCGAGCGTCTGGTTTGTCACAGCCGCGTTACAGAATACTGTGCCGACATGCAGACGGTGGATTAGATGGAGGTGCAGGTGACACTTAGCAGCCAAGGACAAATGCTTGGAAAACATCACCAGCGTTTTGACTCCGTGACTCAGTCCATCCAAAATCTTATGCAGCAGCAGGGGGAGCAGCATAAACAATTAATGCAGATTGTTGAAAGCATGAAAGAAATTACTACCCAACTCCAATGACTCAGCTTCCCCGGTACACCTATGGTCATTAACCAGGCTGCTCCCCCCACGGCAGGTTCCAGTCTGTTTATTGTCAGCAAGCCGGATAAATTTGATGGCTCACCTAATCAGTGTAAGGGGTTTTTGTTACAATGTTCAATATTTTTTGCAACCCCCCGAGTTCGGACAAGGCTCGTATTTCTTTTATGATTTCTCACCTTATGGGCAAGGCCTTAGATTGGGCTACCGCAGTCTGGCCCATGGTCCAGTCTGACACTTACGACAATTTCATTAAAGAATTTAAAGCAGTTTTCAATCACTCCAATGAGGGCCACTCTCAAGGGGAATTACTCACCCATTTACATCAGGGTAATCACTCAGTGTCTGACCATGCTTTGGAATTTCGCACTCTTGCAGCTGGGAGTGGTTGGAATGAGCCGGCATTACTGGTGACATTTTGCAACGATTTGAACTCCGACACACTAGCGGAAATGGCATGCAAGGACAATGGCCTTTCACTAGAGAAGCTGATTTCCCTAGTCATTCGCCTAGACCAACTGAAGCATGGGAGAGGTCTGCATAAATCCCCTATGGCTCCAGCTGCTGCACTGACTCCTCGTTGCCCATGCCCACTACTGACCCAGACTCATAAGGAGCCAGAATCCCCTGAACCTATGCAGTGTGACTCATTCCGTTTGTCTGCGGAGGAGAAGCAACAACGTCTCCATGAGGGGCTGTATCTCTATTGCAGAGCTGAGGGTCACCTTCTACATGACTGTCAAATCCATCGACACAGTACTTTGGCACCAACTCTGGGAAAGCGTGTGGAGCCTGCTCCATGCGTTAATGTGGTGAGTGCACCCACTAAGGGGTTGGTCTCCAAGTCCTTCCTCCTGCCTGTGACAGTTAACTGCCCTCAGTCTGTCTGTGTGTTTTCAGCATTAATTGATTCTGGAGCTGAGGGGGACTTTATCCACGCCGAGCTGGTGGAGCAACTCCAGATTCCCATGGAGCCACTGGAGACGCCACTGAGACTGATTGCCGTCGATGGAGATCCCGTGGGAGAAGGACTTGTTAACCGGGTCATGAAACCCATTACTATGACTGTCAGTGCTTTGCATTCTGAAGAGATTCCTTTTTTTGTACTAAATACTTGAGTATGCCATTATTTTAGGTTTGCCCTGGCTCAAAAAACAGAACCCCGTCATCTCCTGGTCTGACAAAGAAATACTCTCGTGGTCTAGTTACTGTTATGATCATTGTCTCATGCTTCCCGCAGCCCAAGTGTTGTCTATGACTATAGAAAGCCCCAATGACAATGTCATAGTTTCCGTGCCCCCTGAATACAGTGACCTGTTAGACGTATTTAGTAAGAAAAGTGCTACCAAACTTCCCACTCACAGAGAATATGACTGTTCCATTGAGTTACTAGATGATGCTTTCCCACCTAAAGCTAGGATTTACCCACTTACTCAGACAGAGGCGAGAGCTATGGAGGAGTACATTCAGAAGGCCTTACGACAGGGTTTCATCCGTCCTTCTACTTCCCCCGCAGCTGCAGGGTTCTTTTTTGTCAACAAGAAAGATGAGGGACTTCGGCCCTGCATTGACTATTGTGGGTTAAATCAAATCACGAAACCTTATTCCTACCCATTGCCCTTAGTCCCCATAGTGCTTGAACAACTTCATAGAGCATTAATATTTACAAAACTCGACTTAAGCATATATAACCTAGTCCATATAAAGGAAGGTGACGAATGGAAAACAGCATTTCTTACCACTAGGGGGCACTGAGTATTTGGTAATGCTCTTCAGGTTGTGCAATGCCCCGTCCGTATTCCAGACTTTCATAAATTATGTACTCTGGGATATGCTTGGCAAATATGTCATTGCTTATGTCGACGATACTTTGATCTACTCCCTGAATCTTGAAACTCCTATTTGTCATGTCCATTCCATCCTTACACGTCTGCTTGAGAATCAGCTGTATATTAAAGAAGAGAAATGTGAGTTTCATCTCCCTTCTACTTCCTTCCTAGGTTGTCATCAGTCCAGAAGGTGCCGTTATGGACAATCAGAAAGTGAAAGCTGTAACGAATTGGCCCGTCCCTACATCTATAAAGGAGCTCCAAAGATTTCTTGGGTTTGCTAATTTCTACCGTTGTTTCATTCGCAATTTCAGTAGTCTAACAGCTCCCCTTACCACCTTATTGAAAGGACCGGCCAAGAGACGCTTATGGAACCCCTGGGTGCAGGAGGCATTCGAATCCCTCAAGGTAGCCTTCACCTCTGCCCCCATTCTGAAGCATCCTGATCACACTCAGCCTTTCTTGGTGGAGGTGGATGCCTCCGAGGTAGGCACTGGGGTGGTGCTGTCCCAGCGCATAGGTGACCCAACTACATCCAATCGCCTTCTACTCCCACAAAATGGCCCCTGCCGAACGTAATTACAGTATCGGATAGAGATACTGTAGGGATAAAGAATTGCTGGCCATGAAACTAGCTTTCGAAGAATGGCACCATTGGCTAGAGGGAGCTACGCATCCCTTCCTCGAGTTAACAGATCATACAAATCTAGAATATTTACAGTCAGCTAAATGGCTCAACCCCCGTCAGGCTCGGTGGTCTCTATTCTTTTCCCAGTTTGATTTTTCCATCTCTTATCGCCCCAGATCCTGTAATACTAAAGCAGATGCTCTGTCTCGCATATATCCCAGTCCCGAATCGTCCCCGGAGGCAGTCAATGTATTACCCCCATCAGTTGTAGTCGCCCCCATTAGATGGGAAATAGATGAAGAGATCGACTGAGAACTATCTGTCACTCCTGCCCCTGAATCTTGCCCCATAGGAAGTAAATATGTACCCACTCAATGCAGGGATAAGCTGATTACATGGGCCTACTCCTCTCTGTCGTCCGGCCATCCAGGAAAGACACGTACTCACCAGTTATTGTCTGGCAGATATTGGTGGGAGAATATGCTATCAGATATCCATAGGTTTGTCTCCTCTTGCACCATCTGTTCTAAATGCAAAACACCCAAAACTCTCCCTGCTGGTAAACTCATGCCCTTGCCTGTCCCTTCCCATCCATGGTCACATGTAGCAGTAGACTTTGTCACTGACCTGCCCCCCTCACAGAATTATACGGTCATTCTGACTGTCAAGTTATCTTAGGTTTTACTCAGTTCTTGCCCAGACTTGAAAAGAGCCTGGTCTGAAGGACGCAAAGGGACAACTCAAATCTTCCTTTACTTGTAGTTTATTGAGGTTTTCAGTTTTGTTTTCCAGGTAGATTTAGCAGATGATCAGTAGATAGTTGATAGATAGTGGCTTTAGATAGGTAGTAGTTAGCTTAGGTTGAACTTAGGTTGATAATATTTAAAGTAAACAAAAGAATACATTGCATTACTTTAAACTTGAACTAAACACATCATAGCTATTACTGTAAGCACTGTAGTTCAATAAGCAAACAAAGCAACTGAGTTTAAGAAGACAACTTCTTCCATGCAAAATTAGAATATCATATATCCAGTTTACATATATGCAGCATACACTATTACTATATACTATTTCATTTAAACATAAGCATTAGGTGATTCCCTACAAACACAAACCATGTCTTTACCCTTTCATACAATATAAATTGAGCCACTACTTGATGTAACGTTGCATTCAGACAATTCAAATTGCATCAACATCAAACTAAACATTTTAGTCCCATAAATAGGCAAGCAACTGAATCTCATTAGACAGGCTGCAAGTCTGAATTAACATGATTAAATACTGAAACAATCACAATTTTTACATTTCAAACTTAATTTTAACATTTAAATTAATATTACAAATGTCCATTTCCCTACAAGTTGCTTCTTGACCGTGAGCTGAGTAATCTTCTGTGTTTTCGCTGTGTTCACAAACTTTTTCCCCCATGCAGGTGTGCAGGTGCAGGCTGCTACAGGAAGTTCAAGGTGATCTCTGGCTACTAACACACACTGATTCTCTCTCTGCCCCCTGTAGGTTTGGAGGTTTGAAGCTGAGACGCGAGTGAATGTTTTTGAATGATTCCATGAATTGAAGTTTAAGTGAATGAGTTTTCAGTTTGTTTTCAATGTGCTTTGAGTTGACGCGACGCTGACCATTGTTGATAGGTTCTCACATGGAGTTAGATTTATTCCCTTTGTTAGCCATTAGCCTTTCAGACAGCTGAAACCCTTTTTAATTTTGTGTTCCATATGTTTGGTATCCCAGAGGATATAGTGTCTGATCGAGGGCCCCAATTCACCTCGCAAGTATGGTCTGCTTTCTTTGAGAGGCTGGGAGTTAACGTCAGCCTCACCTCCAGTTACCATCCCCAGACTAATGGTCAATGTGAGAGGGTTAACCAAGAACTGAGAAAGTTTTTGAGACTGTACTGTCATGAGAACCAAGCCGACTGGTCCAACTATTTGACCTGGGCCGAAATGGCCCAAAACTCATTAATTAGCTCTGCTACGGGTCTCACACCTGTTCAGTGCATGCTGGGTTACCAACCCCCCTTAATGGCATGGTCTGCAACGCCCTCTGACAACCCGACCATGGACAGTTGGATGCAACGGAGCGAGCAGGTCTGGGAACAGACCCACCAGCAGATCGAGGACGCCCTCCGCCGACACAAGAGGACACCCCTACCTACCTCCCTGGGGACCGAGTGTGGCTGTCGACCTGGGACTTCAGGTTTCCTGAGGGAGGTAGAAAATTATTACCCAAATACATAGGTCTGTTTAAAATTCTCCAGCAAATTAATTAAGTTTCGTACAAATTGGATCTGCCTGGGCATTACCGTGTTTTGAATTCTTTTCATGTATCTCTCTTAAAACCAGTTGTCTCAGGTCCGTTGGACAAGGCCACACCCGATGTCATGCCCCCACCTACGGTGGATGTAGAAGGTACCCCGGTGTATACTGTCCACTGGTTGCTGGATTCCAGAAGAAGAGGCGGGGCTCTGCAGTACCTTGTGGACTGGGAGGGCTATGGTCCCGAGGAACTTAGCTGGGTTCCTGTAAGAGATATCCTGGATCCAGGGCTGGTGGAGGAGTTCCATCAGCGTCATCCAGAGAAGCCTGCACCTTGGCCTAGGGGCTGTCCCAGGCACCATGGATCCAGCCCTCCCAATTTCGTATTGATTATAAAATACTACTATTGACCTTTAAAGCACTAAATGGTCTCGCACCACAGTACCTGAGTGAACTTCTGCTCCTCTATGACCCGCCACGCCTACTTAGATCAAAAGGTGCAGGCTATCTGCAGGTGCCTCGTATAGTGAAGACTACATCAGGGGGCAGAGCCTTTTCTTACAAAGCCCCACAGTTATGGAACAGCCTTCCAAGTAATGTTTGGGAATCAGACACAGTCTCAG
Organism: Neoarius graeffei; assembly: GCF_027579695.1. Taxonomy (NCBI): domain Eukaryota; kingdom Metazoa; phylum Chordata; class Actinopteri; order Siluriformes; family Ariidae; genus Neoarius; species Neoarius graeffei. The sequence continues at coordinate 13,041,121 of NC_083589.1, read as the reverse complement.
TGTTTAAGTCTAGCCTGAAAACATATCTGTTTAGTCAAGCCTTTTGTTAATGGTGTTTATGAGGTAAAGGTGTAGATCTGGAGGGTCCTCAGACATAGAGTGTTTTGGTAAACTGGGATGTATGGATGCTGTCAGTCCCCACTTGCTTGCTCACTCAAGTTTGTTGACAGTGTAGTGGCTGGCTGCTTTATGTCCTGGGGCTCCCTCATGCCTGTGTTACCTTCTGGCTCTCCCCTTTTAGTTATGCTGTCATAGTTAGTTGCTGGAGTCCCTGCTTGTACTCGGTGCAATATGTATACTGTTCCTACTTATTCAGGTGACATTGGGCATACCTAACAACCTGTGTTTTCTCTCCCTCTCTCTCTCTCCCCCCCCCCAAGTCTGTCCCTCTGAGTTACATGGAGTCAACAGGAAATCTTTTGGTGGAGAGTGTGGATACCTCAACTGGCTCTCGTAACCTCCAGGGAATTGGACATCAGACATTCTGTCGCATGTCCCAGACCCAGTGAAATGTAACTGAATTGTCTTGGCCAGCCCTAAGGGTCCCATCTGCATCCCATCATTGCTGAGGAGTGTGCTCCCATCACCCAAAGCTAGTCAGGACTGAAGGAAAGATGGATGGCACTAAATACAGGGCGGTTCTGGAAGAAAATCTGTTTGAGTCGGTCAGAGGTTTGAGACTGGGATGAAGGTTCACATTCCAGCAGGACAATGACCCTAAATGTACTGCTAAAGCTACACTGTAATGGTTTAAAGGGAAACATTTAAATGTCTTAGAATGGCCTAATCAAAACCCAGACCTGAATCCAACTGAGAATCTGTGGCATAAGTTGAAGATTGCTGTACACCAACATAACCCATCTAACTTGAAAGAGTTGGAGCAGTTTTGCCTTGAGGAATGGTCAAAAATCCCAGTGGCTAGATGTGCTAAGCTAATAAACACAGAAAAAATGGAAAGAATATGGCACCACTACAAAATTGACAAGAGAAGACCACCCACCACCTTGCACAGTGGTGTAGTGGTTAGCACAGTTGCCTCACACACAAGAAGGTTCTGGGTTTGAACCCAGTGGCAGGCGAGGGCCTTTCTATGTGGAGTTTGCATGTTCTCCCCATGTCTGTGTGGGTTTCCTCTGGATGCTCTGTGTTAGGACTGGGGACTGTCTTGGCCTCTAGAGGCTGCTGTTATTGCTTTATCTTGTCATGTTTGTTTTGGCCTCTAGAGGCCGCCACCGCTTCTGTGTTTTGTGTTTGTGTTGATTGCCTGTTTCCATGTGCCTTTTACCCCCACCTGTTCTTTATTTCCTGCCCCACCCAGTTTCTTAATTTTCCTGTGTATAAATACTTCCTCAGTTTGGTCCCTAGTCATGGAGTCTTTGTGCTGTTATGTTATCACTGGAGACCTCTGTTCTGTGTTCCTTGCCTTTGTCTTTGTGGTCTTTTGTACTTTGCTTTCTTGTGGACTTTTTGGACTTTGTATTTACCATTTTGGATCTTCTGAGCATTTGGATTTTTGCCTTTTCTTTTCTTATTTTTTGGCTTTTTGTTTTGACTTTGAACTTTTGGATTTTTTATTTTTTCCCGTATATCTTCTGAGCGTTTGGATTATACTTTTTTTGCCTTGGATTTTTTGCATTGTAAATAAACTGTTTTTTCTACTCTACTTTCACCTCACTCCTCTGCACTTGAGTCATTCCCCTGGTGGCCTAGTGGGGGTTTGCTGGATTACTACACCAGCAACCCGGGTTCGATTCCCAACAAAACCCTAACAGAAAGACTTCGTCATGACCGACTCAGCAGAGGCTGCTTCAACTGTCTACCCAGTCAACCTTCAGGGAATTATGGCAGCTTTGGCATGCTTCGGAACAACCATGGACACTCATGGACGAACACTTGCAAGCCAACATGAGGCCCTTGCTTGCCACGAGGTACTGCTTCAGCAAATTGGGAAAGCCCTGGCACAGTTGACTCCTATGCCTGCATTGCCTCCTCCTGACCTTCCCCCTGTTCCTGCTCCACCATCTGTTCCTGCTTCAGTGCCTTCTGCCATGCTGTCTACGTCACCTCGTGAACCCTGCCTTCCTGCACCACAGAGGTATGGTGGCAAGCACGGGGAGTGCCGGGAGTTCCTTACCCAGTGCCAACTCACCTTTGAGCTCCAGCCTTCAACCTACACTACGGATTGCCGCAAGATCGCATATGTGATAACCTTGTTAGCTGATAAGGCACGAGCTTGGCCAACAGCTGTCTGGCAGAGACAGGGACCCGAGTGCTCTGACTTCAAGCTGTTTACAGAGGAGATGCTTTGGGTCTTCGATCAGGCAGACATCAGTAAAGATACAGCCAGGAAGCTCATGTCCATCCGGCAGGAAGGAAGCGTTGCAGACTACGCCATCTCGTTCCGGATGCTCGCAGCAGTCAGTGGATGGAACGAGACTGCCCTGGTTTCAGCCTTCCACCATGGTCTGTCTGGCCTCTATCGGATGCCCAAGTGACCTCGAAACACTGATTTCATATGCCATTCATCTTGACAACAGGATTAGAGAGCGCCGCCAAGTCCTGAGCCTCCCCGGCCTCACTGCCTCAACATGGAACCCGTCTACCTCCTCCAGTGACTGTCTGGAGCCCATGCAAGTTGGTCGTACTCATCTCTCCGCATCTGAGAGGGAACTCAGAAGGAGGGACAAGTGCTGCATCTACTGTGGCAAGCCTGGCCATTTCCAAGCATCATGTCCCAAGCTCTCGGGAAAAGGACCGCCCCGTCCAGCTGAGGGAGGGTTGTGATGGGGCCTACCCTCTCTCCCAAACTCCCTGGCCAAGGAGTCTACATCCCGGTCTCCATCTCCTGGGGTAAGTCCGTCCACTCTTGCCAGGCCTTGTTAGACTCCTGGGTGGCGGGAAACTTTATGGATGTCTACTTTGCCCGAAGAATCAATGTCCCTACTGCACCTCTTGAAGTCCTGCTGTCTGTGTCTGCTCTGGATGGCCAAGCTTTAGGTGATGGAAGAGTCACCCAAGTAACTTCTCCAGTCTTTCTCCAGTCTCAAGGTCACAAAGAAGAAATATCCCTGCACCTGATTCATTCACCAGAGTTCCCAGTTATTCTAGGCCTTCCTTGGCTTACCCACCACAACCCTCGCATAGACTGGGTAACAAGCCAGGTTGTGGAATGGGGTCCTGCATGCTATGCCTCTTGTCTGCTCTCTAGCTCTCCTGTGTCTCCTGCCGAGCCTCCTGATCTCACTGAGTTATCTCAAGTTCCCACAGAGTACTGGGATCTGAAAGAAGTTTTTAGCAAGAGCAGGGCTGCCGTTCTTCCTCCGCACCATGCCTACGACTGTGCCATCGACTTGCTCCCTGGGACTACCCCTCCTCGTGGCAGACTGTTTTCCTTCTCTCAGCCAGAATGCAAGGCCATGGAGGAGTACATCAAGGACGCCCTGGCCTCTGGGTTCATTCGACCCTCCACCTCACCCGCTGGTGCTGGCTTCTTCTTTGTTGGCAAGAAGGATGGGGGGCTCCGGCCATGTATTGATTACAGAGGCCTTAACAAGATCACTGTGCGCAACCGCTATCCCCTTCCACTGATGTCCACAGCGTTCGACCTGCTCCAAGGCGCCACTGTCTTCACCAAGTTGGACTTATGGAACGCATACCACCTCATCCGTATCCGACAGGGAGACGAGTGGAAGACTGCCTTTAACACCCCGTCAGGGCACTATGAGTTTCAAGTTATGCCCTTCGGACTCACCAACACACCAGCAGTTTTTCAGGCCCTTATCAATGACGTCTTGAGGGACATGATTAACCAGTACGTTTTCGTCTACCTCAACAACATCTTGATATTTTCCAAGACCTTACAGGAGCACCGCCACCATGTCCGCCAAGTCCTCCAGAGGCTACTACAGAACAATCTGTTTGCTAAGGCCCAGAAATGCAAGTTTCATGTCCCCGAGGTCTCCTTCCTGGGTTTTATTGTATGGACGGGACAACTCCAAATGGACCCAGCCAAGACCGTGGCCGTCCGGGACTGGCCTACTCCCAAGTCCGTTAAAGAAGCTCAACGGTTCTTAGGATTCGCTAACTTCTACCGCAAGTTTGTCAGGAACTTCAGTTCTGTAGCAGCACCCATATCAGACCTCACCAAAAAGACTGGTGGATCTTATGTCTGGTCTCCTCAGGCGGAAAAGGCGTTCAAGGACCTCAAGCACCGCTTTTGCACGGCACCCATTCTGGTCCTCCCGGACACTTCCCAACCGTTCATCGTGGAGGTGGATGCCTCAGACAGTGGTGTCGGTGCGGTTCTCTCTCAATGCTCAGAAGGAAAGCTGCACCCCTGCGCATACTTCTCCCACCACCTGAGCCCTGCGGAGTCCCGGTATGATGTGGGGGATCGAGAACTGCTAGCGGTTAAACTGGCCCTTGAGGAGTGGAGGCACTGGCTGGAGGGAGCGCAACATCCATTCCTGGTTTGGATGGACCACAAGAACCTGGAGTACCTCCAGCAAGCCAAGAGACTGAACCCACGACACGCTAGGTGGGCCTTGTTTTTCAGTTGATTCGACTTCACCCTATCGTACCGCCCCGGCTCTAAGAACACCAAACCTGACGTGCTTTCCAGGCTGTTCTCTGCCACCAACAGGGAGAGTGAAGTTGGGCCTATTATCCCTGTGTCCCGGATTGTGGCCCCTGTCCGCTGGGGTGTCGAGGAGGTCGTCCGACGAGCTCAATGCCAGGACCCCGGTCCTGGGACGGGGCCACTGGGCCTCTTGTACGTCCCTCGTCAAGCCCGGGCCAAGGTTCTCCAGTGGGGTCACTCATCCCCTCTCACCGCCCACCCGGGAGCTCAGAGGACTCTGGACTTCTTGAAAAGACGCTTCTGGTGGCCGAGCATGGAGAAGGAAGTGAGGTCATTCGTCCTGTCCTGTGATGTGTGCACCAGAACCAAGAACCCACGACAGCATCCCCAGGGCCTCCTGCATCCTCTGCCTATTCCCCGGTGTCCCTGGTCCCATGTGGCGGTTGACTTCATCACGGGCCTTCCAGACTCTCAAGGTAACACTGTCATTTTGGTCATAGTTGACAGATTCTCTAAGGCCTGCCGCTTCATACCACTGTGCAAGCTCCCTTCTGCCCTTGAAGCCAGGGCTTTGAACCAGAATTTTTTTCCTATTGGTTCGTTCCGAACAGAAACGGAATTTTAATGTTTCCGGTTTTGGGTTCCACCATTAAATAGACATTCCCGAACTGGTTAGAACAAAAAAATTTCATTCCCGGAACAGTTAATTACGTTCCCTGTCAGCTGTTTAACAAATGGCTATAAAATTATGTCTCTGTCTCATCCAGCTTAAGCCAAATGTAGGCTAATTCTATTACAACCTTCATTAAATAAGACAAGAAATAATTCAAAACAATTATTATTTCAAATGTTGGCGATTTGGATTCTCAGTATGTCTTCCCATCTACATAAACAGAAAAAGTGCCAAAAATAAAATAATTCGTTTAGTGTGTTACCAAAGGCTAGTCAGGCCCTATGCACTGATAGGCTAACAGAGGTTAACGTCATTTAATGTTCGCGAGCCTCTCATTAACGTGGACAAATATATTGATATCGTGTTTGAAATTGACGTTTTTGAATAACGATAGACTGCAATATTTACCTCTTATTTAAGATGTGGAGACGTGATAGTAGTCCACCCTCCCGCTCTCTCCATTCAGTCAGCAAACGTCACACAGGAAGTGAACCCCAGCGGGTCATAGAAACTTGCGCAGGAGAAGAATGACTTTTTTATTTGTAGGCTACGGAAACTTTGAGGAATTAAATAAAAAACGGTATTAACTGGTTACCATTATTTTTAATAAGCGTTTCTGTTCTGGAACATAAAAAATAATAAAGTTTCTGGTTTCATTTCTGTTCCATGTGAAATAGAAAAAGTTCCCGGTTTTCATTTTCGTTCCTTGAACCGGTTCAAAGCCCTGCTTGAAACAGCTGAACTTATATTTACTCATGTCTTCCGAGTCTTTGGTCTCCCACAGGACATCGTCTCAGACCGGGGGCCTCAGTTCTCCTCCCGAGTGTGGCGCGGGTTCTGCAAGCTCATCAGGGCCACTGCCAGCCTCTCCTCTGGGTTCCACCCCCAGTCCAATGGCGAGATGGAGAGGCTCAACCAGGACCTGGAAACCACCCTGTGAGGCCTGGTGATGGATAACCCGACATCATGGAGCACCTGGCTGCCATGGGCGGAGTACGCCCACAACACCCTGCAGTCATCGGCCACCAGGTTGTCGCCATTCCAGTGCCAATTCGGGTTTCAGCCACCTCTGTTTCCGGACCAGGAGGAGGATGCTGGGGTGCCCTCGGTCAACCAGTACATGAGACGGTGTCGCAAGACCTGGAACAAGGTCAGGAGGACCCTCATCCAGACTTCCAGGGCCAACCAGACTCAGGCCAACCGCCATAGAAGGCCTGTCCACGTTTTCCACCCTGGGCAGCGGGTTTGGCTGTCTGCCAAGGACCTTCCACTGCAGGTGGAGAACCACAAGCTTGCTCCTCGCTACATTGGCCCCTTCAAGGTTGTGCGCAGGGTGAATCCTGTCGCCTACCAGCTCCAGTTGCCCCAGACTCTAAGGATCAACCCCACATTCCATGTTTCCCTGTTGCGGCCCATACTGTCATCCACGTATGCCCCTGCCCCTAGGAATCCCCCGCCCCCCTGCATCTTCCAGGGTCAGACTGTGTTCACTGTGTGCCGCCTGCTTGACTCCCACCGGGTCCGCGGTGGGCTCCAATATCTAGTGAACTGGGAGGGCTATGGCCCTGAGGAGCTCTGCTGGGTTCCCGCTCAGGACGTGTTAGACAAGGAACTGTGTCGGGACTTCCATTTGGCCCATCCGGATCGCCCTGGGAACGTCAGGAGATGCTCCTTGGGGGGGGGTCCTGTTAGGACTGGGGACTGTCTTGGCCTCTAGAGGCCACTGTTATTGCTTTATCTTGTCATGTTTGTTTTGGCCTCTAGAGGCCGCCACCGCTTCTGTGTTTTGTGTTTGTGTTGATTGCCTGTTTCCATGTGCCTTTTACCCCCACCTGTTCTTTATTTCCTGCCCCGCCCAGTTTCTTAATTTCCCTGTGTATAAATACTTTCTCAGTTTGGTCCCTAGTCACGGAGTCTTTGTGCTGTTATGTTATCACTAGAGACCTCTGTTCCGTGTTCCTTGCCGTTGTCTTTGTGGTCTTTTGTACTTTGCTTTCTTGTGGACTTTTTGGACTTTGTATTTACCATTTTGGATCTTCTGAGCGTTTGGATTTTTGCCTTTTCTTTTCTTATTTTTTGGCTTTTTGTTTTGACTTTGAACTTTTGGATTTTTTATTTTTTCCCATATATCTTCTGAGCGTTTGGATTATACTTTTTTTTTTGCCTTGGATTTTTTGCATTGTAAATAAACTGTTTTTTCTACTCTACTTTCACCTCACTCCTCTGCACTTGAGTCATTCCCCTGGTGGCCTAGTGGGGGTTTGCTGGGTTACTACACCAGTGACCTGGGTTTCATTCCTAGCAAAACCCTAACACTCTGGTTTCCCCCACAATCCAAAGACATGCAGTTAGGTTGATGTGGGGCAGCCTTGGACTGAGTTGCCCTTGAGCAAGGTACCTGACCCCAGACCGCTCCCTGGGCACTTTGGTGTGGCTGCCCACTGCTCTGAGTGTGTGTGTTCACTGCTTCAGATGGGTTAAATGCAGAGGATGAATTTCACTGTGCTTGAAGTGTGCATGTGATGAATAAAGGTTTCTTTCTTTTTTTTCTACCCCAAGAGACTTGCAGCTGTAATTGTGGATCTACAAAGTATTGGCTTTAGGGAGGGTGAATACCTATGCACACACCAGATTCCTGTTTTTTCATCTTCATTATTGTTTGTGTCACAATAAAACAACAATTTTCACCTTTAAAGTGGTAGGCATGGTGTAAATTAAATGGTGTTAACCCCACAAAAATCCATTTTAATTCCAGTTTGTAATGCAACAAAACAGGACAAACACCAAGGGGGATGAATACTTTTGCAAGACTCTATGTGTGTGTATATAAGCACTGTTGCCTCACAGCAAGAAGGTTCTGGGTTCGAGCCCAGGGCCCTATGGGGTCCTTTCTGTGTGGAGTTTGCACATTCTCCCCATGTCTGCGTGGGTTTCCTCCAGGTGCTCCGGTTTCCCCCACAGTCCAAAGACATGCAGGTTAGGCTAATTGGTGGCTCTAAATTGACTGGAGGTGTGAGTGTGAATGGTTATTCGTCTCTGTGTGTCAGCTCTGCAACTTGCCCTGGGTGTACCCCGCCTTTCACCCATAGTTAGCTGGGATAGGCTCCAGCTTGCCTGCAACCCTGTAGAACAGGATAAAGCGGCTAGAGATAATGAGATGAGATGATATATATGGATGGAACATGTAGTATTAAACAATAATAAATATCATCACCACAGCAATAATAATGATGGAATTGGCATACATTCCATATTTATTATCAAATATAGTTGAATTATTTTATAATAATATGATCATTGTTTCTGTTTGTTTTTCCTCATCTCTTGTCAGTATGTTTTCCAAAAAGAAATCAGTTCCCTGCAAAAATCAGGGTTTGGATTAATTAAGGAAATAATCCACCTTTAGTTATATGCAGTCGATACTAAATCCATGCTATAAGAGCCAACATCAGCTTGTCTTAACTAATTAATTACAGATTAATCATTCTTATAATCACTCACCAGCAAGTAACAAGAATGGAGGCAATAAATTCAATCTGGGCAAGAGTTCAGCCATGATCAGTGTGAATCATCAAATACAGACATTCCCAATGTTTTGTGTGTGTGTGTGTGTGTGTGTGTGTGTGAAAATACCTCTATTCTGCATTCTATTTTTTTATTTTATACAATTTCATTACAAATGATATTACTGACAACAGCTTGAGTGCAAAGTAGAATCTTTAAAATAGTTACATGATTTTCAGTTTTAGTTCCGGGCGGCACGGTGGTGTAGTGGTTAGCGCTGTCACCTCACAGCAAGAAGGTCCGGGTTCGAGCCCCGTAGCCGGCGAGGGCCTTTCTGTGCGGAGTTTGCATGTTCTCCCCGTGTCCGCGTGGGTTTCCTCCGGGTGCTCCGGTTTCCCCCACAGTCCAAAGACATGCAGGTTAGGTTAACTGGTGACTGTGAGTGTGAATGGTTGTCTGTGTCTATGTGTCAGCCCTGTGATGACCTGGCGACTTGTCCAGGGTGTACCCCGCCTTTCGCCCGTAGTCAGCTGGGATAGGCTCCAGCTTGCCTGCGACCCTGTAGAACAGGATAAAGCGGCTAGAGATGATGAGATGAGTATTTGTTCCGCCCCTTTATAGCTTTAATGACAGTGTGAACTCGAGCTGCATGATTCCACAAGTGTGTTATGATGTTATGATTTTAAATCAAATCCATCAGTGTGTCGTCTGATCACACGTTTCAGCAGGAGAGATTAGATACGAGGAAAATCTTATCTTTAATACAAAGCAGTTTATATGATCAGTATCACACATTTGCTCGCGTTTACATAGGGAACTAGAAATATAGTGCAGAATCCTAAATATGATAGTAATATGTTTTTCCTTGCTTGTTTGCTTGCTTCAAGGCTGTTTCAATTAAAGGAAGCCGTCGCATCAAATATCCAGACTAATCCATTTTTACGCTGAGGGAATTTGTTACTGTGGGACAACGTTCAATTTTGGTTGAAAAAAAATGAAAGATCTTCCTTTGTTTATTGTTTTCGGCTCCAACACAATCAGACTCTGCACGCAGAGAGCTGAGAGCTGTGCTGTAAAACAGCTGGAGCCAACAAAAGCGCACGCACACAAAACAGCTGGAGCCAAAAATGCTCCAGAGAAACTGTTTGTTTCAAAAATGAAGTGTTTCTGTTCAGTCACTTGGTTTGTGTTTATTGTTATGAGTCGACTAATATATTATTATTATTATTATTATTATTATCTTAATAACAAGGAAAGAACTCCAATGTCCTTGTTATTCATCTGGAGGAATGAAGACTGCAAACGCGCACAGTGTTGGTTCAGGGACATCACCGTGATGTAGAGATAAGTTGAAGAAGTCACAAAATATTGTGGTAGAGCTATTATTAAATATTAGTTTATCACAATGTTTCCTCTTAGTCTTTGCAGTTGTGGCATAGTGGCTCGGGATTAGCTAAACTGTATAAATTATGTTAAAAAATAATATCGCCGAACCATATAAACTCCATCATATGCTCCTGGTTTTGTTTTTGTTTTTTCTTATCCACATATGATTCATTTAAGAGCAACCATGTGCTCATTTAAAAATGTGAAATTTTGCTTTAAGACTTATTAGGTTTGCACTTTACTTTTCTTATGTTTTCTTATGTTGATACCATAAGTACATTTCGAAAACGTTAGCCTTGTGTAGACCTATGATGAGAATGTATTGATGTTTAGCTCTATGTGTGTTTATAGGACTACATTTAAAACGTGTCTATAATATTGTGACAATTAGTTTTACCTAACAGTGTTTGTATGGAATGCAATTCTACTTTATTGAGACAGAAAAGCAGAAAAAAAATAATTAATATTTAAAGCATACATCCCTGCAGACATCTGATAAACAGTTTCAGTATGGGATTTATATAAATTCAAACTCGTTAACAACTATAACATCTATAATAATATTTTGTATGAAACTTGAGACTGTACCTCGTGTTTCAGATGCATGCAGTATTCAACACTTTATGAAACATCATCCAAAGGTAATGACTCAGACGCCTTCAAGAAGAGCAAGCGCTCTTTATATCTAACACCTTCCAGCTTTATGTGTGTGAATAAAGTGTGCTTGATATTCTGATGATTCATTAGACTATAATTAGACGTTGAGTTAATGGCTTTGCTATCTGAAACGTGTCGTTCTTGAGAAAGCATCCATGAATGCGGAAGATGCTCGTGCGCATTTGGGTAGCTCTCTGTGCCCGTTTACGCAAAGGAAATGCAATGGTTTTAGGGCAGTTACTAACCCCCTGGAGTTAAAAACAAATTCCTTAAGCATAATATAATATAACATTTCTGATTTTGGAACAAATAGAGATCTTTGTTCTTGACAAGACCGCATCGTTTTCAGTGATCCAAACCGAATTGCGCAATTAGAAACTCTTCGTGCTTTTAGCTCCCTGCAGTTTTTATAAACTTCTTTGTTAAAATACTCAATACAGTAAGCAATCTCTGTGGAAGCTGGTTAACGTAACACAGTATATTTAATTACTTTGTGTTTTCTTCTCGTCGTCAAGGACATTCTGGCGTTCAGAATAGTTTCCCTTTGCCATATAATCTAAAGTGTTCAGACTGACACATATTACACTGCTGGATGCTGGGGTTAATATGTAATTTGGGCCATATGGCATTTTAAATTTCTCCCTTTATTTCCAACGTCTTCGCTTTGCTTAGACTGACCTAATGATGCCCAATTAGTCATTAAACTTGACCAAATACGAGGCACGCGTGGCTTCCACCTCGCTAATATTTACTCTCTAAATATTTCCTTTGAAACGTTTACTGCACATTGTATCTGCTGGTTGGACATCTGTGAGCTTTTTATGAATAAAGCCGCAACTGATCCGCATTTGCACCATCCGGCTCTATTTGCTCATCCTTGAAAGAAAATATAATAAAAGAGGCTCTATGATGGACCTGTGATTTATCAAAAGCACTTTGCCATATGGTTGACATCAGAACAGATTTTTCAATGTTTGTTTAAAATGAAGCGTCGCTATAACCTTCATGAGAATGCGCCATGCACACACACACACACACACACACACACACACACACACACACACACACACACACACACACGAGCGTTTTGTGCGAAAGACACGTTCACTCGTGTTCAACACAATGTGAAACTGTAAAACAAACAAACAAACAAACAAATAAACAAACATGGTTTAAATCCGTTTGGAGAATTTGAGACATTTTTTGACATTTTTTTTTTCTCTTAACAGGAGCTGTGTGGTGAAGAGTCCAAGTTTCAAGTGCAGTGTGCGTGTGGGGGTGATATGAACCTGTTATTTGAATTGTATAAATTAACTCATCACTGATCTGTGACTGCTGGGGAAAATGTAATTTAATCCTCTACAGAAGAGCTACACTGCATTCTTTTACCTATTATACATGAAACAGAACATTCTACTGATTCCCTGTGATTATAGACCACTGAAGCCACAGAATGCACCATTGTTTATGCATCTTTACCTATTCATCACATGGATTCATTGCACCTATATAGTTTACATGTTCATGATCGGGGGGGGGGGGGGGGGGGACGTGTAAAATTTGCTAAGAGGTTGTACGTAATGTTTGCGTTTCTGCTCCACCACTTCAATAAGACGCGCTGTAGTGAAGAGGGAGCGCGCTCACAGTGCCAAAGTGAGTAAAAGGAAGCGCGCACACAGTGCCATTAAGGTGAAGAAGAGCCAGTGCGCACACAGTGCCAAGGTGAGGAAGAGGCAGCGCGCACACAGTGCCAAATTGAAGAAGAGGGAGCGCGCACACAGTGCCAACCTGAAGAACAGGGAGCGCGCACACAGTGCCAACCTGAAGAACAGGGAGCGCGCACGCAGTGCCAAGGTGAAGAAGAGTTCAACTCCGCGTTCAGTGTTCAACGAACACGCGCACAACATAGACGTTCTCACAAGAAGAGAAATATTGCCAAGGTAAGAAATTATGCCAGCATTTCTGTAAACAATTTATGTCACTTACATTATGTGTTTAATTTCAATGGCACTAATAAGCGCAAATAAATAAGGCTTGAAATGTATGCATGAATACAGGCAGCTGCATCCATGCGGAAAACAGTCGGGATGTGCGGTATAAATATGACTCAGGCAAACGAAGGTTAGTGACTCGACTTTTCTTATAAATCTGCAACCCCAAATCAGAAAAAGTTGGGATGGTATGTTGGAAATGAAATTAAAACTGAAAACAATGATGTGTAAATAATCTTTGACCTGTATTGCACTCAAAACAATACAATAGCACATTATTTGATGTTTTAATTCGTAAATTTTATTGTTTTTGTTTGTTTTTTTGGGGGGTTGTTTGTTTGTTTTTCAAAATAAACACTTTTTCAATTTTGATTCTTGCAGCGCATTTCAAAAAAGTTGGGACAGAAAAGCATTTACCACTTTATAATGCATAGCTGCCCACCACGGGCAGCTATGCATTATAGAGCTATAGAGGGGGGGGACGGGGGTGAATTCGTCCCACCCAGATTTAAATTCACCTCTTCGGTCCCCCCCACTTATAGGGAGGAAAAAACGTCTATGCTGTCTTTCTTTGCATAAGGCAAACCTCACGGAAAAATCAAAAGACTAATTACCATTCGGTTTATTGAGGTGCACAGCAGTACATACATAGTTGCAACTGCGCAGACTGCACAGGTTGCGAGCTCGAGCTTGGTTGCTATGGTTACCCACAACAAGTTTGACAGGCATATCGGGGACAGCTCCTCCTAGTTCAGGACCCCAACACGGCATGATGAAGGGTGCCAAAAGGCAGAAAACGATTGCATCGTTAAAAAAAAAAAAAGACTGTAAGTAAACTGGGACTTACTTTATCATATCACCTTGCAATTTTTTGATAGTCTGTTCAAAGTAATGTTGTAGTGAAAGTAAAATCGTACGGAGTAGAGAAGCCTTTCTGGTAGCCTCCTTCTTTCGGTGGTAGCCTGTAGATACAGTGCTCAGAAGGCAGTTTTAATGTTTAATCTGGCGTTCCCTGCCATAATTTCAGCGAGCATATTGTTTCATAAGGAAACTTTGAGAAGAGTTGTTGACTGACTGCCGCTCACGCAACACACAGGCATAGTTAGAAAGTCAGGATGCACTGGTTTACACTTTACACACACACACGTAGCCCAGCCTCTCGCTATGTTTAACAGTTGGAACTTAGCGGTTTTAAAACTAGTTTTGCAGTTTTGCAATTTCTGTGCGTGATGATAATGTGTAAACTTTGGATTTCCATAGGCTATGTTAAAATGTTATTATTGTCCTGGCCTGCAGGTAGTTCCTGGTGATGGCAATGAGGGAGGTGAAATAACATGTATACACACTACCGTTCAAAAGTTCGGGGTCACCCAGACAATTTTGTGTTTTCCATGAAAAGTCACACTTTTATTTACCACCATAAGTTGTAAAATGAATAGAAAATATAGTCAAGACATTTTTCTGGCCATTTTGAGCATTTAATCGACCCCACAAATGTGATGCTCCAGAAACTCAATCTGCTCAAAGGAAGGTCAGTTTTATAGCTTCTCTAAAGAGCTAAACTGTTTTCAGCTGTGCTAACATGATTGTATAAGGGTTTTCTAATCATCCATTAGCCTTCTGAGGCAATGAGCAAACACATTGTACCATTAGAACACTGGAGTGATAGTTGCTGGAAATGGGCCTCTATACACCTATATTGCACCAAAAACCAGACATTTGCAGCTAGAATAGTCATTTACCACATTAGCAATGTATAGAGTGTATTTCTGATTAGTTTAAAGTGATCTTCATTGAAAAGAACAGTGCTTTTCTTTCAAAAATAAGGACATTTCAAAGTGACCCCAAACTTTTGAACGGTAGTGTGTGTGTTTATATATATATATACACACACACACACACACATTATATATATATATATATATATATATATATATATATATATATATATATATATATATATATATATATACACAAAATGGAATCATTTGCTGACAGCTCAGTCCCCCCCAGTTCAAAAATCCTATCTGCGCCTCTGCTGCCCACTGCTCTGGGTATGTGTGTGTGCTCATTCCTCACTTGGGTGTGTGCATGCGTGTGTTCACTGCTTCAAATGGGTTAAATGCAGAGGACTAATTTCACTGTGCTTGAGTGTACATGTGACAAATAAAGGCTTCTTCTTCTTCTTCTAAAAGATGTTTAGGGACTGAAGACACCAAGTGATGAAATGTTTCAGGTGTTACTTTGTCTCATTCTTCCTGCAAACAGATCTTAAGGTGTGCAACAGTATGGGGTCATACCACTGTCTTATTTTTCATTTCTAAATTCTCCACACATTTTCTATTGGAGACAGAAGAGACACACCCTCTTCCTCCACAGCCATGCCTTCATAATGTGTGAATGTGGTTTTGTATTGTCTTATTGAAATCTCCCTGGAAAATATGTCATCCTGAAGGCAGCATGTGTTGCTCCAAAATCTCAGTGTACTTTTCTGTATTAAAGCTGCCATCAAAGAAGTGTAAATTATTTTTACCAAGGGCACTGACACAGCCCCATACCATGACACACCCTGGCTTTTGGACTTGTTCCTGGTAACAGTCTGGACAGTCCTTTTCATCTTTGGTCCAGAGCACACGGCATCTATTTCTTCCAAAAACACCTGGAATAGAAGAAGAAGAAACCTTTATTTGTCACATGCACACTTCAAGCACAGTGAAATTCATCCTCTGCATTTAACCCATCTGAAGCAGTGAACACACACACACACACACACACACACACACACACACTCAGAGCAGTGGGCAGCCACACCAGAGCGCCCAGGGAGCAGTCAGGGGTTAGGTACCTTGCTCAAGGGCACCTCAGCCCAAGGCCACCCCACATCAACCTAACTGCATGTCTTTGGATTGTGGGGGAAACCAGAGCACCTGGAGGAAACCCACACAGACATGGGGAGAACATGCAAACTCCACACAGAAAGGCCCTCGCCAGCCGTTGGGTTCAAACCCAGAACCTTCTTGCTGTGAGGCAACCGTGCTAACCACTACACCACCGTGCCGCCCTACTGATTCAATACTGATTCATCTGAACACAATACACATTTCCACTGTGTGATGATCCATCCCAGATCCCTCCCAGCCCAGATAAGTCAATGGCACTTCTGGACACAGTTAACATAAGGCTTCCTTTTTGCACAGTAAAGTTTTAACTGGCATTTGTGGATGTAACTCTGTATTGTAGCTTGACAAAGGTTTGCCAAAGTAATCCCGAGCCCATATGGTTCTATCAGCTATAGATGAATGACGGTTCTTGATGGAGTGCTGTCTGAGGGATCAGAGATCACAGCTTCCGCCCTTTCCCTTTACGCACCTAAATTCCTCCAGATTCCTTGAATCATTTAATGATATTATACACCATAGAAGGTGAAATATTAAATTCTTTCTGTGGGTGGTAAAAGAGAGCAACTGGACTTGCTTGAAGATTCTTGAAGACATTTCACCTCTCATCCTAAAGTCTTCTTCAGTTCTGTCTGACTAGGGAGTATCAGGTATTTATTCTCTCATGGATGAAAGGCAATCCTAAAGTGTCGTTGAGTCATCCTGTTGGTGTGGGTCACTGGGGGCTGGGTGTGAACAGCCTAGAGAGTCATTGGGGTGATCAGTGGGTTGTTGGTTCTCTCTGTCCTCCTGTGAGTCACTGAAAACAGCTGGGTTTTGGTGTGCATTCAGTTGTCTGGGAAGTGTGCCAAGTACTGCATTGTAGGTGGCTGATAAATGGTGTCTTAGACCACCACCTCTGTTCAGTGATGGCCGTTCCAGGTTGACAAACAAAACAGGAGGACAGAGACCTGTCCTGGATGTATATTAAAATATGAAAGGAAGTTGACCAACAAAATATGAAACATCTTGGGTTCATTCTGTCTGTAATGAAAAACATGTCAAAGTACATTTAGAAAATACCATTTTTTTATTATTTGCATTTTCAATACCATCCCAGCTTTTTTTCTGATTTGGAGTTGTAATTTTATATAGGTACAACCAAAACATTCTATACTCAGTGCTACTTATGTTAATGTAGCTTAGTTTTCTCCTTTGTGTTTTTGATTTAAGTGACAAATAAAATTACTTTGTTAAATTCAAACATAATGAGGTATTGCGAATTAATTAATATTTGTGCTTTTAATGAGCATTGTATGTTAATGTGTATTTGTTTCTGCCTGGGTTTATGTGAACACCACAGTTGATGATTCAGGTTTGGGGGATTTTTTTCCCCCCCCAGAAGAAGGCAGCTTGAATCAGCTTGGAGGACGGTTTGTGAATGGCCGTCCCCTGCCTGCACATAAGAGGAAGCTGATAATAGAGCTGGCATCAGAGGGTGTGCGCCCATGTGACATCTCTAGGATTCTCAAGGTAGCAGGACCACTCACAGATCAAATATGTTACTTATTCTCAAAGGAAAAAACCTAGTTGTGCATTAAGATAGTGGTTTTGAATAAACTCCTACAGTGCACATTAAATAGAGCTTGGGATTTGTGCTCCATAGTCACTAGTGGGGACATCTGAATATTTCAGATCTTACCTAAGTAAGATAATCATTAATTAGCAATCACTTTATACAGTTCTGGAAAATGGCAAGTGAGTTGAAGCAGGGAAAATGTAAAAAAGTGAAGTACATGGATCCTCTGAAACTGAAAGCCTGTATGTGTTTATTCCACAGCAGGGTTTCTGCATTGAAAATGCACCTACCTGTACACTCAAAAAAATAAAACATTGAATTTACTTAACCGAGTTATGGCAACCGGGCCCACAAAACTGTGTTAATTTAGATGTATTGAATACAGTTATGTTTTGAATAACTCAACATAACTGTATTCAATACATCTAAATTAACACAGTTTCGTGGGACTGGTTGCCATAACTCGGTTAAGTAAATCCAATGTTTTTTGTTTTTTTTTTTGAGTGTAGGAATGATTATAAAATATCAAAATGGCAATGTATTGTGCAGGTGTCAAGTGGATGCATCAGTAAGATCTTACGCTGGTACCGATGCACTGGACTCTGGGTTCCCAAAACCACTGGTGGCAGCAGACCAAGACTCCTTACACCTGATGTGATCTCTGCTATAGCACAGTACAAGCGTACCAGTCCAACACTTACTGCATGGGAGATCCGTGAAAAGCTTTCATTAGAGCAAGTGTGCAGAGCTGACAAAGTTCCTAGTGTGAGGCCAGTTCTTATGATGCTTTTCTATAAACCTAATGCAAAATGTATGGATTGACTGATGAGCACAGTAAGATCACCATGCTGAAAAAGCACAGTGGTGTTCATTTAAGTCCAGCTTTAATTCAGCACTGGTGATTTTACTGTCTGGTATATACAAACCATATCTTATGGAAATTTTGTAGGAATTTAATTATCAGGAACAATTTGTATTTTAATTGTATACATTAAAATGAATTAGGGCTGCACATGCTAACTCATCATCTAATGTGATCCATTTATTTTACTTGACATTTAATCTTAAAAAAAAAACAGAAACTTCAATGTTGAAAGAATTTTGATGTAACTGAGAAAATCTGAATTTCTGAATTGCTTACTCTTCCATACTCATCCAGGTGTCTTCGATTAACCGCATTCTGAAGAAGATACAAGATGACTGGCACACAGAAAAACCCATATATGAAGGTAATAAATTAAGGACAATATGCAGACCTGCAGATAATGACAATAACCATTTCAACTCATCAGTTTATGAGTATATTTTTATTCTAGGCGGCATGGTGGTGTAGTGGTTAGCACTGTTGCCTTACAGCAAGAATGTCCTGGGTTTGAGCCCAGCAGCCAACGAGGGCCTTTCTGTGTGGAGTTTGCATGTTCTCCCTGTGTCTGCATGCATTTCCTCTGGGTGCTCTGGTTTCCCCCACAGTCCAAAGGTATGCAGGTTAGGCTAATTGGTGGCTCTAAATTTACCATAGGTGTGAGTGTGAATGGTTGTTTGTCTCTATGGCTACGTTTACATTACGTCGAATCAGCGGATCATCAGATTAACGTTCTTAAAACGATTCGCGTTGACACTAAAACCGTTAGCCGTGCACACAGCAACACCAATACGCGGATACGCTCGGCTCCGCAGGCATCCTGCGCTCCAAATCACTCCGCCCTGAACAGCGAGTGCCCTCTGGAGGGTGCGCACTCCGGCCCTGCGCAGCTCACAGAGCGCGCGAGTGAAGTGCACAAGCCACGATTCGGGACTGAGCCGCTGTGTGTGAGATCCCAGCGCATATCACTTATTACTTGCAAGTGGAAGGATGGCAAGCCTAAAGACAATCATAACTACACAATGGGCAGTATTTGCATCAGTATTTGCAGTATTTTCATACTTTTATACTCTTTAATGAAAGGTGATACAAGGCGGAAGTCTGTGCCGTTTTTCAGCAGTCGCGTCACATGACCAACGCCAGCGAATCAGGAAGGTGGATGTCACAGTGACGTTGTCCAATGAGACGCCAGCTAGAGCTCAGCACAGCGTATTCGCGTATTCTCAATGTTTACACAGCACCGGAGCTGATACGATCTAGATTGAATACGTGGACGCTGGCGGATTCCCGTTTCCCCGCTTTTTCAGGGGGGTTAATGTAAACGGACAGTGCATCCGCGAAGAAAACGAGACAGATACGGTCTAGTGTAAACGTAGCCTATGTGTCAGCCCTTTGATGACATGGCGAATTGTCCAGGGTGTACCATGCCTCTCACCCATAGTCAGCTGGGAGAGGTTCCAGCTTGCCTGTGACCCAACACAGGATAAGCAGCTACAGATAATGGATGGATTTTTACTCTAAATAACAATGATTGAAATGTATTGCATGTGACTCCAACTTTGTGGTAACAATTTTAGGGAAGGGTCCATATGTGGGTGTGATGATCAGGTGTGCACATACTTTTGGTTATCCAGAGTACATATAAAACAGAAGTGAGCATGGTCTATATCAGCAATGTTTTTTTTGTTGGCTTGTTTGTTTATTTGTATAAATATTTCACTATATCCTGGAAATCCTGGAAAGCAATGAAAAAATATCGCTATTGGGGAAATATGTAATTTTTCATTCATAAATTGTAACCATTATATTTATATCTTTATTTGCTTTTTTTAAATATATAAAAATTTTATCAAGTCATGAACAGATGTTCTGTGTGTGGAACCTTCCGAAAAATTTTCTACCTTCTATCTAGTGTGACTGAGTAACAATTGTATGTTTCACAACACCGTCTTTCCCAAACTGTTAGTGGTTATAGTTGACATTTCACCAGACTTACTTTAGATTTTGGGTTTGTAACATTTCAGAAAGTTCAGAAGAACTCACTGGACATATCAGAATCTTCTATAAAACTGGACACACTCAGAGTGCTTCTGTGGTTCTTTAAGCAGCATTTCATTATAATGATTCGATAATTTCCTTCAATGATTTTCTGTTAATAATAACGGAGAATGGTCAATTCAGAACAACAAAAATCATGCACAATAAACATATAAATGAATGTTTTTAAAATTAAGGAATTGTATGATCATTTTTGAAGATCTTAGCAGAAAGGTGCAGCTCTGTGCAGCAGCAGCTCTACAAATAAAAATATTTATGTTGTTTGTAGAGAAATATGGTAGAATTATGGTTTTATTTTGGAGCTCAGCAAGGCCTTGTTTATGTCGGGCTACTGGAGCAAACTACTGGGAAAAAAATGTCTGAACATTTTGAGATAGTTTCAGTCTTTCTGTGTGTGTTTTCTGAAGTGCAGTTAATATGAGAAATTAGCTGAAACCTGGCAACATCCCAACAAGCTCACACAAACTTTTGAGTTTCATCCTGTGGAACTCCCAATGCACACACCTAGTCTGCATTACTGTAGAAATAAATAAATAAAATTACCGTGCCTTTAGGGGTACAATGGCTTGTCACTGGGGTGATACCCTCTAAGGTACTTATTTGTACTATTTATATGCTGCTTGGGAACATATATGTATGTTTTTGCCCCTAAAAAGGTACACATAGATACCTTGAGGTCCAATAATGAGTCCTAGGGGGTACATTTGTGAAGATTGTACCTTGGAGGACAGAAATAGACTCATTTTTGACAGTGTATGGGAACCCTCATCATGGAATATGTAAATACCATTTATTATACAATTTGTACAAATGGGAGATACACTGTTCAGTTTTATCCCAATCTAAACTCTGCCCTACTGAGCTCTAAAATAAAACTATATCATACTTTCTACTGTATTTATGTACAAACAAAAGAATAATGCTTACATATTTTAAGCAATTGCTTCATATAGCTCTCACAGATTGCAGATTGTGCACAAAGCTGAATGTCTTTGCTTGCACTCCAAAAAAGTATAATTTAATTAATGTTTTAAAATGTATATTGGGCGGCACGGTGGTGTAGTGGTTAGCGCTGTCGCCTCACAGCAAGAAGGTCCTGGGTTCGAGCCCCGGGGCCGGCGAGGGCCTTTCTGTGTGGAGTTTGCATGTTCTCCCCGTGTCCACGTGGGTTTCCTCCGGGTGCTCCGGTTTCCCCCACAGTCCAAAGACATGCAGGTTAGGTTAACTGGTGACTCTAAATTGACCGTAGGTGTGAATGTGAGTGTGAATGGTTGTCTGTGTCTATGTGTCAGCCCTGTGATGACCTGGCGACTTGTCCAGGGTGTACCCCGCCTTTCGCCCATAGTCAGCTGGGATAGGCTCCAGCTTGCCTGCGACCCTGTAGAAGGATAAAGTGGCTAGAGATAATGAGATGAGATGAAAATGTATATTGTATGACCATGGCACATGATTTTATCAGTCTTAAATGACCATTCTCCAATATTGGAAAATGTTTGTGTAAATAAGGTAAAATATTATTAGATTGTTGTAAACTGTAAGCCTAAATAACAGGTTTTTTTTTTTTTAATTTGGGGAAGAAATCAATGTTTTGAAACAGTATGCTTGCTTACTCAGGTATAATAAATAGAAGATATAAATCTTGTTAGTTCCACATAAATATGAACAAATATTTATTTATTCATGAATAACACATGAACAAATTAATGTTCTGCAAATTGGCATTTGTCGTAATAATTACCTCTGCCAACTTCGTTGGAGGAGGTTGTGTTTTCGCATCCATTTGTTTGTTTTCCGGTTCTCAATGTAACTCAAAAAGTATTGAATAGATTTTGATGAAATTTTGAGGAAAGGTTCGTCATAGGCCAAGGAACAATTGATTAGATTTGGATGCAAATCTGGATACATAATAAAATAAACATCTGGATATTCTAATATGTTTCTTGGCAGAGGTATGCATTCTACCGAGTGCCCTTCTAGTTTGTGAATGAAAATGTCTTTTTTTTTAGTGGCCCTGTTTTTCACCATTTTCTCGTGTTTCCAGGGAATTGTGGTAAATTAAAGAAAAAATCCCACTTCTGGTTTACAGCAGAATATGAAACAGGTATTAATATTTGAGCATAAGTAATGGCATTGGCCCTTACATCTAATATAATATTTGAATACACATTATACATATATAGAATATATAGAAGGTACACTATATGGCCAAAAGTATATGAAAACCTGATCATCACACTTGTCTGAGGGTCTTCCACAAACTGTTGTCACAAAGTTGAAAACATGCTATTGTATAGAATGTCTTTGTGTACTGTAACATTACAATTTCCCTTCACTGGAACTAAGAGGCCCAAACCTGTTCCAGCATGACAGTGCTCCTGTGCACAAAGTGAGCTCCATGAAGATATGAATAGGCAATCTTGTAGAAAGCTTTCCCCGAAAAGTGGAGGATTGTATACCAGCAAAGGGTTCTTTGGAATGGGATGTTCTGGAATCTGGAATGAGATTTTGGACTTTGTTCCACTCCTCAATGCATAATTTCCTTTATATTCCTTTATATTGTACAACCCCAATTCCAAAAAAGTTGGGACAAAGTACAAATTGAAAATAAAAACGGAATGCAATAATTTACAAATCTCAAAAACTGATATTGTATTCACAATAGAACATAGACAACATATCTAATGTCGAAAGTGAGACATTTTGAAATTTCATGCCAAATATTGGCTCATTTGAAATTTCATGACAGCAACACATCTCAAAAAAGTTGGGCCAGGGGCAATAAGAGGCTGGAAAAGTTAAAGGTACAAAAAAGGAACAGCTGGAGGACCAAATTGCAACTCATTAGGTCAATTGGTTATAGGTCATTAACATGACTGGGTATAAAAAGAGCATTTTGGAGTGGCAGCGGCTCTCAGAAGTAAGGATGGGAAGAGGATTACCAATCCCCCTAATTCTGCGCCGACAAATAGTGGAGCAATATCAGAAAGGAGTTTGACAGTGTGAAATTGCAAAGAGTTTGAACATATCATCATCTACAGTGCATAATATCATCAAAAGATTCAGAGAATCTGGAAGAATATCTGTGCATAAGGGTCAAGGCCAGAAAACCATACTGGGTGCCCGTGATCTTCGGGCCCTTAGACGGCACTGCATCACATACAGGCATGCTTCTGTATTGGAAATCATAAAATGGGCTCAGGAATATTTCCAGAGAACATTATCTGTGAACACAATTCACCGTGCCATCCACTGTTTCCAGCTAAAACTCTATAGTTCAAAGAAGAAGCCGTATCTAAACATGATCCAGAAGCACAGACGTCTTCTCTGGGTCAAGGCTCATTTAAAATGGACTGTGGCAAAGTGGAAAACCGTTCTGTGGTCAGGCGAATCAAAATTTGAAGTTCTTTATGGAAATCAGGGACGCCGTGTCATTCGGACTAAAGAGGAGAAGGACGACCCAAGTTATCAGCGCTCAGTTCAGAAGCCTGCATCTCTGATGGTGTGGGGTTGCATTAGTGCGTGTGGCATGGGCAGCTTACACATCTGGAAAGACACCATCAATGCTGAAAGGTATATCCAGGTTCTAGAGCAACATATTCTCCCATCCAGACGACGTCTCCTTCAGGGAAGACCTTGCATTTTCCAACATGACAATGCCAAACCACATACTGCATCAATTACAGCATCATGGCTGCATAGAAGAAGGGTCCGGGTACTGAACTGGCCAGCCTGCAGTCCAGATCTTTCACCCATAGAAAACATTTGGTGCATCATAAAACGGAAGATACGACAAAAAAGACCTAAGACAGTTGACCAACTAGAATCCTACATTAGACAAGAATGGGTTAACATTCCTATCCCTAAACTTGAGCAACTTGTCTCCTCAGTCCCCAGATGTTTACAGACTGTTGTAAAGAGAAAAGGGTAAACATGGCCTTGTCCCAACTTTTTTTGAGATGTGTTGTTGTCATGAAATTTAAAATCACCTAATTTTTCTCTTTAAATTATACATTTTCTCAGTTTAAACATTTGATATGTCATCTATGTTCTATTCTGAATAAAATATGGAATTTTGAAACTTCCACATCATTGCATTCCATTTTTATTTACAATTTGTACTTTGTCCCAACTTTTTTGGAATCGGGGTTGTATGTTTTTTGTAAGTGGAATTGCAGACCACATGTTTTCAGTGGAATTAAAGAGACTGAGATTGTCATTTCAAAGGAGTGATGTTTTCAAACCAGTTCTACATTGATTTTAATTTTGTATATTTGGTTCATCATTGGGCAGCAGAGTGGTGCAGTGGTTAGCACTGTCACCTCACAGCAAGAAGGTTCTGCATTCGAACCTCACAGCTGACCGGGGTCTTTCTGTGTGGAGTTTGCATTGTTTCCTCTGAGTGCTCTGTTTTCTTCCCACAGTCAAAAACATGAGAATTAGGTCAACTGGCTACTCTAAATTGCCCATAGGTATGAATTGTTGTTCGTCTTGGTATTAGCCCTGTGAGAGATTAGCAACCTGCCAAGGGTGAACCTCTCACCCAAAGTCAGCTGAGATTGGCTCCAGCTTCCTCCATGACCCTGATTGCTAAGCAGTATTAGCCTGGGCCCGCTCATCCTAAGTGTGACGCAACACGAGGGCCTGTTGCGAGCTTAGCCTGGCAAGGCAAGCTATCTCCAGCTCTTCCAAGCTCCCGAAAAATCGGGAGCCAATCAACTTTGAGCATCTCCAACGGCCCTGGGTAGAGGCGTGTTCAAGGCACTGACGTAGTAGAACTGCGACCGGAAGCCATAGATTGTTTACAGAATCTATGCCGGAAGTGCTTCATTCACTAGAAACATTACGAACATGGAGCAAGTTCTCATTGAAAACAGAGCAAAGAGCAGCCCTGGAGGTATTTATTGAAAGGAAGGACGTTTTCGCCTTGCTCCCGACCGGCTTTGGTAAGAGTTTAATCTACCAGTTAGCCCCGTCACGTCACATACGTCAGAGGAAAGAGTGATGTGATTGGTTTAAGCTTCGTCACAGCCTTTTCTGGCTTTGACCAGTAGCAAACTGAGGCATTTCAGGGAGGCGGGTCAACCACGCACTTTGGGAAACGGTTGGGCTTAATATCTTTGCCAGACCAAATGCTCGCAGAGCTTTGAAGTCGCGTTAGCCAGACTAAAGCAGTATAGCCAATGGATGGATGGATGGCTCATCATCTTGTTGACAGTAGGTGGCATTGTGGTACAGCGGGTAGCATTGCCACCTCACAGCACCAGACTCCCTGTTTTGAGCCTTAGCTTGGGTTACTCTCTGTGTGGGGTTTTGCATGTTCTTCCTCTGTTTATGTTGTAGATGTTTTTTTTTCTGGGTTGTCCGGTTTCTTCCCACAAGGTTGTGGAAAAGCTTTATCTATTGCCCTGTCTGAATCTTCTGTCAGAGGCAACCACAGTTAGGACTGAAAAATCTTGGTACCTGGGAAAGTTGAAGATGTCATCAATCTTCACAAAAGGACCTGAACCACAAAACAGCCCTGAAGTATCACTGATTCACCACCAGTTTGTACAAGGTGCTTTTCCTTGTATGCAGTCCTCATTTGTCACCAATGTTGATGTTGGGAATAACCAAGCACTGCATCATGTGAGATGCTCTCAGGAATGGCTTCTTTCTTGCAATGCTTTCAAACTGATTATTTCTTTTTAATGAAAGTGGCATTTAACAGTTGATTGTGAAACCTGTCAATCATAAGAATCAGCTGTGCAATTCTAAATCTGTTTTTCCAATGGTTGATACAAAGTTGGAAGCGTACCATTTTCTAAAACATCTGTGTATGCTGTAGTGTTAACATTTCCCTTCACTGAGGCATATCCTAAACAGCTCCAGACCATTGTTCATCCTCAACAGTACAGTACTGTTGGCACTACAGTATGTACTAAGTAGCTAAGTAGCTTTTTCCTGGCATCCACCAAACCCAGATTCATCCATCAGACTGCCATATAGTGAAGCATGATTCATCACCACAGAGAAGACATTTCCACGGCTCCAGAATCCAGTGGCAGCATGCTTTACACCACTCCAGCCCACACTTGCCATTATGGATAGTGATCTTAGGTTTGTGTGGATCTGCTTGCCATGGAAATCCATTTCATGAAGCTCCTGATGTACAACTCTTGTGCTGATGTTGCTTCCTGAGGCATTTTGGAACTCTGTAGTGAGTGATGCAATGGCATGGATTCACATTTTCAGAATCTCTGCCAAAGGCTCTTTGAAAAATGTACACATTCTAGATTCCTATGGTCAGTTAGAATGAGAAAGTGGGTTTAAACTCCTTCTACCCAATGTCTCCATTCTCCAAGAGCCCATTTTATTGGCAGGAGTTCTCGTTTTTGTATGTTGTAGGTTTGTTCAGCAGGGCTAAGCTTTCTGGAAAATAATACACAAGGATGTGCACTGGATGTACAAAGTCTACACACCCATGTTAGAAATTCCTAAATGTTTGGGTTTGTTTTTGTGATGAAAAAAATAACCCAAGATAAATTGTGTCAGATATTTTACCACCTTCAGTGTGATATAGCAGCCAACAAAATTCAAGTGAGCAGCAACTAGAAAATCTTTAGGGGAGAAAAAAATGGTAACCTGATTATAGTATGTAAACTGGTTATAGTACACCATAGTAAACCGGTTGCATAAATGTGCACATCCTTTTTTTTAATGGGGCATGTGGCTGTGCACGGAATTAACATCAATTAATGTCAATCACATTCAAACTCATGTTAAAAACTAATTACCATACATGTGTTATCAGTGAATTGATTCTGATGAACCCCAAATAAAGATCAAATGTTTTGTAGAATTTTCTTGACATCTTCTTGACTTCATCCAACTGCTGAAGCCATGGAGCTCATGAAGCTTCAAGGAGCTTACAAAGCATGTACAGGATCTCATTGTTGATCAGGAGAGGGGTACAAAAGGCTTTCCAGAATATTAGGTTACCGTGAAGGCCATCATCAACAAGTGGAGAAAATGGGGCACCACAGTGATATTACCAAGAACAGGACATCCTTAAAGGACCTACAGGAATTTCTGGCAAGTACTAGTCACTTCCTGTATGTGATAATCGCTCAGCTTCTTCATGTCTGGGCTATGGGGTAGGGTGGCTAGATGTAAACCTCTCTCATTTAGTGAGGCATGATGAAGTGTGGTTGTGGCAGCATCCTGCTATGTGGCTGTCTCTCTTCAGTTCTAGTCAAGAAGGACTCATGGATAGCAAATACCAATCTATTTTGGTACAAAAGCTGCAGGCCTGTTGCACAAAAGCTGCTGCTGATGAAGAAAATGATCAACTTACAGCATACCAATGACCCAAAGCACAAATCAAATCAACAAAATAATGGCTTCAGAAGAAGAAGATCAATATTTTTTGAGTGATCCAGTCAAAGCCCAGATTTAAATCTATTTGAAATCATGTGGAATGAATTAAAGAGACACAGGAAATCTCTTCATAATTTGATCTGGAGCAATTTTTGCAAGTAACAGTGGAATGAAATTCCAAATCAAGATGTGCTAAGTTAATAGACTCTTACCCAAAAAGACTGAGTGCTGTATTAAAAGCAAAAGGTTTTTTTTTAAGTATCTCATCTATCTTGACACCGTTTAGCCAAGAACATAACATAACAAAAGGGACGGTTGATAAAAATTTACATTTATGAAGATTCAGAGACAGGTGATTGCCCATGAGATTCTCTAGTGCTTGATAGAAACATTCCCTGAAGCTAATCTTCATCCATTATCCATAACTGCTTATCCTGTGCAGGGTCACGGGCAAGCTGGAGCCCATCCCAGCTGACTATGGGCAAGAAGCAGGGTACATCCTCCACACAGAAAGGCCCTCTTCAGCAACTGGGCTCGAACCTAGGACCTTCTTGCTGTGAGGCAACAGTGCTAACCACTACACCACCATGCTACCTGAAGCTAATCTCTGAAGATAAATACAAGAATGTTGATTACAAATCAGTTTAGCATTTTTCTCAGTACCTTGTTGACTAGGGCCTGGATGACTGAAGGAGCATTGGCTAGACCAGAGGGCACCAGAAGTTATTCAGCTCTCAATGTGTATGGAACAACAGGGGGGAAAATGACAGGTTTCATGGCACTGAGAACTCCTAAGACATAATTTTCTCCATTAGTCCAGGAAATAGTGGGATTATGGGTGATCGACCAAGCACAATGAAATTATGAGTAAATTTTTTACGATAAATATGAGTGAGAGAGATAGTGTTTGTGTGACTTGAACCACTCTCTAATTAGTTACTTCTGTGTCAGTAAAGTTCCCTGCTGCTCCTAAATCAATGATGGCTGTAAAATATTGGGATTGTGAGCATCATTCAAGGTATACTGTCAGTGAGCAGATTTCTCCTTATCTGAGAGCTTGACATGACCTCCATACTTTCCTCTTCATCTTGCTCAGGAGGTGATCTAGCATTTTAATGTGATTTCTAGGGCACTGTACACAAAGTTGATTATCAGTGTGGATGGCCAGCTGGATAAACTACAATTCCTGTCCAAACTGAGAGTAGGAGAGTTGAAATGTTGACTAATACCCCTTTTCCACCAAATCAGTTCCAGGGCTGGTTCGGGGCCAGTGCTGGTGCTGGTTCACAACTCGTTCAACTTGCGAGCCAGCTGAGAACCAGTTTGCTTTTCCATAGCTTGCGGTGCTAAGGGAAGCCACGTCATTACATTGCTGTATACGTCAGTTACGTCGTTGTATACGTCATTACGTCGCTGTATACGTCAGTTACGTCGCTACGTTTGCATAAACCTTGGCGTGAATATCAAAGCAAAAACAACACGGAAGAAGCAGCAGCAGCAACAACAATAATAATAATGGATGACTTCGCGTTTGTACAGCTGCTGCTTCTCGTCACTTAAAAATGGCGATCTTTCGCAGTCTTGTTATTGTTGTTGGTCTTAACAACTCCGCCCCCCCGCTGACATAAGCAGTTCTTTCCTCTGGCCCAGCAAAGAGTTGGTGCTAGCCTGGAACCGGTTTTTCTGGCCCAGAGCCAGTTCTTTGTCAGTGAAAACAGAAAACCCAGTTCCAAACTAAGCACTGGCCCCGAACCAGCCCTGGAACTGCTTTGGTGGAAAAGGGGCATAAGAGGTGTAGTTAGCCATGGCACAGTCTCTCACTTTTCCAGGAGAGAACATGATCTTATCAAGTCTCTGGTATAAAGTGGGGGAGAATTTGAAAATAGAAGAAAACATTGCATCAAAAATACCTTCCACTGGAGAGTTATCATATTTCTCTGGATGCACAGTGCAAGGTTTGTGTGTATCATACCTCTGGGTTATCACTCTGCATTCTGTCTGCAGATATGATATCCAAGGCAAAACTGACACTGATCAATTCCACTCTAATCTCTAACCTCTCTAACTTCTGCTGGATCCACAGGTTTCTTTCAGGCCTTTCTTTAACAATGAAAACTCAGACAAAGTGTGTGGATTCTTGTGCAGAAGGTTTAATATCAATTCAAATATCCACAACAAGTACATAATCGAAATAACAGAGTTGAAAGAACATTCTTAGGTTGAAACACCAGTGATGGTTGTAATTCAGGCAGAAAAGGTAATCCAATAATCAAAGTCAAAGAAGCAGAGCAAGAGTTATACATGATAATGGCAATACAATGCAAATGGCTCAGAACTTACTAAGCCAAAGCATCTGCTACATCTAAAGAATGGGTCAAGGTAGAGCCTGCCACAGATGTTGGTGCACTTCTTTTGCACCTAGTGTTGGCAGCCATTGCAGAAGATGGTATTACATTATACCCCTTTCCTGCAGACAGCACATGCATATTTGCCAGAGTCTCTCAGGGTGTTAAGGCTTGGGCTGGGTATTATCACCTTTGTTTTGGCCATGTTCACTCTCAGACCTCTTGTTTCTACACCATTCTTCCAAAGGGGGACCTTTTCTGTGAGTTCATATAGCGTCTCAGCAGTGATTATAAGATCATCTGCATATAACATCTCCCAGGGACTACTGATGGAGAGATCCTGAGACAGAGCTTCAAGGACAATGATAAATAGCAAAGGGCTCAGGAAAGCCTTGGTGAACTCCAACTTTCACTTCAAAATCATCACTGAAAGAGTTGTTGATGTAGACCCTGCTCTTAGCATCATTACATATTGCTTGGACTGTTCTTATTATCTACTCAGGGATTCCCAAACACCTCATGGCCTACCACAGAACTTTGCGAGGCACACGATCAAAGGCCTTTTCCAGGTCAACAAAAGCGACTTATAGGTTTCTATCCTTAGCCAAATATTTTTCCTGTAGCTGCCTCACAATGAAGATAGCATCACTTGTTCCTCTACCTTGGACAAAACCAAACTGCATCTCATCTATGTCCATGATACCGTGTCTTCCATAGGTGCTAAAGGAAAGCAACTGAACTTGCTTGAAATCCAAAAGACTTCTTCAGTTCTGTCTGACCAGTGGGAAGTTTCAGGTATTTATCCTCTAGTGGACCAAAAGCAACCCTAAGGAGAGTCATTGGCGGCGGTGTTCAGACGGCTCTTTTGCTTGTCCACCATTATCTGGATTTTGCATCATATATGAACTCTGGCTGTTTATTTCGAGGATCTATCTTAAATAAGTATGCTGATGGCTCAAAATTCATCATCCTAACAGATAAGGAATGCTTTTTGTGGTGTTATTCGAGGGACCTGAAATGGATGATTTTAAATTTCCGCTAAAGCACCATCTTCTAAGCTTTGACATCTGTGGAAATAACTTCCGTATTTTGCTATCTATTCTTCTTGCTGGAGATGTCAGCATCAACCCAGGACCTCCTAAAAACCAATTAAAGGGGAAACAAGGTACAGTTCCAGCTAAATGCCTTGTCATCAACGCTCGAAGTCTTGTAAGCAAGCATTTAAGCGAAGGTAAACAAATCTGTCATCTAGCTCGCTTTCAGGAGTTAGTTTACTCTGAGCTTGCTGACATTGTTTGGGTAACTGAGACATGGCTTAAGGACAACATCAATAACTCAGAAATCCTGCCATGGGGCTATACAATATTTCAAAAAGACCGGATTTTACGCGGTGGTGGAGTTTTACTTGCAATAAATTCAAGCTCTTTCCCAATAGTGCAGGAAATTAACTTCAATATGGATCTTGAACTTGTCACTGTGGAACTGGCATCAAGCTCGAACCTAAAATATTTAATCTGTTGCTGTTACAAGTCCCAACATAATGCTAACAGACAGTGGATGGATAAATTTAATATATTTCTAGCAAATTCATGTTCTGGATATTCAAATATATTAATATGTGGCAACTTCAATTTCCCTAAAGTCCATTGGGATTCACCAGAATTTACTATAGGTGTTGATGAAGTCTTATTTACTGAATTGTTGAACGATTATCATCTTACTCAACTCAACACCTTTCCCACAAGAGAAGCGAATATTCTAGACCTTGTTCTTACCAATGCTCCAAATCATATTACAAATTTATCAGTTTTCAGCCCAGAACAGAGCAGACTAATAACGGACCATTCAGTAGTTGTTTTCGACCTTAAGATGTCAATCAAAGCAGTGCCGCAGCTCAAGAGAGCAGTGTACAGCTATAGTAGAGGCGATTTTGATGGACTTTGCACTGCTTTGGAAGCAATTGATCTATCGAATGCTATCAACTCTGAGTCCGACATTAACATCTGTTGGATAAAATGGAAAGATATGTTCCTCGTGGCAGTTCAGGACTATATACCAACAAAAAAGATTAAAGGCAGGAACAACCCTCCTTGGATTGCTGGCGATATCATTCATGCCATAAAGAAAAAGGAAGCTGTTCATCGGAAACTAAAGGTCTTGCCGACTGACGCGATGGAAAAGAAATTCAAAGAAATGCGGGCCAATATTAAATCACTGGTTCGTGATAGTCGTGCTATGTTTTATGATTCTTTAGATACTGACTTTGTAAACAACCCTAAAAGATTCTGGTCACTCTTCAGATTGAACGACAAGCAATCTAGTGTTCCTGACAAGTTATCAATGGGTTTACAGGAAGGATTAGATTCAGCTGCTGCTCGCAATGCTTCCACACCTCGTGACATTGCAGAACTTTTTAACATCTATGGCCAAGTTTACTTTAGACCATATCTGTCTCGTTTTCTTCGCGGATGCACTGTCCGTTTACATTAAAACGCCTGGAAACGCCGGGAAACAGGAATCCGCCAGGGTCCACGTATTCAATCTAGATCGTGTCTGGTCCGGTGCTGTGTAAACATTGAGAATACATGGATACGCTGTGCTGAGCTCTAGCTGGCGTCGTCATTGGACAACGTCACTGTGACATCCACCTTCCTGATTCGCTGGCGTTGGTCATGTGACACGACTGCTGAAAAACGGCACGGACTTCCGCCTTGTATCACCTTTCATTAAAGAGTATAAAAGTATGAAAATACTGCAAATACTGATGCAAATACTGCCCATTGTGTAGTTATGATTGTCTTTAGGCTTGCCATCCTTCCACTTGCAAGTGGTAAGTGACGCGCATGCCCGATATGCACTGGGATCACACACACAGCGGCTCAGTCCCAAATCACTGCTCGTGCGCTTCACTCACGCGCTCTGTGAGCTGCGCAGGGCCGGAGTGCGCACCCTCCAGAGGGCACTCACTGTTCAGGGCGGAGTGATTTGGAGCGCAGGATGCCTACGGAGCCAAGCGTATCCGTGTATTGGCGTTGCTGTGTGCACGCGAATCGTGTATTGGCGTTGCTGTGTGCACGCTAATCGTTTTAAAAACATTAATCTGATGATCCACTGATATGGTCTAATGTAAACCCCACCTATTTTATGTCTGTGTTCAATGACACTGACTTGAACATGACGATCACAGACCCTCCTGTAACTGCAATTAGCCTAAGCCCCACTCTGTCAAACCTACAGCTCTCCACTGAGGAAGTACTAAAGGCACTACAATTGCTCGACGTTAACAAAGCAACCGGACCAGATACTATCCCAGCTAGGTTACTCAAGGACACTGCTCTGCAAATAGCACTATCGTTGTGTCTCTTATTCAACAAGTCTCTTGCATGCGGATCACTCCCAGATGAGTGGAAGCTTGCCAATATAATGCCCATATTTAAAAAGGGTGATAAGAGTTTTGTTGAGAACTACCGTCCTGTCTCGCTACTCTGCATTGTGTCTAAGGTTCTTGAAAGATGTGTGCTTAGCAACTTACGTGACCATTTGTTGCAGTTGATTAATTCATCTCAGCACGGGTTCATCCCAGGCCGCTTGTGTACTACCCAGCTTGTGGAGGTATTGAGGTTTTTCACCCACGTGATCAAGTCATGTGATGCATCGTTAGGCTGCCATTTTGGACGTCACGGCTCGAATCAGTTTGAATGTGAGGAAGGCGACAAACGAAAAACATAAAAGAAAAAGGAGCAAGATGCAGAAAACACCTTCACTATCCAGCAACGTAGGGCATTTACAGGGTGAGCAGAGGGAGAGGTATTTGCAAAAATTGAGGTTAGCAGGCTTAGAGAACGACGTTTACCTGCTTCCACCAGGATTGTTCACTGATGTACGGAAGTACACGAAGCCCTCGTCTTTACCTGACTTCGGCCCACATGATCTGTATACCTATGTCGTTAAAAACCCATCGCCATACACAGGTATTGATCTGAAAGCGTATAAGAGTTTGGATGCCTACAAATATTTTGTGTCAGGCTGGGTAACATGCCTACATCAGTGGGTCGTCCCTGGAGCCGGTGGTCGCCATCTTATTACAGCTAAGGTTTGTTCACATTTTCATTTACTTTCGGTCCTCAGGATAAACAAAATGTTATTAAATGTCATTGAAATAACTTCTTAGTCTGTTGAGACATGGCCCGTTATAAATTTGCTGTTACCAGGCAATGACCAAGAACTGTATTATTAGGGTCAGTGTCTGTGTTGTAGCAGTGTACTAGCAGCTAGCTGTTAGCACTAGCTAATGTCAACAACATAGTAGCTAGTATGTTACTGTAGCAATGTTTACGTTCAGTCATTTGGATGACTGTTAAAACCTTTCAGTCTCAATTTTTTCCTTTACTGTATTTACTAGCCGGAGCACGCTGCTTAATTTGAGGGGGAGCAAGCCGGAGCGCGCTCCGGAACCTCGGCCGGAGCACTCCGGGAGCAAGCCGGAGCGCGCTGCTTAATTTGAGGGGGAACAAGCCGGAGCGCGCTCCGGCAGCTATTTACACTGGATCCGGTGTAAATAGCTGCTGGATCATAATTACAGTAAACTAGTAAATACAGTAAAGGAAAACTTGAGACTGAAAGGTTTTAACAGTCATCCAAATGACTGAACGTAAAAATTGCTACAGTAACATACTAGCTACTATGTTGTTGACATTAGCTAGCTTGACCTTCAAAATGGCGGACACCGGGGCATCACGTGACCCTGTGACGTCAGGTGAAATACCTCAATTGGACCACATTGGCTCCTTACTGGATGATGGCAAACAAACTGATATTGTCTTTATGGACATGTCTAAGGCGTTTGATAAAGTAAACCATGTTGCTCTTATTAATAAACTCAAGGGTTTCCATATTTCTGGGATGCTCCTTGAATGGTTCAGATCATACCTACACAGCCACCACCGGCGTATGACCATCCTTGGGACAACTAGTTCAGAAAAATGTGTCGTCTCAGGAGTTCCACAGGGATCAATCTTGGGGCCTATTCTTTTCTTGTTGTACATTAACGACCTCCCAGACATCGTTGATAATTGTCAAATATCTTCTTTTGCTGATGATACCAAAATTTACTGGTGTATCAACTCCGTTACGGATGCTGTTCTCTTGCAAACTGACCTTGACAATCTTGTCTCTTGGTCTTCTACCAATGGCCTCACTTTCAACCAAGCCAAGTGCAAGTGTCTGCGAGTCACAAGGAAAATTAAACCCATCCTCCATCCATACAGGATCAAGGGAGACGCCCTGGACACTCCCATAGCTGAAAAAGACCTCAGAATCTGGGTATCAAACAATCTCACCTGGACTAAGCACATACTGGATAGATGTGCCAAGGCCAATAAACTACTGGGGTTCTTACGAAGAAGTGCAGTTGAAATCACAAGCACAAGGACTCGTCGCGCCCTATATCTTGCTGTGGTTCGCCCTATCCTTGGTTATGCAAGTCATATTTGGTGTCCTCAGACCATTGAGCTGATCAAGCATATTGAGAGGATCCAAAGACGGGCTTCAAAATTCATATTAAATCTTCCCTTCCTCTGTTGTGAGTCATACACAGACAGGCTTACCACATTAGAGCTGATGCCAATTTCATACTGGCATGAATACATGGACCTTGTCTTCTTCTTTAAAGCTACAAATGGCCTTGTTCAGTTGTCTGCTGATGTGCTACCATCCCCTGATATTCCTAGATGAGTGACAAGATCTTCGTCCAACACAAACACGATTCTCTTTCGGTTACCCAAATGTAGGACTGCAACTTTTCAACGGTCCTATCTTGTCTGAGTTACACGTGTCTGGAATTGTCTACCACCTAACTTAAGATGCAAGAACTTAAACCTGCTGCAATTTAAAACATTACTTAAGAAATATTACAACCCCGATTCCAAAAAAGTTGGGACAAAATACAAATTGTTAATAAAAACGGAATGCAATGATGTGGAAGTTTCAAAATTCCATATTTTATTCAGAATAGAACATAGATGACATTTCAAATGTTTAAACTGAGAAAATGTATAATTTAAAGAGAAAAATTAGGTGATTTTAAATTTCATGACAACAACACATCTCAAAAAAGTTGGGACAAGGCCATGTTTACCACTGTGAGACATCCCCTTTTCTCTTTACAACAGTCTGTAAACGTCTGGGGACTGAGGAGACAAGTTGCTCAAGTTTAGGGATAGGAACGTTAACCCATTCTTGTCTAATGTAGGATTCTAGTTGCTCAACTGTCTTAGGTCTTTTTTGTCATATCTTCCGTTTTATGATGCGCCAAATGTTTTCTATGGGTGAAAGATCTGGATTGCAGGCTGGCCAGTTCAGTATCTGGACCCTTCTTCTACGCAGCCATGATGCTGTAATTGATGCAGTATGTGGTTTGGCATTGTCATGTTGGAAAATGCAAGGTCTTCCCTGAAAGAGACGTCGTCTGGACGGGAGCATATGTTGCTCTGGAACCTGGATATACCTTTCAGCATTGATGGTGTCTTTCCAGATGTGTAAGCTGCCCATGCCACACGCACTAATGCAACCCCATACCATCAGAGATGCAGGCTTCTGAACTGAGCGCTGATAACAACTTGGGTCGTCCTTCTCCTCTCTAGTCCAGATGACACGACGTCCCTGATTTCCATAAAGAACTTCAAATTTTGATTCATCTGACCACAGAACAGTTTTCCACTTTGCCACAGTCCATTTTAAATGAGCCTTAGCCCAGAGAAGACGTCTGCGCTTCTGGATCATGTTTAGATACGGCTTCTTCTTTGAACTATAGAGTTTTAGCTGGCAACGGCGGATGGCATGGTGAATTGTGTTCACAGATAATGTTCTCTGGAAATATTCCTGAGCCCATTTTGTGATTTCCAATACAAAAGCATGGCTGTATGTGATGCCACATACAGCATGCATTTTGTGATTTCCAATACAAAAGCATGCCTGTATGTGATGCAGTGCTGTCTAAGGGCCTGAAGATCACGGGCACCCAGTATGGTTTTCCGGCCTTGACCCTTACGCACAGAGATTCTTCCAGATTCTCTGAATCTTTTGATGATATTATGCACTGTAGATGATGATATGTTCAAACTCTTTGCAATTTTACCCTGTCGAACTCCTTTCTGATATTGCTCCACTATTTGTCGGCGCAGAATTAGGGGGATTGGTGATCCTCTTCCCATCTTTACTTCTGAGAGCCGCTGCCACTCCAAGATGCTCTTTTTATACCCAGTCATGTTAATGGCCTATTGCCAATTGACCTAATGAGTTGCAATTTGGTCCTCCAGCTGTTCCTTTTTTGTACCTTTAACTTTTCCAGCCTCTTATTGCCCTTGTCCCAACTTTTTTGAGATGTGTTGCTGTCATGAAATTTCAAATGAGCCAATATTTCGCATGAAATTTCAAAATGTCTCACTTTCAACATTTGATATGTTGTCTATGTTCTATTGTGAATACAATATCAGTTTTTGAGATTTGTAAATTATTGCATTCTGTTTTTATTTACAATTTGTACTTTGTCCCAACTTTTTTGGAATTGGGGTTGTAGAATGACGCTCTTTCCAATTACAATTATGAGGATCCACGTCAATTTGTTTGAAATGTAATACTGCAAGAAGTCTAGCGAGCCAAATCACCTGCTGCTATTAATGTTGTATTTTTGTATTCTTACTGTAGTATACTTTTATTGTTTTTCTGGGCCCACAGTAATTGGTTTTTACTGTTGTGGTGTCCCTGCCTATCCATTATTGTATTTATCAGGTGAAGCTAGCTAAATAAATAAATAAATAAGGTCACATGGGTTGTTGACCCTCTCAGCCATCCTGTAGGTTATTAGGGTCACTGGAGGCCGGGAGTGAATGGCGTTGGCAGGCTAGAGGGTCATTAGGGTGGATCTGTGGGTCGTTGGCTATTTCTGCCATCATGTGAGTCATTTAAGTCAGCTATGTCTTGGTGTGGATGTGTATTCAGTTGTCTGGGGAGTGTGCCAAGGATTGCATTGTAGGTGGCTGATAAATGGTGTCAATGCTGTTCAGTGATGGTTGTTCCAGGTTGACGAAGATAGTTTCTTTTACTCCTTTTTCAAGCTATTGGTCTTCTCTGGTTAAAATATGTATATTGCAGTCCTGAAACAACTGTCCTTTGTTATTGAGATGAAGATAGACTGCAGAGTCCTGGCCTGAGGAACTGGCTCTCCTGTGTTGAGCCATGTCCTTGTGAAGTGGTTGTTTCTTTTCCCCAATGTACAGGTCTGTGCATTCCTCACTTGATTGAATTGCATATACTATGTTGTCCTGTTTGTGTCTGGGTATTCTGTCCTTAGGGTGGACCAATTTCTGCCTCAGAGTGTTACTGGGTCTGAAGTGTACAGGGATGTTGTGTTTGTGGAAGATCCTCCTGAGTTTCTCAGATAGTCCAGAAATGTAGAGAATGACAATGTTTTTGCATTTGTTGCTGTTTTCTTCCCTGTCTGTTATGTTTCTTTTCCTGATCTTGACAAAAGCCCAGTTGGGATACCTGCACTTCGAAGTGCTTCGTTGATGTGTTTTTGCTCCTTCTCTTTTCCCTCTACCATTGTAGGGATGTTCTGAGCCCTGTGATGTAAGGTCCTAATAACCCGCAATTTGTGTTCCAGTGGGTGGTGAGAGTTAAACAGTAGGTACTGGTCTGTGTGGGGGGGTTTCTGGTAGACCTCAAACAAGACAAAAGCCTTAGCATCGAGGTCTACTGGAAACCCACACAGAGATGAGCCTTTCTTCTCTTACAGCATAACTGACTGTCTCATCCCACCGCCATGTCTGCTTCCTCCACTTGCTTTTCTTTGTAGATCCACACACTTTATCAGCTGCTGTTAGCAGGCTGCTTTTCAGGGGTTGCCAGGGTTCCTCAACCAACATGGAGTGACTGTCTTGCAGCTCAGTTTCCACTGTTTCTAGTGTTTCTTCACCACAGGATCTCTTAGCCTCCAGGTATGGAACTTGAGGGTAAAAGTTTTCTTACATGACTTGCCAGTCTTGAGAGTAAGATCACAGATGAGCAATTTATGCTGTGGTGCACATTCCTCCCAGGAAGGACCTTGGTGTTGGTGACAAGTCGAAATTCACAGCATCTTACAAGAATGTAATTGACGTGGGTGAAGGAGCCTGCTAACTAGTAGGTGACCAAATGGTTTACTCTCTTTTTGAAGAAAGAGTTACAAATGATGAGCTCATTAGCCACAGAGAATTTGAGCAGCCTTTCCCCTTCAAAGTTGTGGTTGCCATAGCCAAACCCACCATGAATACTTCCAATATGGCCACTGAAATCGAAGTGGAGCAAAGTCTCAGAGATCCCAATCTTGGACACAGTACAGTGAAGCAGTTCATAAAAAGTGTCTTTGGCCCTGTTATCTAGCCCTATTTGTGGGGCATGTATTGAGAGGATGGTTAAGATGTTAACCATGTTGATCTTGATAAGGAATGTTCTATCAGATATATGCTTGATTTCAAGCACACACTCCACCCACTTCTCTGCCAGGAGAAAACTAACACCACCAATACTTATCCAGAAGAACTTATACCTGGAGTCTTTTCCTCTAATCATACCATACCACAATCGATCCACCCCTCCATCTTGTCTCTTGGAGACAACAGAGATTGATTTTCCTTCTAAAAATAGTCTCAACCACCTCACTACCTCCGCCTCTCATAGTACCAACATTCAACGTTGATACCCAAAACATTTGACGTAGTTGCTTGATGATGATCTGGCGGTGCCCACATCCGACACCCACCCCACCTTTGACTACAATCCTATCTCTAGGAGTCCTGTTCTCATTAACATTTCTACAGACTACTACCATGACTTTAATGAGGCAAGGTTTTACAGATGGATGCCCTTCCTAATGCCAACCTAGAACTCACAGCATCTAGGGAGCTAGGTTCCAAAGGTTGCTACCCACCAGGGGGCCAAAATGAGCAAACCAAAAGATGAAAGGAAAATGCACACAAGGAGACAGTGCATGGAATCAAAACCAAGAAGAGCAACAGCAACAACTGTTTTAAGGTGCTAGTAGCCTGCCTTTCGCCCCTTCTCCTGTTGGTACGAAATGGTTCTGCCACGTGTAGGCCAGGAGTTGGACTTGGTTGTCAAAGGCTATATTTTGTGCTGAGACACTGGGTCATTTTATCGGCTGAGAGGGCAAAACCTCACAACCACCCTGGCGATAACAACCTTTAAAACCAATATGAGCATTTTCCATTCTATTTAAAAAAAAACCAAGAAGATAGAGTCATCTATATCCCCCACCCTATATACCAACTATATACCAAGTCTCAAGATATTATTTGTCACATTTTTCAAGTTCTGCTGTAGGAATCCAACCCTACCTCTTTACACTGACCTCAGCAGCCCATGACATAAGCCCACCAGACCTTTGGTCCAGGTGAGATAAAAATGAAAATTTCTCACATTGCTTAATATTAAAAGGCACATATACTTAATCAACACATATACCAACTTTCAAGACCATATCACTCATAGTTTTCAAGTTCTGCTCCGGAAACAAAACCTACCTCTAAGACTAACCTGAGAGACTAAAGGCCAATTTATGCTGACAATGCAGTCCTCGCAGATGGCATCGCAGATGGCGTCTGCGTAGCCCCCCCCTTCGCAGACGCTCTGTGCGCACCTCCCAAAAATTGTGACCACCGCAGAAGCCTCGCAGACAGCGTCGCAGACAAGAGGGCTCTGAATGGTCCACTCTACATCCGCTGTACACGCACTTCCGCTTCCCTACTTTCCCGGTTTGGTTTGTTTTCACTACCGCCATTTTTAAAAACACGAGCGAAGATGGAGCAGCACGAAGAGCGGTTGATCGAGGAAGTGAGGAAGTACGTACATCTATACGACTCCAGTTCTAGTCATTATAAGTAACCGGAGGATAAACACTCCACTATCCACACCCACCAACTACTCCTAGCGATTTCGCGACTTCGTGCCCCCTTGCGTTGTGGCGGTGAATAACATCGCGCATGCCTATTACTCCCCGCTCAACGATAAATTACAACTGTCTGCGAAAAGCTATCTGCGAAAGCCTTGTCGCAAGAGCATGCAGAGGCCCTAAGTCTGAAATTGTTTTCATGCAAACATGAAAAATTTTAATTTCTCAAATTTCTTAGTAT
This sequence comes from Neoarius graeffei, assembly GCF_027579695.1. Taxonomy (NCBI): domain Eukaryota; kingdom Metazoa; phylum Chordata; class Actinopteri; order Siluriformes; family Ariidae; genus Neoarius; species Neoarius graeffei. The sequence goes on along the minus strand of NC_083589.1, from coordinate 13,000,066 downwards.
GAAAAGGCACATCACCAAGTTTCAAATCTGTATCATGAATGGTTTTGGATATATGCTCCGGAAATTAAAATTGCTCTTAGAAACTAAGTCAAAATCTAATTTTATGTAAAAATTTGAAAAAAAAATTTTTTCAAAAATCCAAAATAGCAAAATGCACCATTGTACTTGTTGCCTGATATGTATGCAAAGTTTCATGAAGATATCTTCAGTAGTTTTAAAGATATGGCCTGGAAACAAAAACGTGACCGGACGGACAGCCAGATGGATGAACGGACAGAACACATTTCTAAAAGGCACATCTACATCACCTTGTTAACATGTATACCAAGTTTCAAATTCGTATCATGAATAGTTTTGGATATATGCTCTGGAAATGAACATTGCTCTTAGAAACTAAGTCAAAATCTATTTTTTATGCAAAAATTTAAAAAATACTTTTTTTCAAAAATCCAAAATAGCAAAAGGCACCAGTTCACATGTTGCTTGATATGTATACAAAGTTTCATGAAGATATCTTCAGTAGTTTTAAAGATATGGCCTGGAAACAAAAATGTGACCAGACGGACGGACAGCCAGACTGACAGACGGATGGACAGATGGATGGATGGACAGACTGTCAGATGGACAGAACCCGTTTCTATATCCCCCACTAAACTTTGTTTGGTTTCTCAGTTTCAGTGTTTGATATGTTGCCTTTGTACTATTTTCAATGAAATATAGGGTTTCCATGATTTGCAAATCATCACATTCTGTTTTTATTTGCAGTTTACATGTCCCAACTTGGGCGGCACGGTGGTGTAGTGGTTAGCGCTGTCGCCTCACAGCAAGAAGGTCCTGGGTTCGAGCCCCGGGGCCGGCGAGGGCCTTTCTGTGCGGAGTTTGCATGTTCTCCCCGTGTCTGCGTGGGTTTCCTCCGGGTGCTCCGGTTTCCCCCACAGTCCAAAGACATGCAGGTTAAGTTAACTGGTGACTCTAAATTGACCGTAGGTGTGAATGTGAGTGTGAATGGTTGTCTGTGTCTATGTGTCAGCCCTGTGATGACCTGGCGACTTGTCCAGGGTGTACCCTGCCTTTCGCCCGTAGTCAGCTGGGATAGGCTCCAGCTTGCCTGCGACCCTGTGGAAGGATAAAGCGGCTAGAGATGATGAGATGAGATGAGATGTCCCAACTTTTTGGAAACAAAGTTGTAATTAAACATGATAAAAAATGGTGTAATCTGACACGTGCCAAAAAACACATGCCTTGAGGGCTATGTTATTCCAGTTTTGAATTAGGGTTTAGAGAGCTCTGTGAAGGGGCCCACTATACACCATAAAGGGTTTCAAAAACACAAGTGCTGAAGAGTCTCTAACATGAACACTAGTTGTATAAGAAATTGTGCTACTTTGAACCCCAGATAACCACCAGTGTTGGTGAAATCTACCTATATACCTTCTTGTGTGTATGCACATGTATACTGGAAACTTCCAACAAAGTGATGTATAATGTATGTACAAGTATTTGCAGTAAATGCCACTGTCATGCAGCCAGTTTTCCCTGCAACATTCTCACCTAGTTCTTGCTGGTCAGAGCTGGTTCTCAATGACAAAGAGCCAGGGTGGTATTTTACACTTCCTACTCATGCACAGGTAGTAGCAGTGCAAAATTCCTATAACAGCAAACCTCTAAGTAAAACCCATGAGAAGCATGAGAAGGAGATGCTATTTGCACAGTGGCATGTCACTGAAGGGGCTGGGTGACTAGTCTATCTATAGGCCATGGTGATGGTGTCTTCTAAGCCAGCCTTAGAAGGGAGCTCCAACATTTCCAACAAGGCAGATTCTGAAAGGCAGTTGATACGAGGATCAAATTGGCTGCCATCTGGTCAAAATAGTTCTGTAGGGTGCATAATGTGGACAACAAGGAACACTCTGTAGGCTTGCCTTCACAGAAGGCTGCAAACATTCTGAGTTTAATCACATGGTCAGCCCAGAGTCATTTGTCCACCAACAAGCAAGGGAAGCTTTATACCAGAGTATGGAGTTCTTCCACTGTTTTTGCTGCAGTGATCGCTCACCAAAAGGCTGTTTTCACACCCAGCTTATTCAGCATCTTGTATAGATTCATAAGGAAAATGCTTAAGGGACTCCTGTACATCATCCTACACTGGACTCTTGGGGAATTGTGGTCAATGGAATCTCCACATCCTTTTAAGAAAGGCCATAATAGATTTGTAAGCCCACAGAGCACTACCATCTGGTTCCAGTCCTTGGTTGGCAAGTAAGTCCAATGGGCAAAACATAGAGACACAGGTGACATGGCTAAGTATGCCAAATCTCTCTGTACATTTGCAGACAGTAGAGGTCCTTGGGGAAGCCACCACATGTAGTAACTACTTGTGAAAGCAGCAATGGAAAATAAGATCTTGCCATGTCTGGGCTACACACTCAAAAAAATAAAACATTGGATTTACTTAACCAAGTTATGGCAACCGGTCCCACGAAACTGTGTTAATTTAGATGTATTGAATACAGTTATGTTTTGAATAACTCAACATAACTGTATTCAATACATATAAATTAACACAGTTTTGTGGGACTGGTTGCCATAACCCAGTTAAGTAAATCCAATGTTTTTTTTTTTTTGAGTGCATGCAGGTCTCTGTGGCCGAGTTGTTCAATTCTGTGTGAGGTAGTGAGGATCAGTCATTAAAGGAGGAAATAAGTAAATGTGTGTAGTGCATGGTGAGGTCAGTTGTAGGAGAGTTCATCCTATTCCAGGTGGCTATCTGGCCTTGCCAGATACAATTGGCAATTGCCATTCCTACAGTGTTGGCGGCATCATGCTGTGTGGGTACCTGTATTTCTCAGTGGCAGGAATGGGGAGACTGCTCAGAATTAACGTAATGTATAAGATGTATGACAAATGCAGCCAAATACAGAGAGGTCCTTGAAGAAATTCTGCTCAATAATGTACAAGCTCGGATTTGGGTCAAGGCTCACCATTCAGCATGAAAATAACCATAAGTATACAGGTAAGACAAGGCTGCAGTGGCTTTGCAAATGTTCTTGAATGTTCCAACCAAAGCCCAGATATGAAACCCATAGAATATCCATGGAGAGACATGAAGATAGCAGTTTACACACTCTCTCCATCCAATCTGACTGAGTCTGATCAGATCTGCCAGTTAGAATGGGGGGAAGTTGCCCAAATCCAGGTGTGCAAAGCTTGCAGAGGCTCGAAGTTGTAATTGTTGCCAAAGATGCTTATACAAAGTACTGAATCTGAATACATATTTACATAAAAGAGCTTAGTTTTGATTTTAAATGCATTTACATTTCTAAAAACATTTTTGCATTGTCATTATTGATTATTTCGAAGACTATTGTGAAGACTAAAAGCAATAAAATCAATTGAATCTGTTTTAAATTAAGTCTATAACACAGTAAAATGTGCAAAAACTGAAGGTGTCTAAACATTTTCTGAACCCATATAATAAGCATAGCAGACAGAAAGCAAGGGACATTTGGAAAACAAGAGAAACCACCATCCTTCTGAACAAAGAGATGTGTTGAGTAGAACCCCTTGTCTGAACTGTGCAGTCTATCTTTCTGACTATATGCCTGTCCAAGAGATTCTTCATCAGTCAGAGCAACAACTTGAAGTCTAATACTAACAAGTTTGTGAGCCCCAATAAATTTTGGGGCCATTGGCCTAAATGAAGTTTGTTTCCCTAGACCCTAGAATGGGCAATGTTTTCAGCCCTAAAGCATCCCATGCCAGTCACTGCTCTTCATTATTGTGTTCTGAGGGATGATGTATGGTCGGGCCTGGCACGATGGGCGGGCCTTTGGGGGCCGGGCCTGCCTATTTAGTCACGTAGGCCCACCCTGTCATAGGCTAGGGCCAACAGCTTAACACAATATTTAAAATAAATAAATAAATCGCAGGCTACTACAATTAAATGCTTTTCTTTTTTTTTAAAAAAGGGCATAATATTAAAGAAAAATCCTTAATTTAAAATGTGTATACATGACACACTGTTTTCTTAACGTTTCGGCCTGCGCCCATCTCGTCAGCCCTGCGCTGTCATGCACTTGGCGTTTGATTTGCAAACTAAGCACTGGAGGTAAGAAACTGGTTTTGACGTTTCAGTTAACCTACAAAACACATCTGTATTAAAGATTGTCATGCTTCACAAAACTAGATTTGAGACATAAAACTTTTAATGCGCATGGTTTCACTTAGAAGGGATTCAGTGACTGCAGTTAGGCTTTGTGCAGGGAGGATGAGTGTGATGTAATCTTCTGTTGCGCACTCTTAATTGTAAATATCAATCTTAATTTGCTGTCAACATTGATCACAATCATCTGTTTGCGCATTCAGTGTTGGGTATTCGGAACGAGTTTACAACATGACTCGTGCGCAAACGGAATACTGCCAATATTCCGTATGAAACAGAATATTCCCTTCAAATGCGCTCAGTGACAGACAATATATAGCAGCGGAACAGGGTGTCTGAAGAGCTCAAAATACACCATTTTAGAGTGGGGTTTTTTTTTTCAAAAATTTATTCCGGGGGAGCATGCCCCCGGACCCCCCTAGTAAAATTGGGTTCACCGATGCGTGCCCACCCCCAGCCAGTGCAATGCCCGGCTACTAGACCGCTTCTGCCACCGGGTCTGTGTATGGTAGTTATTGGGAGCACTGTATAGCAAGGTGCTGACCAGCTTGCCAACAGAGGAGGGGTTGCATTACTTATTTGTATTATTTGACCAGTAATTTTACAAAGTAGTCTAGTTAACAGGGCGGCACGGTGGTGTAGTGGTTAGCGCTGTCACCTCACAGCAAGAAGGTCCGGGTTCGAGCCCCGTGGCCGGCGAGGGCCTTTCTGTGCAGAGTTTGCATGTTCTCCCCGTGTCCGCGTGGGTTTCCTCCGGGTGCTCCGGTTTCCCCCACAGTCCAAAGACATGCAGGTTAGGTTAACTGGTGACTCTAAATTGACCGTAGGTGTGAGTGTGAATGGTTGTCTGTGTCTATGTGTCAGCCCTGTGATGACCTGGCAACTTGTCCAGGGTGTACCCCGCCTTTTGCCCGTAGTCAGCTGGGATAGGCTCCAGCTTGCCTGCGACCCTGTAGAAGGATAAAGCGGCTAGAGATAATGAGATGAGATGAGATGAGATGAGTCTAGTTAACAAGTTGACTAGTCATTTTTTTCCATAGTTAAAGCAAGAACAGTTTCAGGACATCCATACATTCAGGCTATTGTATTTCTGCAGCAAAGAAAATGCACTTCCATTAACGGCCAGCACAGGCTACAAATTAAAATACTGCCATCAGTGCTTTTTCAGGCTACATTGTTAACGAGGAAAGTAAATAAATTGTTTCAATAAATGAGCAAAATATTAAATCCATGTGTCATATTACAATATTTTATCAATTCTTAAAATGCAGTTATGTGAACAAGTACTGGCAACTCAGTGTCACGCTAGTGCAGAGAAACGGTGCCTAGCGTGACTTCCAGGTTGCGCTTTCCAATGCATGCTGAACAGCCTACCTCAAACTACAATTCCCACAAACAAGCACATTCGTTGACTGTAATTATGCACACCTGTTTCTTGTTTGTCTCTCAGTCTGTTTATTTATACCCCTGTTTCTATTGCCTTTTTTGTTTTGTGTTTGTCATTATTAATGCCACTTTGCCTAGTCATGTTTATGGTTATCCATTCTCCTCATGTTTTGGTTTTTCATGCTTTTGTGTTTTATTTGTGAGAATCTTTAAAACTCCACGCTTGCATCCATCTCCACAACTCAATCCTTACACTTAGCTGAAATGGTTAATTCTGGAACTAAGGGCATGCTGTGCTGCATGAAAGCTCTTTATAAGTTAATAATGTATGAAGGATACAACATCTACAGCACCATCTGGAAAGTTTTTCTGCCATGGTTCAACTCCAGCTTCAGAAGAGTCTGAAGTCTTGATCAAAGTCTGTTTGAGCCAGTGTACACTGATGATCTGACTCTAAACTAGTTAGTGGGATTGAATTGTGATTTAGTAAAACAAAATAAATAAATAAATAATTTGGCTAATTTATCAATGTATTGTTTTCACTGTTTAAAAAGAAGTTGAGAACATTTTAGAACGTTTTAGTCTGAAAAAATCTATATATAAAGTTTTACAGAAATGACATAGAGTAAAACATACATATTAAATAAAAGCTTTATAGTGACAAGTTGAATACTACACCAATTAACTCCATGGTCTATTCCACAGGTTTGGCAGAGCCACATTACCTGGAAAGCACAAAGTTTCCCCTATTTCTGCCAGCAAATTGTCTCTCAGGGAGAAAGTCACAGCCAGCAGACAGATGTTCAGACAACAGAATGTCAGTGGTTCATCAGATAAGACTTTCTCCTCCTTTGGTTCATAATATTGGAATGCACAGTCACTGCATTTCAGATACGACAGCAGGTTTCCTATTGGCTCATCATAGAAAGGAGGAAGTTACAAATAGATCAACTTATTTTACAGAATGGGCTGCTCATCCTTCATTCACTGGACAGTATATTTGATTGGAGATGACAGAATTAGGTATATGATAAAAGAATTCCAGTTTACATTGGAAAGGTACAAATTCTGTTATGTAATAGCAGAGGGCAGCAGAGCAAATAAGTAACACCTACATTTCAAATAGAGTTTCTAGTCAAATCAGTTGTATTGTAGACCAAAACACATTGACATACACAGGCAGGTAATCTTGTACTTATAGGACCATAATGAAAGAACAAAATAATACAGGAATACAAAGCTCCACTGGACTACATACAATACAATAGTATGAATAGTGTAGTCGCATAATGGTGGTAACAATAAATGCATACATCAATATTGGTAACTACATGTTAATTACACTGAACAACTGAGTAATTGGATGGCATACATTTTATCTGTAAACAGTTAATTTGTGCAATTTATAGTCATCATGGATACCATCAGCAAGGTATGCTTCTCCTTTTGGAAGTACTCCATGAAATATTTAAAAAGTTTGACTGCATAAAAGAATGAAAGATTAAAATACACCAATGGACTTGTGACTTTGTGTGTCTACATATTAATTTAATTTATATAATAAATTTTCTAACTTATAACAATATGCAAGCTGAGAAACAGGCATAACTAATTCTGTACAAAGTATTATGGGTAAAAGAGTCGTTAAATATACAGGAAGAAACTTATTTCTATATAGCTGGGTTTTTTTTTTTTTTTCACATACACATCTGAATTGAAGCAGGGTGACACAGTGGTACAGTGGGTAGCATTGTCAACTCACAGGTACAGGGTCCCTGATTTAATTCTAAGCAAGTTATTGTCTGTGATCTCCCTGGGTATAAATGGTGTTCCTCAGTGTTCTCCAGTTTCATCCCACCTCCTATAAACATGCTAGTAGGTAGACTGACAACTCTAAATTGCCCTCAGATATGAATGAGTGTGCAAATGCATTCCCATCTAGGACATATTTTCTACATTGTGCATAGTGGTCCCAGGATTGACCATTACCCTGATCAGGACAAAGTGGTTAATAAAGCTGAATGAATGGTATGCAAGCTCTTTCACCCTGCACTAAACACGCTTCTTTGGGACAGTTGGGACATGCTCATTGCAAACTGTGCAAGTAGGATGTAGATATTCACCCTCTTTTAAACACTATGTGGTAAAAATGGAAAGACTTGGGCCAATCAATGTCATAGCACTGGCTAATTAAAAGTTATTAAACCTCCAGGAATCCAGGCTGGTTGGTAAAAATAAGAAGCATTAATAGGCTAGCTTTAGAGCCCTGGAGTTTCAATCATTAATACATTTCCTGAATCATTGTTCATTATTTAACCATGTTAAAGCAATCCAAATTCACAATATGCTGAAATTCACTACATGGCCAAAAGTTTGTGCACAGGCACATTCAGTCTGGACCATGTTTGAGCTAGGCTCTTTAGTTTGATTAAAGTTTATTGCTACCATACAAAGACATTCTAGACAATTGTGTGCATCCAATATTGTGGCCACAGTTTTGGGAACACTCACACATGACCCTGATGGTCAGGTGTCTACACACTTTGGGCCATATAGTGTATGTACAACAGCAAGCATATAAGCAAACTGAAAAGTTTGACAATGCCTATATCCAAGATGTCCAACATGCAAGAATGGCCAGTAAGAGGGCTGAGTATCTTTATTACTACAATGCATCATACATGTCCAGGATTTGGTGGTGTAGTAGTTAGCACTGTTGCCTCACAGCAAGAAGATTCTGGGTTCAAGCTCAGTGGCCCCCGGGGGCCTTTCTGTATAGAGTTTACATGTTCTCCCCGTGTCTGTGTGGGTTTCCACCAGGTGCTCCTGTATCCTCCACAGTTCAAAGATATGCAGTTACCGTAGGTTAACATGAGGCGGCCTTGGGCGGAAGTGCCCTTGATCAAGGCACCTAACCCCTAACTGCTCCCCGAGCACTGTAGCATAGCTGCCCACTGCTCTGGTGTGTGTGTGTGTGTGTGTGTGTGTGTGTGTGTGTGTGTGTGTGTGTGTGTGTGTGTGTGTGTGTGTGTGCACTGATTGCTCACTTGTGTGTGCATGCATGTGTTCACTGCTTCAGATGGGTTAAATGCAGAGGATGAATTTCACTGTGCTTGAGTGTGCATGTGACAAAGGCTTCTTCTTCATACATTACTAACCAAACCAATCCCTATTCTAAAAAAGCTGGAACACTGTATAAACCATAAATAGAATGCAGTGATTTGCAAATCCTTTTTGACCTATATTTGATTGAATACAATACCAAGACAAGATATTTAATGTTCAAACTGATAAATGTTATTGTTTTTGTAAATATACACTCATTTTGAATTTGATGTCTGCAACACATTCCAAAAGAGCTGAGACAGGGACGTGTTCACCACTGTGTTATATCACCTTTTCTTTTAATAATACTCAGTAAGCATTTGCAAACTGAGGACACTAATTGTTGAAGTTTTGAAAGTGAATTTCTTTCTCATTCTTGCTTCATATATGACTTCAGTTGCTCAACAGTCCAGGGTCTCTGTTGTCATATTTTGCACTTCATAATGCACCACACATTTTCAATGGAGGCAGGCAGGCCAGTTTAGCACTTGCACTCTGAAGTCATGCTGAAGCCACATTGTTGTAATACATGAAGAATGTGGTTTGGCATTGTCTTGCTGGAATAAGCAAGGATGTCGCTGAAAAAGACATTGTCTGGATGGCAGCATACGTTGGTCCAAAACCTGTATGTACCTTTCAGCATTAATGGAGCCTTCACAGAAGACATGGACACTAATGGCCCTTTTCCACTACCCTTTTTCAGCTCACTTCAGCTCGCTTCAGCTCACTTCAGCCCGACACGGCTCGCGTTTCGACTACCAAAAACCAGCACGACTCAGCTCGCTTCAGCCCTGCTTAGCCCCTAAAACTCGCACCGTTTTGGAGTGGGGCTGAAGCGAGCCAAACCGTGCCGAGTGAGGCTGGGGGCGTGAGCAGACACTCCCCTGTGCACTGATTGGTGAGGAGGAGTGTCCTCACATGCCCACACACGCCCCGCGAGCACGCTGGGATCTGTAAACACCGCAAACCCGGAAGAAGAATAATTACGAATTACGAGAATTTCTGAAGCCTTATGCGCCTCGCCTCATCTATACGCTCTTGCCAGTATCTGTCCGCGTTGTCGGTGACAACAAGCCACAGCACCAAGACCAGCAACACTAACGACTCCATGTCCTCCATGTTTATTGTTTACTATTCGGGTCGTGAGACTACCGCTGAAAAGATCACTGAATCAGTGACATACAGAGCATCGTGGACGAGTTCGCGGAGCGCAAGGCTCGTCGTATGCCCTTCAAATAATGCGCGCAGTAGGCTATTGATGTTTTATTATGAGCCATGTACAGTATGTCGCCTAATGTTTTTTTGTTTCTGAGTTACATGTTCGTTTGAAGGACTTAATGTACAAAATAACATAGTTGCACCCCGTAGTGTTGAAATTGGTAAACACAGTGCATTCAATGAGGTTTGCACCACCCTCCTTTTATTTCTGACTCTTCCTGTCACCGTTGCAACCTCTGAGCGCTCATTCGTATGCCCTTCAAATAATGTGCGCAGTATAGGCTATTGATGTTTTATTATGAGCCATGTACAGTATCCTAATGTTTTTTGTTTCTGAGTTACATGTTCGTTTGAAGGACTTGATGTACTAAATAACATAGTTGCACCCGGTAGTGTTGAAATTGGTAAACACCGCAGTTGCGGACATTTTGTAGCCTAAAATGATATTATGATAAGCTTTAATAAAGGGCCCGGTCATTTGCCCCGCCCCCGGCCCGGCTCTGACTTGTTCCGCCACTGTCACTGATGTCACTGTTTGCGCTGCTTAACGACATCACATAACGTCCACCCACTTTCGCTAACTCCACCCAATGTGTCCACCCACTTCCAGCCAGCACGGTTCAGCGCGGTTGTAGTCGAAATGCAACTCCAACAGCCCCGCTCAGCCCGACTCAGCTCGACTCGGCACGGCATGGCTCAGCCGCGTTTGTAGTGGAAAAGCGGCATAACACACCCCCAAAAGATTTTGAACTTTGAACTTTGTGTTGGTAACAATCTGGACGGTCCTTTTCCTCTTTAGCCTTGAAGACTCAACATCCATGATTTCCAAAAATAATTCAAAATGTGGACTTGTCAGACCACAGCACACTTTTCCACTTTGTGTCAGTCCATCTCCGATGAGCTTGGGCCCAGAGAATTTGACAGCATTTCTGAATCTTGTTGATATTTGTCTTTTGCTTTGCATGGTAGATGTAGCAATGTACTGCATTTACCAACAGCAGTTTTCCAAAGTGTTCTCAAGCCCATGTAGTAATGTCCTTAATTCAATCATTTCACATGTTAATGCAGTGCTGCCTGAGATCAAAGGTCATGGGCATTCACTGTTGTTTTTCAGCCTTGCCCCTTATGTGCAGAGATTTCTCTGGATTCTGTGAATTGTTTGGTGATATTATGGATTGTCGATGGTGAAATCCCTAAATTCTTTGCAATAATGCATTGAGAAATGTAGTTCTTCAACGGTTGGACTATTTGCCTATGCATGTTTTCACAAAGTGGTGAACCTCACCCCATCCTTGCTTGTGATTCATTGAGCCTTTCTAATTACCAAATTTTTTTACTGTTTGCCAGGAGAATGTTCCAAACAAGGTTTGTTTGTTTGTTTGTTTGTTTGTTTGTTTGTTTGTTTGTTTGTTTGTTTGTTTGTTTTAACATTTCACAACTTTCCCAATCTTTTGTTGCCCCTTTCCCAACTTTTGTGGAACATGTTGCAGGCATCAAATTCAGAATGAGTGTATATTAAAAAAATAATGTTTATCAGTTTGAACATTAAATATCTTATCATTGTATTGTATTCAACTGAATATAGGTTGAAAAGGATTTGCAAATAATTGCATTCAGTTTTTATTTACATTTTACACATCGTCACAATTTTTTTGGAATCAGGGTTGTAGCAACCCTACACTGCAGAGAACAGAATACAATGTAATTGGCCAGGTCTGGTACTGGCTTAAAGGTGGAGTACAAGATTTTTTTCAGGAGTATTTTTTACCATATTGCTTGAAAAGCTCCTCACACCCATGTTGCAAGCAGTACAATAGAAGGTTTGACCCAAAAACGAAATATTTTAATCCAGTCTACAGTGTAAAATAAAGGAAAAACGCCATCAAATCCTATCGAGGTAACCACCTCAAAATGATTGGATACTGACACGTCAATCAGACTGAAGCCCGCGACCCCAAACCCCCCCACCCCCCAACCCTCACCGCCCCACCCCCGCCCCTACCCTTGCGCGTACAGTATGCGCAGGGACCACTCCAGCCATTTCAAAGCAACGGATACACAATGTAGGTTTTGCTAAGGCCAAGTTTACATTAGACCGTATCTGTCTCTTTTTCTTCGCGGATGCACTGTCCGTTTACATTAAAACGCCTGGAAACGCCGGGAAACAGGAATCCGCCAGGGTCCACGTATTCAATCCAGATTGTGTCTGATCCGGTGCTGTGTAAACATTGAGAATACGCGGATACGCTGTGCTGAGCTCTAGCTGGCGTCGTCATTGGACAACGTCACTGTGACATCCACCTTCCTGATTCGCTGGCGTTGGTCATGTGACGCGACTGCTGAAAAACGGCGCGGACTTCCGCCTTGTATCACCTTTCATTAAAGAGTATAAAAGTATGAAAATACTGCAAATACTGATGCAAATACTGCCCATTGTGTAGTTATGATGGTCTTTAGGCTTGCCATCCTTCCACTTGCAAGTGGTAAGTGACTTGCGCACAGCGGTTCAGTCCCGAATCACTGCTCGTGCACTACACTCGCGTGCTCTGTGAGCTGCACAGGGCCGGAGTGCGCACCCTCCAGAGGGCACTCGCTGTTCAGGGCGGAGTGATTTGGAGCGCAGCCGCTGAGGAGGAAGCGATGAGCCGCACTGACACATTTCAACTTACGTGCCGAATTAGTCATGTGATTAGTGTATCCGTGTATTGGCGTTGCTGTGTGCATGCGAATCGTGTATTGGCGTTGTTGTGTGCACGCTAATCATTTTTAAAAACGTTAATCTGATGATCCGCTGATACGGTCTAATGTAAACCCCACCTAAGTTAGCATGATTTGCAAAGTTAGCTGACATGGATTGTTGTACTAACGCGTATAGTCGTATTACGTCCTTGATGGTAGTTTTTCCATGGTATTTATTTCATGCATACAAACGATTTGTTAGCTTAGCTGTATGTGGCACAAACGATAACTCTTATTTATTGTTTTCTTAGTTATGAAAGCATGGCACAAGCCAGTTCGACACCAATGAAGCATGGGTTTTTGAAACCACCTCCTCCTCCCGTATCCACTATTCGTTCGGATTCACTCTCAGGCTCTGACCTGTAAGTACCATTATGTTCGCATAAACATGGTTTTGGCAACATGCTTTGGAGGCACGGGTAGGGAGGGGGGTGGAGACACGGGGGGAGGGGGAGGAGGGGTGGAGACGCAGGGGGTGGGAGCATGGCGAGGGCGGGCGTGTTTCTTTTCAAAATATGGCTTGCGGGAACCATTATTCCAAAATCTCGTACTCCACCTTTAAGAAGGATCAATGAAATAGAGTGAAATTCATAGTTTTGTATCTGTCACCAACCATTCAAACTAAATCTTTACAAATGTTTAAAAAAATTATCAGTTATTATTTTATGCTGTTTTCCATTATGGGGTGAAATAATAATAATAATAATAATAATAATAATAATAATAATAATAATAATAATAATCTGCAGTATCCCAGCAACTTTCACAAATATTGTTCTCATGGTTAGTTCTTGGCAACTTACATAAAATAGTAAAGATCCCTAGTCATCAGGAGAAATCCACTCACAGCACAATAATGCAGCACACCAAAGTTCAGCTTGATAGGACTTACAGTACCTGAGAAATAATTATGTAACCCCACCCCTGTGGATGACTGTGTCCTAACCTGAACAAGTTTTGCACAAATCCATCTAAAATTTCACGGATTGTAGCTGTTTGCAAATATTAATCTGCATCCTGTAACAATTGGTTGTGATTTGGTGGCCATGTTTACAAGCCTCAATTTGTTTTCAATCATTTGGAGGATCAGACACTTCTGAATAATTTGACACCAATTTAGTAAAGGTATGGAAAAATCCTGGGACTAGTTTGCAAAAGAAGGCTTTGCATATGATGAAAAGTATCATAAATTTGACTGGGTGGGGCTAAATTGGCAAAATAGCAAATCTTAATGCAGTCAGCCACAGAAGCAAGAACTGGAATTTTAATTTCCCTGAGGGAACCCGCCCAAAGGGATCAATAAAGTTCTATCTAATCTAATCTAATCTAATCTAATCTAATCTAATCTAAGCAGAAGAGCAAAAGGTTTGACAGTACTCTATATTTTACAAGAGATATGCTTGCTTTTGCATGCATAAACACGAATAGGAGGGAGGGGCTAAATGGAGCAAAAGGCAGACTTTTATGGTTTCACTGACAGAATCAGGAGGATGAAAAAAGAACTTTCACTGTACACTACATTTTATAAGAGAACTGCTTCTCTTTGTGTCCAAAACATGAGTAGAGCTCTGCAGTGGCCAATGTCAGTCAGGTTGAATCAATTGCTAGTCCTAGAAGAATCTATCATTCAAGTTTAGTAACAATAGCTCAATGTTAACCCTATAAAATACCTGATGAAACCTGATTGGCCAGTGACAACTCTGGTTTCTAAGTAATTAGGTCATCATTTTAAAAAACCACTTACAAATTAGCACACAGCTGCAGTCTAAATTTTACAAAATTTCAGTTTGATCTGAATTACAATTTCTGAGAAATGGTTATCTGAACTTAGATCCACCCCTAAGTATTACCACTCCCCTGTTATGTATATGATCTGTGAGTCTTCTCCTGTAGAGGCCTGTAAAGGAAAAAGAAGAAGAAGAAGAAGAAGAAGAAGAAGAAGAAGAAGAAGAAGAAGAAGAACAACAACAACAACAACAACAAAAATCCTAATGAAAAGTTGAATAACTAAAAAAGTGCATTTCCTGAATAAAATGCAGAATGATTGTGCAGCTTTAAAAAAAAAAAGTTCCTGGTGTTGCTAATGTGTTAGTAAGGGCATTTCCACGTGGTTGCTAAGGTATCACAGGTTGTTGCTAAGTGGTTGTTAGGGTATTCCAAAGTTGTTGCTGTGGTATCCCAGGTGGCTGCTACGGTATTGCAGATGGCTGCTAGGGTGTTGCTAAGTGGTTGCTATGGTATCCCAGGTAGGTTCTAGTTGGTGGCTATGGTGTTCCAGGTCCTTGTTAGGGTGTTGTCATGACTTGGAAGCAAGCGCTCATTATTGCTTTCCATCATGGTCTGTCTAATTGCATCAAAGATTAACTGGTGATGAGAGAGCCAGCCACTGACCTTGAATCTCTGATTGACCAGATAATCTGGCTCAACAACCAACTGCATTAGAGGAGGCATGAATGCCACCTTGAGCTTTGTCCTGGCAGTTCAGCCCTGAGTTCTTTGCAGAATCTCCAGAGTTCATCCCCTGTTCCTGAGGAACATATGTTGCTAGGAGGAACCAGACTCTCTCAAGCTGAACGAAGCCATAGAATGAGGGAGCAGTGCTGCCTCTATTGTGGGAAGCCAGACCACTTTTGCTCATCATGCTCTGAGCTTTCAAGGAAAAGTGCAGTCCTATCCAGGAGGGGGAGTACTGTGATGGGAGCAACCTTTACCCCCACAGCCTCTACCACATGCTTGCGGATACCAGTCATGATTTCCTGGGGACACCAGCAACACCACACTCTTCAGGCTCTTGTAGACTCTGATGCAGCTGGTAATTTCATGGATTCCTCCCTGACCAGTGACCTTCACCTCCCCATAACCAACCTGGACCGCTGTGATGGCCCTTGATGGAAGACCCTTAGGAGAAGGTACCACTGACCATATTACTGCACCTTTTCTTATGCCCATAGATGGAAGTCATTATGAAAAGATCCAATTTAACCTTATCCAGTCTCCTAAGTACCTCGTAGTGCTTGGTTTCCTCTGGTTGCCTCACTATAGTCCCCACATCAATTGGTCTTCAGGAACTGTCATCAAATGGGGGCCCACTTGCCAAACTACTTGTCTCCTTTTTAGAGTCTCTGCCCTTATCCATAAGTCTCCTAGTCCTCTTGAATTGTCCCAAGTCCCTTCTGAGTACCATGACCTGAATGAGGTTTTCAGTAAGAAAAGAGCCACATCACTGCCTCCTCACAGCGAGCTGAACGACTTCCGACCAGTGGCACTCACTTCACATCTGATGAAGACATTGGAGCGGCTCTTCCTCAGCCTCCTAGACCCCAGGTACAACATGCCCAGGACTGTCTGCAGTTTGCGTACTGGGCAGATGTTGGTGTGGAAGACGCCATCCTCTACCTGCTACACCGAACCCACTTGCTTCTGGATAAGGGAATTGGCACAGTGAGGATCCTCTTCTTGGACTTCTCGAGTGCCTTCAACACCATCCAGCCCCCTTTGCTTCAGGACAAACTGAACAGGATGCAAGTGGACCCCTGCCTGGTCACCCAGATCTCCAGCTACCTCACTGACAGGCCGCAGTACGTCAGGCTGAAGGACATCATGTCTGACACTGTGATTAGCAGCACTGGAGCACCACAGGGCACAGTGCTGGCCCCTCTTCTCTTCACCCTGTACACCGCAGACTTCTGCTACAACTCAGAGCTGTGTCACATTCAGAAGTTTGCCAATGACACAGCCATCATTGGGTCTATCAGTAACAACAGAGAGGAGGAGTATAGGAGCCTGGTGAGGGACTTTGCTCTGTGGTGCAACAGGAACCATCTACAGCTCAACACCTCGAAGACCAAGGAGCTGGTCATTGACTTTGGGAGGTCCAGACCAAGGTCAAGACCAGTTCTGATCGAGGGAGTCAAGGTGGAGGCTGTGGATTCCTACAAGTACCTCGGGCTGTGGCTGGACAGCAAGCTGGACTGGACTTGCAACACCAATCACTTATACAGGAAGAGACAGAGCAGGCTATACTTCCTTAGGAGGCTGCAGTCCTTTAACATCTGCAGGAAACTCCTGTGGATGTTCTATCAGTCTGTGGTTGCCAGTGTCCTGTTTTACACCATGGTGTGCTGGGGGGGGGGGCAGCACATCCAAGAACGACACATCCAAGCTGGACAAACTGATCAGGCAGGCCAGCTCTGTGGTTGGCATGAAGCTGGACTCTCTGGTGGCGACGGTGGCAGAGAAGAGGTCTATGGACAAACTATTGAACATCATGGGCGATGCCAGTCACCCTCTGCACACCGTCATCAGCAACCAGAGGAGCCTGTTCAGTGACAGAATGCTCCTTCCCAAGTGCAGGATGAACAGACTCAAAAACTCCTTTGTCCCTCATGCCATCAGACTGTACAACTCCTCTCTGGGGGGGAGGAGGGGTAACAGGAGGACAGAGGACGGGAAGGAGCAGTAGCCTAGCCTAACAATAAGCAATACCGGACAATGTGCAATATAAAGTGCAATATCTCTCCTGCTGCCCCCTTCCCTTTTTCCCCTCCTCTCTCTCCCCCCTTCCTCTCTTCCCCATATCTTATTCTTTTTATATTTGTATATGTAAATAGTTAATTTATTTTAATTTATCTAGAAGTTTTTCTCTATTTCTTTTCTCGGTTTATCTGTAATGATGCTGCTGGAATCTTAATTTCCCTGAGGGAACCTTCCCAAAGGGATCAATAAAGTTTTATCTAATCTAATCTTATGATTGTGCCATTGACCTCCTTCCAGGAACTTTTCCTCCACAGGGTAGAATCTTCTCTCTCTCTTGCCTGCTGAGACCAAAGCTATGCAGGAGTATACCAGGGACTCCCTAGATGTTGAAATCATGAATCTTTCATCTTCTCCCACTGGAGCTGGGTTCTTTTCCATTAGCGAAAAGGGTCTCTGACCCTGTATTGACAACTGTAGGCTGAATAAGATTACTATGAGAAACTGTTGTCCTTTACCCCTTATGTCTTCAGCCTTTGAGTTGCTTCAGGGAGCAACAATCTTCACCAAGTGAGACCTTTGCAATGCCTACCACCTGGTCTGGATCCAGGAGGGAGATGAGCAGAAGTCTGCTTTCAACACACCAACAGGGTACTATGAGTACTTTATCATGCCATTTGGGTTAAGCAATGCCCCAGCAGTCTTCCAAATGCTCATCAATGACGTCCTGAGGGATATGTGGAACTGGTCTACCTTTGTCTACCTGGATTATATTCTAGCATTCTCAAAGTCCCTTCATGAGCATGTCCATCACGTCAGAACTGTCCTCCAGTGCCTTCCTGATAACCATCTTTTTGTGAAGCCCAAGAAGTGCAAATTTCATGTTTCTGAGGTTTCCTTTTTCAAGCTTATCTTGTCCAAGGGGAACCTTTGCATGGACCACAAGAAGACTCAAGTGGTTCATGACTGGCTTCAGCCCACCTCTGTCAAGGAGTGTCAAAGCTTCCTTGGTTTCACAAATTTCTATTCAAAACTTATTAGAAATTTCAGCTCCATGGCTGCACCACTGTCTAACCTAACCAAGAAGCAATCTGATCCTTTGGTCTGGTCTCCGGAGGTTTAGAGGGGTTTTCAAAGTCTTACGGTGAGGTTTACTTCAGCCCCTATCCTTACTTTACCTGACCCTTCACTCCCTTTTCTCATTGAAGTAGATGACTCGGATGTGGTAGTGGGTGCAGTTCTCTCCCAGCATCCTGCAGATGGTAAGCTCCACCCTTGCACCTTCTCCTCTTGCCTGTCTCCTGCTGAGAGAAACTATGATGTGGGTGATAGAGAACTCCTGGCAATCAAACTGGCCTTGGAGGAGTGGTGGCATTGGCTTGAAGGGGCCCAGCATCCTTTCCTGGTGTGGACAGACCACAAGAATTTGGAGTGAATAAAATAAATAAATAAATAAATAAATAAATAAATAAATGTGCAGAAAGCCAAACATTTCAGCCCTCAGCAGGCAAGGTGGGCTCTTTTTTTAAATTGGTTTGATTTTGTGTTATCTTATAACCCTGGCTCAAAAAATCAGAAACCAGATGTTCTGTCCAGGCTTTTTCAGAACACAGACTTTGAGAACATGCCGGCGACCATCCTACCTAACTCCAACATTGTGGCTTCTGTACATTGGGGAATCAAGATGGTGGTGCAACAAGCCCAGCAGCAGGAGCCAGATCCTAGTAATTGACCATCAGGATGACTTTTTGTCCCCACCTCTATGCACACCCAGGTCCTACAATGGGAACATTCCTTGCAGCTGACTAACCACCCCAGCACAAGCAGGACATTCGAGTTTGTCAAGAAGTGGTTCTGGTGGCCTGGAATGAATGGAGATGTCAAGTCTTTCATGGTTGTTTGCCCTGTTTGTGCCCAAAACAAGACCCGCCACACCCTTCCCCATGGTCTTCTTCACACCCTACCTATACCCAAATGGCCCTGGTCCCACATCTCCATGGACTTCATTCCAGGTCTCCCCAATCCCAAGGAAATACAGTCATTTTGGTTATTGTGGACCATTTTTCCAAGGCCTGCCATTTTGTCCCATTACCCAAACTCCCCTCTGGTCATGAGACTGTTGAGATTGTGTGTCACCAAGTGTTCAAAATTTTTGGCCTTCCCTTGGATATAGTCTCTGATTGCGGGTCCCAATTCACTTCACAATTCTGGAAGGCCTTCTGTAAGCTGATCGGGTCCACTGTCAGCCTCTCCTCTGGTTTCCACCCAGAGTCTAATGGACAGACATAGAGGTTTAACCAAGACCTGTAGAGCATCCTCCAATGGCTGGCTTCCACTAACCCTTCATCTTGGAACAGGTATGTCATCTGGGTGGAATATGCACAGAACATCCTGTGTCACTCTTCTACAGGTCTCTCACCTTTCAAGTACCAGTTTGGGTTTCAGCCTCCACTGTTCCAAGACCAAGAGCCAAATGTTGGGGTACCTTCAGCCCAGACCTTCATCCAATGGTGCAGATGTGTCTGGTGCAAGGTCCAGTCAGCTCTTCAGAGGTCTGTATGATGATACCAGCTCCAGTCCAACCACCATTGCAGACCTGTTCCATCATTACATACTGGGCAAAGAGTCTGGCTATTGATGCGAGACTTTCCCCTGTGGGTGGAGTCCCACAAGCTGGCTCCACAATTCATGGCTCCACAAATCCTCCCTTCAACGTCTTGAGGAGGATTAATCCAGTCTCCTATCATCTTCAACTTCCGCAGGCCATGCATGTTAATCCCACCTTCCACATCTCCCATCTATGACCTGTTACCACCAGCCCACAAGCTCCTGCAACCAGACCCCCACTTACCCCTAGAATTATTGATGGTGAGCCAGTTTACACAGTTGAGCATCTCCTGGATTCCTGTCATGTTCAGGGAGGCTTAGAATATCTGGCAGACTGGAAGGGGTATGGCCCAGAAGAGCAGTCCTGGGTCCCAGTCCAAGATATTCTGGACCCAGACCTCATCAAGGACTTCCTCCAGACACATCCTGATCACCCCAGAAGGAACATCAGGAGACGTTCTTAGGGAAGGGGATCCTGTCATGACTTTTTGACTGCTTTTCCTTTTTTGGCCATGTGGGGTCCTCAGTGTCTTTTGTTTGGTCTCATTATTGATGTATTGTTTTCACTGGAGTCTTGTTTATGTGCTTATTTAAGCCCCCTGTTTTCTGAAGTTCTTTGCTCAGTCTTGAGTTGACATGCTGTGCAAACCCAGTGACTAAGCCTGTTCCCAAGTTCATGCTCTGAGTTTTCTCCTATTTGTTTTCCTGTCATTGACCTTTGCCTGCCTATTGTGGACTTTGTTTTTGCCTGCCACTTTGGACTATATGCTGATTCTGACTGACACTGGATATTGACCCTTTGCCTGGACTGTACTTCTGGTTTATTGTCTACTTGCTGTTCAGATATTCCTGCCTTGTTTATCAGTAAAAACCCTTGATCTGAATAACCTCATCTCTGTTTCTGCATCTGAGTCTTATAACACCACCTTGTGGCACAGAGGTAGAGCCTGTTACACCAGAGACCTAGGTTCAATCCCAAGTGAACCTAACAGGGGTTGCTTGGTGGTTGTTATTGTAATTAGCATAGTTGCTAGCTGGTGGCTGTAATATTCCAGGTCATTGTTAATGTGCTACAAGGTAGAAGCTAGATGGTTTATATGGTATCTTAGGTGGTAGCAACAGTTTTGCTTGGAGATTGCTACAACCCCGATTCCAAAAAAGTTGGGACAAAGTACAAATTGTAAATAAAAATGGAATGCAATGATATGGAAGTTTCAAAATTCCATATTTTATTCAGAATAGAACATAGATGACATATCAAATGCTTAAACTGAGAAAATGTATCATTTAAAGAGAAAAATTAGGTGATTTTAAATTTCATGACAACAACACATCTCAAAAAAGTTGGGACAAGGCCATGTTTACCACTGTGAGACATCCCCTTTTCTCTTTACAACAGTCTGTAAACGTCTGGGGACTGAGGAGACAAGTTGCTCAAGTTTAGGGATAGGAATGTTAACCCATTCTTGTCTAATGTAGGATTCTAGTTGTTCAACTGTCTTAGGTCTTTTTTGTCGTATCTTCCGTTTTATGATGCGCCAAATGTTTTCTATGGGTGAAAGATCTGGACTGCAGGCTGGCCAGTTCAGTACCCGGACCCTTCTTCTACGCAGCCATGATGCTGTAATTGATGCAGTATGTGGTTTGGCATTGTCATGTTGGAAAATGCAAGGTCTTCCCTGAAAGAGGCGTCACCTGGATGGGAGCATATGTTGCTCTAGAACCTGGCTATACCTTTCAGCATTGATGGTGTCTTTCCAGATGTGTAAGCTGCCCATGCCACATGCACTAATGCAACCCCATACCATCAGAGATGCAGGCTTCTGAACTGAGCGCTGATAACAACTTGGGTCGTCCTTCTCTTCTTTAGTCCGAATGACACAGCGTCCCTGATTTCCATAAAGAACTTCAAATTTTGATTCATCTGACCACAGAACAGTTTTCCACTTTGCCACAGTCCATTTTAAATGAGCCTTGGCCCAGAGAAGATGTCTGTGCTTCTGGATCATGTCGATACGGCTTCTTCTTTGAACTATAGAGTTTTAGCTGGCAATGGCGGATGGCACGGTGAATTGTGTTCACAGATAATGTTCTCTGGAAATATTCCTGAGCCCATTTTATGATTTCCAATACAGAAGCATGCCTGTATGTGATGCAGTGCCATCTAAGGGCCCGAAGATCACGGGCACCCAGTATGGTTTTCCGGCCTTGACCCTTACGCACAGAGATTCTTCCAGATTCTCTGAATCTTTTGACGATATTATGCACTGTAGATGATGATATGTTCAAACTCTTTGCAATTTTACACTGTCGAACTCCTTTCTGATATTGCTCCACTATTTGTCGATGCAGAATTAGGGGGATTGGTGATCCTCTTCCCATCTTTACTTCTGAGAGCCGCTGTCACTCCAAGATGCTCTTTTTACACCCAGTCATGTTAATGACCTATTGCCAATTGACCTAATGAGTTGCAATTTGGTCCTCCACCTGTTCCTTTTTTGTACCTTTAACTTTTCCAGCCTCTTATTGCCCTTGTCCCAACTTTTTTGAGATGTGTTGCTGTCATGAAATTTCAAATGAGCCAGTATTTCGCATGAAATTTCAAAATGTCTCACTTTCGACATTTGATATGTTGTCTATGTTCTATTGTGAATACAATATCAGTTTTTGAGATTTGTAAATTATTGCATTCCGTTTTTATTTACAATTTGTACTTTGTCCCAAATTTTTTGGAATCAGGGTTGTATATAATTCTAGATGCTTGCTAAGGTGTTGCTAAGTGGTTGTTATGCTATCCAAGGTGGTTGCTAAATTGTTTTCTATGTTGTTGGCAGGGTATTGCTCGGTGGTTGCTAGGGTGAGCACTTCATTACTATTACTACATTATTCATCTACTTGCTGCGACAATACTGTTTTGCTATTTTTGAATGTGTGTATGTGTTGGCTGTGTGATTTAGAGAGTGACTGGAAGACAGAGTCAAATTTATTGTCTGTTCAGGAACACTTAGCAAATAAAACTGATTATGATTCTGGTATTCCAATGTGTATGCTAGGGTGTTGCTAGGTATGGTTCCTATCCAACCCCATGGAATATCAAAGAAATATCCTAGCAACACCCTAGTAACAACCTGAAGCACTCTAGCAACCACCTGGCAACACTCTAACAACCACATGAGATGTAATAACAACTGCCTAACAACACCCTAGCAACTACTTGGAATATTATAGCAACTGCCTAGCAACACCCTGAGGCTCCAAGTAATTTGGCACTTTTCTAAAAAATCTCCCTGTCTCCTGACATGTGAAAAAAGTCCTCCCGACATTTCATTGACTGAAGTCGAAAATTATTTTTATGCAGTTTTTTTTTCCAAGGAAGGCGATTGTAGCACCACTCGATCGTCGATTACTATTTTTGCCGTAAGAGGTCACCTCACCTAATCTAGTTCCCGCCTTCTGCCGGAAGTAAATCTGTGTACTTTCAGTTTTCTGCGGTCGGCAGCATTTGTTGTATTGACCAATGAAAAGGAGCAAATTAAGGATGCTAAAATGACAAAATACAGAACCTGATGGCTCTCAACTGCCTAAGAAGTCAACGAAGTACTTGTCGAAGCAAGGGCATAAAAACGGTGTTGATATTGGTGGGGACATAATTTGGCCAAGCACCCCAGTAGGCCATGGTTGTCGCACGAAATGTGGCCTACACTGTACAAATGATTGGTTGTCCATTCCTTTGTGTTATTTTGATTTTTAGCACCAGGTACACTTATGGCCCTTTTCCACTACCCTTTTTCAGCTCACTTCAGCTCGCTTCAGCTCACTTCAGCCCGACACGGCTCGCGTTTCGACTACCAAAAAACAGCACGACTCGGCTCGCTTCAGCCCTGCTTAGCCCCTAAAACTCGCACCGTTTTGGAGTGGGGCTGAAGCGAGCCAAACCGTGCCGAGTGAGGCTGGGGGCGTGAGCAGACACTCCCCTGTGCACTGATTGGTGAGGAGGAGTGTCCTCACATGCCCACACACGCCCCGCGAGCACGCTGGGATCTGTAAACACCGTAAACCCGGAAGAAGGAGAATTACGAATTACGAGAATTATGAAGCCTTATGCGCCTCGCCTCATCTATACGCTCTTGCCAGTATCTGTTGGCGTTGTCGGTGACAACAAGCCACAGCACCAAGACCAGCAACACAAACGACTCCATGTCCTCCATGTTTATTGTTTACTATTTGGGTCATGAGACTACCGCTTAAAAGCTCACTGATGTCACTGTTTGCGCTGCTTAACGACATCACGTGACGTCCACCCACTTTCGCTAACTCCACCCAATGTGTCCACCCACTTCCAGCCAGCACGGTTCAGTGCGGTTGTAGTCGAAATGCAACTCCAACAGCCCCGCTCAGCTCGACTCAGCACGGCACGGCTCAGCCCGACTCAGCCGCGTTTGTAGTGGAAAAGCGGCATTATTCTTAGACTTAGGCTAACATCTGCATGTATACAGGCAATACATTATCACACAGAGAAAGTGGACATTGAAGTTGCTGTGAATTTCGCTGTAGTGGATGACCTACCCAAAATACAACAACACAATCAATCAAAATTATGTGCTGCTGCTTCATTTTCACACAACTTTTACTATTTTCACACATTTGAAACATCATGTGCTTCCTTTTGAGTTACTGCAATTTCAGAATCTGGAAGTAATGTAGGTATGGGTGGTAGAAGTGTGAAGAGTTTTGGTAGTTGTACTGCATTTTGCAAAAATGTTTATTCATTAAGTTGAAAGGGTTAAGTGACAATTGTTTCACATTTTTACATTTTCACATTTTATTGCAGAGGTTACATACATACGCATATGCATATACATGCAAACTATGAGCAAGAAAAAAGTAAATATAAGTAAACATTTAGCATTACCTACAAGCATTTGTGTGTGTGTGTGTGTGTGTGTGTGTGTGTGTGTGTGTGTGTGTGTGTGTGTGTGAGAGAGAGAGAGATTGCAAACAGAAACTCCTTGCTGTTACAGTAAATATAAGTAAACATTTAGCATTACCTACAAGCATTTATTAGTGTGTGTGTGTGTGTGTGTGTGTGTGTGTGTGTGTGTGTGTGTGTGTGTGTGTGTGTGTGTGTGTGTGAGAGAGAGAGAGAGAGACAGACAGACAGACAGAGAGACAGACAGAGAGAGAGATTGCAAACAGAAACTCCTTGCTGTTACAGGATCATATGACAAAAATGTCATATTATGTCCTCCTTACGTTTTCTTTTATTGCCCGACATCACTGCCTGTGTGCTGTTTTGCTGTAGCAGCGAGCTGGATGCTGATTTTACCGCTTGCTACTGCTTACAGCCAATGACAACAAAAAACCATAGCAACGTCAAGGCAACGGGAGGTGGGCCAATCAAAGCTTCATAAAGCTTTTTTACCTGTCCCCACCAATAGTCAGCCGTCTTTGAGAGGTCTATTCACAACTGAAAATCAGCTGGAAGCAATACCGCGTTTGGTGTTTTTATTCAGCGTTTCCCGCATCGCGGCTTCTCCATTCAAAAATGGTATGGACATTTTAAACTCAGCTGAATATTGGTATGGACGCATCCATACCGTCCATACGCATTTTTACGCCCATGTGTCGAAGTATCAGTCGAGTTGGAAAACAGAGTATCCATGGGTCAGAGACAGCAAGAAAGGACTGATGTTCGCTGAGTGTGTTTACTGTTTTTAGACTTTCTCAGTAGCCTATGGAGGTAAAAACGATCTTCGAAAACATTCTGATCGACAAAAACACAAAGACAGTGAACGTTCTGCCAAACAGAGTAGTACACAGCAAAATCCCCAGTGTGGAATTAACACCCAGAGTGTTGATTTAACACCCTACTGTGTTTATATAGGTTCAATTGGACTCAAATTAACTTTGAAAGTGTTAATTCAACACTGAGAAATTTGCTGTGTACTCAAGCAAGATTGACTGATCTACGTCAGTCAATATTAGTAACTGAAACTCATCTCATCTCATCTCATCTCATCTCATCTCATCTCATTATCTCTAGCCGCTTTATCCTTCTACAGGGTCGCAGGCAAGCTGGAGCCTATCCCAGCTGACTACGGGCGAAAGGCGGGGTACACCCTGGACAAGTCGCCAGGTCATCACAGGGCTGACACATAGACACAGACAACCATTCACACTCACATTCACACCTATGGTCAATTTAGAGTCACCAGTTAACCTAACCTGCATGTCTTTGGACTGTGGGGGAAACCGGAGCACCCGGAGGAAACCCACGCGGACATGGGGAGAACATGCAAACTCCACACAGAAAGGCCCTCGCCGGCCCCGTAACTGAAACTGTGGACGATAAAGTGGCAAAAGCTGAGGTACTGTTTTGCCAGTTTATAGCTGAGCATAACTTACCATTTTCTGTTGCTGACCATATAACTTGGCTCGTGAAGGCAGCTTTTCCAGACAGCAGGATAGCAGAAAAATATCAGTGTGGACACACAAAAACAGCAGCTATAATCAATAAGGCTCTTGCTCCTCACTATATGGAAAACGTTGTGGAAACTGCTCAAGAGGGCCCTATCACCATCATGATGGATGAGTCCAACAAAAGGTCAGATGACAAAGCTTGTGCCATCATGGTCAGACTGCTTGACAAAAGGACCTTCAGAGTTGAAAACAGATTTCTAGGCATTCCAGTGTGCAATATACCGAATGCTCAAAACTTGTTCACAACTCTACAAGACACACTACAGTAAGTGTTTTTCCCATAACATAATAATTATTAACAGATAAGAGGATAGCTTTTTATTCCAGTCCTTAAATTCTGTGTAAATCTAATGATAGGCCTACCACTTCTTATTAAAAAAAATTTCTGTGTTAAGGACATTATTTGCTGTATATTTTACAGACATCACAGTATACCCTGGTCAAGCGTCAAAGGATTTTCATCTGACAATACAAGTGTTATGGTGGGCAAGAACAATTCTGTACTCTCCCGTGTAAGACAAGTGACAGGCTCCCAAGTATTTGACCTCAGCTGTGTTTCCCATATTGCAAACCTCTGTGCCAACAGTCTTATAAAGTCATTCCACCTACCAGTAGAAGATCTGCTCATTGATACCTACTATTATTTTCATGGAAGGTAAGTTATACAAATTCTTGTAAAAAAGTAGAATATCATTGAGGCTTAAGTCTTTCAGTTTTGCTCTCCATTATCAGTTATTTAAAAGGCTGCCTTTTTTCCAGTTCCAAAACAAGGGAGGAATATAAAGAGTTTCAAATATTCACAGGAGTCGACATGGAGGAGGTGCTTAAACATGTGTCAACAAGATGGCTGTCAATGGAAAGATGTGTTGGTAGAACCCTCTCCTAGTGGCCAGCATTACAAGCTTACTTTAACAGCAGTGATGACAAGGAAAAGCCTGGTCATGTCAAACGATGTGCTGATGCCTATGCAAGTGAAGAGATGTAGCTCATGTATTACTTTCTCCAGTATGCGCTCACAAAGTTGAATAAGTTAAATATTCTCTTTCAGGTAAGTATATCTTTGCCTTTATAGGCAGAAGATTATCATCACATAATATTTAATTCCCTCCATACTTCTTTACACTTTACACTTCAACTTAAAAATGGTATCATTAATTCCTCTCTTTTTAGTCTGATGATTGTCATGTCAAGGCTTACCTTCTGAACTTCATGAAAGTGGATGCTGTGAATATTGATGACATATCAAAAGTAGATTATAAGTGTGAAGAACAGCAGAAATCTGATGAAGATGGCATGCAAGCTTCCAGATACTTAGAATCCATCAGTGAGGAGTGTGATCCTGCAATTATTACTTGTTTCTATAGGTAAGTTTTAGCTTGGAATATTGAACTTTTTTGTGCTTATAATAGTATGTGCTTTTCTCTTGAAAATGGTGAAATCTTTCTCTTACAGGAGTGTAAGAGCTGCATATGTTGCTGCTGTGGAAAGGTTTTTAAAGAAGTTTTCCTTTGGAAACCCAATATTGAAGTCAGTAAGAATTCTAAATCTATTACACAGGACTGATGTGACAGAAAGAGAAAGTAAGTACTTAAAATACAAAATGTTTTTCACCAGGTGCTTAAACTGGGTATCAATATTTGAAAAACCTCTAATGGATCTTGTCTTTTTCAGTTCTGAAAGTTGCTGAGAATTTCTTGAAAGATGCCACTGATGAACAACTGGAAAGAATACTAGATGATTGGAGATTGTATCAGACCAGCAACTCACTACCACCACTTACAGCTGCTGACACCAAAGTGGATGAATGGTGGGCCAGACTACTCTCAAAAAAAGACATTGCTGACCAGCTGACATACAAGTACCTTGGAGACCTGATAAAGATCCTACTGATTCTACCCTACAACCAGGCACCTGTGGAAAGAGTCTTCAGCATGGTTGGCAAAATAGACACCAAATTCAGACCAACCCTCAGTAATGAGTCCTTGACATCACTCTTGTGCTGCAAAATAAACACAGATAACACATGCTATGAGACCAAACCAAGTACCTCCTTGATCTCTTTGGCTAAGAAGGCAGCAGTCCAGTATAATACTGAGTTTATGGAGGAGAGTTCCTGAATAAATAGACTGTGATACTGAAACTCTGTGATTGAAAAAAGGACAGTAACTGCAATAAGTAAACTTAATTATCCTATTACAGTGATCCATCCACATTGTTTTATTTGTCTCCTAATGTTGTTATAAATTTGATTCTTGATATTATTTTATCATAGTTCTAAATTTCAAAAAGATAAATGGTTTTGTTTTGGAATTTTTTTATTTACATTTTTTTTTTCAAAATTGTATTACTTCCTCCTTAAAGGAACAGTCCACCGTACTTCCATAATGAAATATGCTCTTATCTGAATTGAGACGAGCTGCTCCATACCCCTCCGAGCTTTGCGCGACCTCCCAGTCAGTCAGACGCAGTCAGACGCGCTGTCACTCCTGTTAGCAATGTAGCTAGGCTCAGCATGGCCAATGGTATTTTTTGGGGCTGTAGTTAGATGCGACCAAACTCTTCCACGTTTTTCCTGTTTACATAGGTTTATATGACCAGTGACATGAAACAAGTTCAGTGACACAAATTGAAACGTGGTGATTTTCTATGCTATGGAAAGTCCGCACTATAATGACAGGCGTACTAACACCTTCTGCGCGCTTTGACAGCGCATTGATATCTGAGCTCCATATCAATGCGCTGCCGAAGCGCGCAGAAGGTGTTAGTACGCCTGTCATTATAGTGCGGACTTTCCATAGCATAGAAAATCGCTACGTTTCAATTTGTGTAACTGAACTTTTTTTATATCAGTGGTCATATAAACCTATGTAAACAGGAAAAACGTGGAAGAGTTTGGTCGCATCTAACTACAGCCCCAAAAAATACCATTGGCCATGCTGAGCCTAGCTACATTGCTAACAGGAGTGACAGCGCGTCTGACTGACTGGGAGGTCGCGCAAAGCTCGGATAGGTACGGAGCAGCTCGTCTCAATTCAAATAAGAGCATATTTCATTATGGAAGTATGGTGGACTGTTCCTTTAATATGATTGTACTTCACCCAACTGACAGATAACAAAATTTGAATAAATAGATGTTATTTTGATACAGAAATCTTGTTTGTTTGTACATTTTAAATAATTTGTACCAGTATGTGTATCATTTAGCATCTTCCTGTAGCTTTGTGTGTGTCATTCAAGGTTTAAAAATTCTCCCTATTTTCTGGGGTGAGTGTAGGGAGACCTCCCTCTTTTTCACTGAGCTTAGTTGGAGCCTCTGAACACCCTAGCAACCACCATGTACCCAAGCAAAAAACTACAGCTGTATGAGCCATCTCGTTATCTCTAGCCACTTTATCCTGTTCTACAGGGTCGCAGGCAAGCTGGAGCCTATCCCAGCTGACTACGGGCAAAAGGCATGGTACACCCTGGACAAGTCATCAGGTCATCACAGGGCTGACACATAGACACAGACAACCATTCACACTCACGGTCAATTTAGAGTCACCAGTTAATCTAACCTGCATGTCTTTGGGGGAAACCAGAGCACCCAGAGGAAACCCACACAGACACGGGGAGAACATACAAACTCC
Source organism: Neoarius graeffei (assembly GCF_027579695.1). Lineage (NCBI taxonomy): Eukaryota > Metazoa > Chordata > Actinopteri > Siluriformes > Ariidae > Neoarius > Neoarius graeffei. Next base: position 12,970,267 of record NC_083589.1, on the reverse strand, counting down.
GCACAGAAAGGCTCTCGCCAGCCACGGGGCTTGAACCCGGCCCTTCTCGCTGTGAGGTGAAAGCGCTAACCACTACACCACCGTGCCGCCCCTGTAACAGAAACAATCTGGAAATCCATAGTAGCAGCCTAGGCAATGTACTAGCGATCTTTGCTCTTTATTATTTTTATCTTCTTTCTTTTTAATTTTTTAGAAGCACTGTATTTTCTTCAGGAAATAATAATAATAATAATTATCTAGTAGGCATCCTTCAGTTTCGGGAGACTATGGGTCTGCACTCTGGTTGTCAATCAGCGTCGGGTGTGACTAATGAGTCAGATGCGGGAATGGGAGTCCTTCTAGCACAGTTGGCAGATGAAGACTGAGGATGGTCTGTCAGTCTGGTTGAAGGCTTTCCGTCTCTGTCTCCTGGCTTTGGACTGCTGGGCAAGTGTCTCTTTAAAGCTGGAGAGTCCTTTGTGTACTGCTTGTCTCCAGGTTGTTCGCTCTGAAGCCAAGGCTTCCCAGTTGTTTGTGTCGATGTTCAAGGCCTTCAAGTCTCTTTTGCAAACATCTTTGTATCGCAGCTGAGGTCTGCCTATGGGCCGTTTTCCTTGTGCCAGTTTGCCATACAGGAGGTCTTTTGAGATCTGGCCATCGCCCATACGCACAACATGTCTGAGCCAGTGCATGTGTCTCTGTTTCAGCAGGCTGTACATGCTAGGAATTCTGGCTCTCTCCAGGATGGTGGTGTTGGGAACTTTGTCCTGCTACTTGATGTCCAGGATATGTCAAAGCCAGTGCATGTGGCAGGCATTGAGCATTCCTGTCGGGCTCGTATGGTCCAAGACTCACTGCCGTACAGGAGGGTGCTCACAACACAAGCGCTGTAGACGTAGACTTTAGTGTGCTCTGTCAGCTTGCTGTTCGTCCACACTCTCTTTGTCAGTCTGGCCATGGTGGTAGAGGCTTTGCCGATCCGCTTATTGAGTTCAGTATCGAGAGAGAGGGAGTCAGAGATGGTAAATCCTAGGTACACGAATTCGTGGACAATGTCCAGTTCATGGTTTAAGATGCAGATGTGCAGTGATGATTCTGCATCTTGCACGATGACCTGTGTCTTCTTCAGGCTGATTGTAAAGCCAAAGTCTTGGCAGGCCTGGCTGACCCAGGTCATGAGTTGCTGAAGGTCGTTGGCTGAGTGGGCGGTGATGGCAGCATCATCAGCAAAGAGGAAGTCTCAAAGGCACTTGAACTGAACTTTGGACTTGGCTCTTAGTCTGGAGAAGTTAAAGAGCTTCCCGTCCGAACTGGTGTGAAGATAGATACCTTCTGTGGTGTTTCCAAAGGCATGCTTCAGCATGACTGCAAAGAATATCCCGAACAATGTCAGCACAAGGACGCAGCCCTGTTTTACCCTGCTCTGGATACTGAAGGAGCCAGATGTTGAGCCATCGAAGACAACGGTGCCCTTCATGTTGTCGTGGAAGGACTTGATGATGCTGAGCAGTCTGGGTGGGCATCCTATCTTGGGGAGGATTTTGAAGAGGCTGTCCCTGCTGACCAGGTCGAAGGCCTTCGTCAGTTCAATGAAGGCGATGAAGAGTGGCTGCCTCTGCTCTCTGCATTTCTCTTGCAGCTGTTGTAGGGAGAAAACCATATCAATGGTGGACCTGTTTGCGCGGAAGCCACACTGGGATTTGGGGTAGACTCTCTCTGTCAGGGCTTGGAGTCTCTTCAGTGCGACTCAGGCGAACAGCTTCCCCATGATGCTGAGGAGAGAGATGCTGTGGTAGTTATTGCAGTCACTTCTGTCACCTTTGTTTTTATAGAGGGTGATGATGTTAGCATCTCTCATGTCTTGGGGTACTTCACCTTCTCCCCAGCACAGGCACAGGATCTCATACAGTTCGGTGATGAGGGTCTCTCTACAGCACTTGAGGACTTTGGCGGGAATGCCATCTTTTCCATGTGCTTTGCTGGGGGCGAAAGAGTCCAGGGCTTCATTCAGCTCTTTGACTGTTGGTTTACTGTCCAGCTCAACCTGGATGGGCAGGCACTCTATGGCATTCAGAGTATCTTCGGAGACCATGTTCTCCCTGGCATAGAGCTCGGAATAGTGCTCTACCCAGTGCTCCATCTGTTTGGTCCAGTCCTGGATGACCTCACCTGTGGTGGACTTGAGGGGGACAGTCTTCTTCTGAGTTGGGCCCAGGGCCAGTTTAATGCCATCTTACATCCCCCTGATGTTACTGGTGTCTGCTGTGACCTGGATCTTGGAGCAGAGCTGTAGCCAATAGTCATTGGCACAATGCCTGGCAGTCTGCTGGACTTTGCTGCAGGCAGCCTGAAGGACTTGCAGATTCCTCTCACTAGGGCTGGCTTTGTATGCGGCCAGGTTGTTCCTCTTATCCTCAATGACAGGTCTCAGGTCTTCAGTGTGGGCTTCAAACCAGTCAGCTGATTTGCCGGTCTTTCTGCCAAAGGTGTCCATAGCGGCATTATACACTGTCTCTGAAATATTCCCATCTGTCACAGGCATTTCTTGATGGTGGGCCTGGCAAGGATTTCTCCAGAGCAGCAGCAAATTCCTCGACCTTTCCTTGGTTGGCAGTCTTGCTGGCGTTGATGCGAGGTCTGCCCTCCTTTTTAGTATGGCACAGTCTCTTCGTGCACAGCTTGATCTTGCTACAGACGAAGGAGTGGTCAGAATCACAGTTGGCACTCTGATAGGTGTGGGTGAGCCTGATGCTTTGTAGGCTGGGACGTCTGGTGAGGATCAGGTCAAGTTGGTGCCAATGCTTGGACTGGAGGGGTCTCCAGGAGACTCTGTGCTGAGGTTTGGTGTTGAAGAAAGTGTTGGTAACACACAAGCTATGCTGGCAGCAGAGTTCCAGCAGGTGCTGTCTGTTCTCGTTCATCCTCCCGGTGCCAAACATCCCAAGACATATAGGCCAGGAGTTGTAGTTGGCGCCCACTCTGACACTGAAGTCACCAAGGATGAACAGGAACTCTTTCTCAGGGATCTGGCTTATGGCTGTGTTGAGTTCATCACAGAATTTGTCTTTGGCATCAGCAGGTGAAATCAGCATTGGGGCATAAGTGCTGATGAGGTTGTCAGGTCCGGCTGGGGTACTGAGCTGGAGAGACAAGATTTGCTTGGTTCCTTCTGAGGATGGGATGATGGAACCCAACAGGCCGTTTCTGACAGCAAACCCCACTCCATGTTCTCTGGTCTCGTCAGTTGGTTTCCCTTGCCAGAAGAAGGTGAAGTCTTTCTCTCTCACAGATCCAGAGTCCAGGAGTCTGGTTTCTTGAAGGGCGACAATGTTCATTTACAGTCTGCTCAGCTCTTGGTCAATGACTGCGGTCTTGCGAGTGTCGCTGATATCTTGAAGGTTGTTGGAGAAACCTGGCGTCATGGTTGTCATATTCCAGGTGCCCAGCTTGAGGGCTGAGATTTTCTTCTTTATAGGCTTGTTGCTTGGTGCACAATTGTCAATCCACTTGTCGGTTTTCACCCTAAGCCCCATGCACCCAGTGAGGCTAATGGACCATGGCGAGGCAGCATCTTACTGGCTGGGGACTGCCCAGCTTGAGGCAGGCGGTAGCTGCCCAATGAGGCTCGATGACCCCTCCCACCATCAGAAGCAGCCCCTGGCATCTAGCTCTATGCCAATCAAGCAGAAGACTTATAACCGGTATCTACTGCTTCCCGTGTTTTGTCGACACTGTTAGCAAAGTTGAAGTGACCTCTCTAGTATGCAGGGTCTGGGTAGATGAGTATGGAAGACAGGCTGTTACCCATGCAGTGGGTCTCCCCTCTCCACATCACTGAAAGGGTCCATAGGAAAGGCAGAAGCCAGTATGCATAGTTCCAGTGATGTCGCAGGAGTTACCAGGATGAAGCTGTGGACAGCAACGGGCTGCATTAGGGACTCCAGCTCCGGATTTTCTTCCAGGGTTTACTCCCTTAGTCTTTCCCTCTCTTGAGGGGTCCATAAGACAATGGAGCTATTTTACCCATAGCTGGGGGTATGGTTTCTGGGCACCAGGGTGTATCCACGTGCTGGTGGGCCTGTGTGCCATGGATCTGGGGGCCAAACCGCCTCCGAGTCCCTTGTAGTTCAGCCTTTAGCCCACAAGGTGCTCAGTTTCCATGTGTCACCATGAGGAGGCTTGCTGAAGGAGAGGCTATGTACTCGTAAGGAAAGACTTACGCACTTGGCTTTCCCTTTTGCAGTGCTGTAAAACAGCAGTGCTAACCAGCGGTGGTAACTCAGAGCTACCGCACTTGACACATCACAACAGCCATTAGACACAATAATAATAATAATAATAATAATAATAATAATAATAATAATAATAATAATAATAATAAACAACACATTTATGTGATTAATACAGAGCAAACTGCTTAAAGGACACACACACACACACACACACACACTGCAGTTGTGCGGGCCTGCAATTTGATACAAACAACCATTTCTCCTCACAGTTACCCTTGTGTCTATTCATTCACATGCATAAATACCACCCTGCCTGCTAATTGCCACAAAATACCAAAATAAATATAAAAGTTGGGTATCTGGAGCCTACCAGCCCACACACTCTGTAATAAGACAATCCAGTCAGGTTATTTTGGGCTGCATAGTTCAGAAAATGTGCTGAAGGAAATACTTGTGGTTGCAAAAGAAAAATTCTAGATAGATAGATAGATAGATAGATAGATAGATAGATAGATGGATAGATGGAGTAAGGGTGTGCTTTATTTCAGCAGTTTAATCTACAGATGAAGTTTGGCAGTTCTACCTTAAAAGGATGGAGGGATGTATGAAAGAATAGAAGGATGAAATAGATGAGTGTCATTAGTATGAAAAGCAGTTAAGTGCTGTACTTTTGCAGTTAAAACCATATACCAAGTTTTGTGACTCCACCTTAAAAGATGTGGGACTAGTAAAAATCAATGATTTCTAATGGGAAGATGAAGGGATGAAAAAGAAAGAAAAAGAGGAGCAGAGGAAATGTTGTGCTGTATTTATGTAAGGTACAACAACCTAAGAACATTTACCAACTTCATTGGTTCTAGCTTTTAATCTCTAGGAGGATTTAGGCTTTGAAAAATGAACTGAAGCCAATGGGAGGACAAGGGGGGGGTGATAAAAAAAACAGAAATCCAGAGTGATAGAGGTATGAAAAGAGGTACAGTGCTTTATAGTATTGCCCAGAAGATATGTAGTAAGTATGGGGTGGCACAGTGGTGTAGTGGTTAGTACTGTTGCCTCACAGCAAGAAGGTTCCAGGTTTGAACCTCATGGCTGACAGGGGCCTTTCTGTGTGGAGTTTGCATGTTCTCCCTGTGTCTGCATGGGTTTCCTCTGGGTTGCTCTGGGTTTCCCACGTGGTTCAAAGACATGCAAATTAGGTAAAAAAATACCCAGGCCCTGGGGTTACACAAGCCTAGAAAGATTGGGGAGGGTTGTATCAGGAAGGGCATCTGGTGTTAAAAAAAAATCTACACCAAAGGGGTTGAAAATCACTTGGGGTGAAAACCCTGTATTCATCCACTGTCACAAACTATGTGACAAAATAAATTTGGAGGTATTATTTAGAAAATTGACTATATGGGAGGAGTTAGAAAAATTTCCCATTCAAAGTCTATGGGAAAAAATGGATGGATAGTGGGATAAAAAAAGGGAAGCTGCAGTTTTTCATTATGATACAAATCTCATCTCATCTCATTATCTCTAGCTGCTTTATCCTGTTCTACAGGGTCGCAGGCAAGCTGGAGCCTATCCCAGCTGACTACGGGCGAAAGATGGGGTACACCCTGGACAAGTCGCCAGGTCATCACAGGGCTGACACAATATTATATTTAATTGGTAAACATGAACAATGTCCAACAAACATCCCCCAGACATCAAGACAGATTGAATCCAATCTGCAGGGGTCTGAAATTTTCAGTTTGAAATGTTTGCTAGTGTGGGCCATGGAAACAACATATAAATTGACAAATCTTTTTTTTTTTAATTTTATGTTGCATGTCAATATGAGAAAGTTTGTGAGAGGCTACAGTATCAGTCATACCAGAAGACTGGCCCCCCACTGTAAACCTAGCTATGTCATAGGCAAGAGGCCAAAGGCTAGAAAAACAGAGATCAGCACTGCCCAATGCACCTTAAGGGCCTGGTTAGTACAAGGACAGGAGACTGCCTGGGAAGACCAGGTCCTGGCATGGGAAGGACTTTGATTTTTGACAGTTTCCAGTCAAAGGTTTGAACACACTCATTCATAATAATGAAAAGGAAACTTTTTTGACAAAAAGTTTAAGTATATTTTTTAGTGATTTATGTCTTGATTTTTTTCATTTTGCTCTGTTCCAACAAACCAATAAAACACCACTGGAATAAGCAGGATGCTAAATATTGTGCCAAAATCCTTTTGCCCCTCCACCTCCATTGTCCCAACAGCTACTCTATCATTAATAACTCTGGTGTATTAAGGGGAAAAATACACTCTTTTAACATTAAATGTATATGGATCCTGCAACCCTGTAGAACAGGATAAGCAGCTACAGATAATGGATGGATGGATGGATGGATGGATGGATGGATATGGATAGGACGACTTAGTTATTTTGTTATTCTTTACATTTATCTCCATCGTTTTATCTATGGATTTACCTATAGACTGAACGATTCCAGTTTAAAAATCATAATGGGACAGTGGGAGAGGAGTCACACACACCCCAGGCTTGTAGTACTCTAGTCCAGGACTCAGACTTGAGTCTGACTCGTGCCCAAATTTTAAGGACTCGTGACTTGATTCGGACTTGAGCACTGATGACTTGGACTTGTGCATTAACTGCATTCAGACTTTTAAATTGGAGACAAGGACTCAGATTTTTTTGTTTATTTTTTGTAACATGCTATAATAATTTGGCATAAGATATTTATATCTACATTAATTTTTGTACTAATATCATGCAAGAGTGTCACACCTGCGCGCCTTGGCGCATGCATCAGATAGACTCTCGGGCATGCTCCGGACAGCGCGCGCACCAAATAGACTCTCGTGCGCAAAAACTGTGAAAACACACTTACTTTGTGAAGTATTTAGTTGCATTGCTGACACATTACCTAGCCTTACTTTCTTGTTTGATTTCCTGATCCCTGATTTCCTGTTTCTCGTCTTTGATTCTGCTGAGTCTACAATAGCCTATTTGTGCCTCACTCAACCAATTGCCTGTTTCACTGTTTTACGATTTTGCCTGCCGTTCTGAATTGTTTACCTGTCTTCACTTATATTAATAAAAACACACCTTCTGCACTTACATCGGTCTCCCAACCATCTCTGACAGAATACTTTGCACTCCTTGACAAAGAGAATTCACATTTAAATATCAAACAAAAACGACAAATCAAAATACAAAAAAAAGTAATTTTTTTAGACTGGCAAACAAATTATTCGTGTAATCGTGCAAAATATCAGTCTATTACTCTTCAGAAACCTTTTATTTTTGTTCCGCGTCTTTCTCAGTTTTGTTTGACGTAATTTATTTTGGTTGCGATTCCAGCTTTCTCGTTTGCGCTCCCTGACTTTTTGCTTGCAGTTTTGGCACAAACTTCACGTGTGGGTGGGCTGTCCAGGAATGCATTCCCATTGGGTAACTTGTGTTTGACTGACAGCTACGCTCAGCGATTCCCCCGGAAGCTGTTGCGGCCATTTCCTACTCGGATTTTGGCGGACTGTTTGACGAGTGACGAGTGTAATATCATAGTCGCCACTGAAGTCCACTCGATCCTTGTTTACCGTCAATGGATCGGTCACTCGTCAAACAGTCCGCCAAAATCCGAGTAGAAAATGGCCGCAACAGACTCCGGGGGAATGGCTGAGTGTAGCTGTCAGTCAAACACAAGTTACCCAATGGGAATGCATTCCTGGACAGCCCACCCACACGTGAAGTTTGTGCCAAAACTGCAAGCAAAAAGTCAGGGAGCGCAAACGAGAAAGCTGGAATCGCAACCAAAATAACCCAGATAGCAAGCTGACATTGAAACGATGTAGAATCAACATTGCATTGTCGACGTTAAACCATTGAATCAACGTCAGATTTCGATGTTGATTTAACATCAGTTTGCACCCTCCGCTAACATTGAAACGATGTTGATTTATTAACTATGGACACACGTAACTTCAGTTGTATTTCAATTCGCGTCGATATTGAAACAACATTGAAATTTCGACATAACTAAAAATCTATGTGCTTTCAATGTTATTTCAATTGATAGCCTACCAGAAATATCTGGCTCATATATCCTGCTTTATCTACAGCCAGGATCTCCATTTTAATTGCCTAAAATAGTAAATATGAAACACATGCCTTTTTTTTTAAGAAAACAAGATTTTTATTTTAAGTTCATTTAATTTTCATGTGTTTCGGCGCGAGCGACACCTCCAGTTCTGTCTGGCGCATATCGTAGCCATTTCTGCACAGCCTGGGTGAAGACCAGATCATTCATGCCAGGCTGTTGAGTGAGGGCATCTGAAACACACACAAAACATAGTTTTCAGTTACACATTGTACTACTGCTGCTAATAATAGGCTGTAGTAAGTGATACGCGCTGGGATCACACACACAGCGGCTCAGTCCCGAATCGTGGCTTGTGCACTTCACTCGCGCGCTGTGTGAGCTGCGCAGGGCTGGAGTGCGCACCCTGCAGAGGGCACTCGCTGTTCAGGGCGGAGTGATTTGGAGCGCAGGATGCCTGCGGAGCCGAGCGTATCCGTGTATTGGCGTTCCTATGTGCACGCAAATCGTGTATTGGTGTTGCTGTGTGCACACTAATCGTTTTAAAAACGTTAATCTGATGATCCGCTGATACGGTCTAATGTAAACATGGGCTATGACACCAGTGAAGTCATTGAGCTAACTAGAACCTGCAGTTTATCAAGCTTGCTAGCAGGCTAGCCTACTTGACAGCTTGCGTTGCTGATCGGAGTTGATCGGAGGAAATCGGCTGTGCCAGCACGCTGTGGCAGTCTATGTATCGCGTGAACTATACATTGAACTATGTGTAAGGATTAAATGCTGAAAGTGCTGCTTACCTGTAATTGATCCCGGATCCGAGAATGGGTGCCTGTGCGCCGCTGCCGGTCTTTGTCTCACGCTGTCCCCTGTCCCGTTCAACAATGATCGATGACTTTTCAATCATCTTTCCCGGTCAACTATATATCGATGGCTTTTCGACCATACATGATTTCCCGGTCAACACAAAATCAATGACTTTTCAACATGACTGTTATCACCCGGTAAACCAAATATCAATGATACATCAATCATAATAAGGACGACTATGAATCAATGTTGTTTCAATATCACTGCTGTCAACTTTATTTTAGGTCGGGTTACATCGGTTTAACAATGGTGATTCAACATCTATTTTGCATCAAGATTTCAATGTCGACCATTCTGATGATTCAGATGGAAAATCAATATCTATTCAGCTTGCTATCTGGGAAATTACGTCAAACAAAACTGAGAAAGACGCGGAACAAAAATAAAAGGTTTCTGAAGAGTAATAGACTGATATTTTGCACGATTACACGAATAATTTGTTTGCCAGTCTAAAAAAATTGACTTTTTTTTTTTATTTTAATTTGTCATTTTTGTTTGATATTTCAAAAGTATTGTATGAACATTTTGGCACAAAATTGATTCCATACACCTGTTCATATGTCACATTCAGGAACAAACTAATGTTAATGGTGCTAAAACGGCCACTGTCAAATGGTGCGGTTGGAGTCTTGTTCTCAGACTCGACTCGGATCAATAGTGGACTCGACTCAAAAAATTTTTAATGGCTTGGACTTGACTCGGATTTGAACACTGGGAACTCAAGACTTGACTCGGACTCGAGGTTTTGTGACTCGACTACAACACTGACACACCCTCCCTCCCTCCACTTTAAAGTTTCCAGTTATCCAATTTGAAGTAAAATTCAAAAGCCTCAAATTATATAGTCATCGGGGAGAAATGGACACCTTTCTTCCTTCAATTCTATGTTTTTATTTATCACAGCCTAAATAACAATTATGCATCCCATCATTGCTGAGGAGTGTGCTCCCATCACCCAATCAAGCATCCAGCCAGAGCAGGTCATGATATTTTTTAACCATATTAACATGCCGTTGTTGTGTATTATGCCTGATGTCAAGACTCTCGTCTCTGTGAGCCTACCACACAGACTTAATACACAGTAAAAATCATAGTGTCAATTTTACTCTTTAAGAGTTGAATTTAACTCTCTGTCAGATAACATTTGGTCCCACTCAAAATCAGTGTAAAATTTACTCTATAGCCAGTGTAAGATTTTTAGAGTTAATTTTACTCTATTTTGTGTCAAAATTAACAATGAGGTGTGTAAAAATATTTAACACTATAGATAGTGTAAGATTTTCAGAGTTAATCTGACTCTATATTGTATTTTCGCGGGGAATCATCACCCTGCAGAGTAGATTTTGTCGTTGTGTGCAAGTGGGAATTAACTCTCACTTTTGACACTACCATTTAGACGATTTTACTCTGCATAGTGTTATAACTACTCTATCCAGAGGAAAATAGGTTTACACTGCAATATTGACACTCCATTTTTTACTGTGTACTTGTGTCATTTTTAGGGCATACCTAACAACCTGTGTTTTCTCTCTCTCCCTCCCCCCCAGCCCAGGAGTAATAGGGTTATACCCGGAACAAATTAGTAACAAGCTGAAAATTTCAGAATATGTTCAGAATACCTTTAGGAATAACATACTAAAAGTCCCCGGAAATCCCCCTTGTGCTCTCTGAGAAATTCAAGATGGCGTCCAAAATGGCCGCCAAATGGAGATCTGCCCATATCTCAGGCCCAAAACAAAATATTAATGCAATTAAAAGGTCAGAATATATGTTTTGTAGGGTAGGAGAGTAAATTCCAACACGTGTGTATTAATTACATTGTGTATTAACATTATATAATAACAATGTACACATTATTATAACAGTATATTTGTGTATAATGTGTTCGCTTGCCATGTCTGGTTAGATTGTCATATTTTTGGCACTTCACCAGTTCACATTTATGAATGTGCACAGTACTATGAATGTGTGTAGGTTTCATCCAGTCCGATCCTTGAATCAAGTATCAATCTTGAAACGCCCTGGCCCATAAATTCACATCCAAGAAGAAATAACAATGACTGTTATGACAAAATAATCGTTATGGTATCATGAAGATATCTCATATGTTTTTGAAATGGCTTCAGTTCTTAATGTTTAGGACTAATAATTACAGACTTATAATTGTAAATCTATACATGTGCTATTTAATGTACACTACCGATTATAGAGTGTGGATCCATTGGTTACTCATTCACTCCGTATCATCTTATTCTGTTCACAAAACAACAAACACAATTACTAGGGGTTGGAGCACTTATTTTCATTAATATTAATTAAAGTAAATTGGTGGTGTAAAATGAAAAATGGCATGTTAAAAGGTCATGCTGAGTTCAGTCATTTTTAAAAGGTCATGCTGAGTTTAGTCATTTTTTGTCCGAACACACTGGCATTGCTAGTAGTAAAGACTGGCACTAGAAACTCAAAAATTAATTTTTTTCCACCCTTAAACAAGCTTGAATAAATTCCCTACTTCATTGATGGTACAACAAAGGTCCAAGCATTACAACCAGGGCCGTCGACAGGGGGGGACAACCGGGTATTTTGTCCCGGGCCCAGGCATGAGGGGGGGCCCAGAACTGGTCCCTCATGAAGATGCCATTAATCATTCTGTTTCATTTCAAAATGTGTTGATTTGGGGGAGAAAAATGTGCTATATTTGCATTCAATGAATGATTTCTGGTTCTTTTGCCTTTATTGTCTTCGAAAATAGATTCAAGAACTTACCTACCACCCCTAATGCAGAAATGGTTTGGTCTTTGATTAAGGCGCCAAATAACACGGCACTACTCCATCAGAACGCTTCGACAATAAGCGTGCGAGCCCGTTTGCCAACATGCACAAGTCAGGAGCAAAGAAAAGAAAAGAATAGAGAAAAAGAGATGAAGAAGCCAAGAGCCTCAGGGGCTCACTGCATCGATATTTTAGAAAAGATTTAGATGATGCAGCAGGTGGTGAAGGCAGTGGGGCAGCTGAGCCAGGTAAGACACAGATAACTTTTTTCCATCCCCGTAATGTAACCCCAGCACGCACGACGCGCCATTCATAATTATAAAGTAGGGGATAGCAGGGTACACTGAGTGAACACTGAAATGCACAGGGCATTGAATTATTTCATAAACATATCGGTTTAATAACACTGTGTTGCATATATCTCAATGAAGCAAAGAATAGCACATTGGCCCGCAATCATATCCAAATGTTTTAGGCACGCTTGCTGAGCTGCGCTGAGCTGGACTCCGGTTAGCTGAAAGCCCGTGGAACGCTGCCTCTTGTTAATTAAACCTTATTTTGTTGGAAATCATCCCGTGTAGATCAGGCCCGGCGCCAGGAACAGTTTACTTAGGGGGCAATTAGAAATCGCAAGGGGGCAAATATTTTTCATATAGTGTGTAGTAGTGATGGCGGTCTGACAACGTGTTTCAAACAATTAACTGCGCCAACCACAAAACCACCACGGCCCCGAAGGTTGTTTTAGTCCGGGAAAATCATGTGACATATTACCAGGGCAGTTGCGCATTATCAGCCCCCGTGCCCACCTGTTAACCCTCCCCTCCGATTTTCTCACAGACACGCGTTACAACCGGAAAGATGCCAAACATAAAACAACACACACAAACCTACAGGCAAGTCCTTTACATTTAAAATACATACAAATAGCTCCGCGGCATGAAAACAAAACGTCAATGCAAGTCTAAGGTACTTGGCTCGGCGGCCAAAATCATAATTTAAAAAAAATCAACAGATGCAGCTGCACCAGTAATCCTGATTCGCACCGAGTCAACGCTAACCACTTAATCCGCGATCCCAGTTTAGGCGTGTAGGGGACAAAACACTCTGAAGTGATGAATTCCCCCCCGCTGCATGGGGGGTGACGTCAACGACACATATTCTTACACTATTTGCGCATAAAGCGGACCATATATGAACACATACACCAACATAAACGGAGATAAACTTAGGCTACAAAGAAAGAAAATGGATTCACAATATTGTGATTGAATTGGTTTAATTCGGTGGGGGAAAGATTACTCCCGCAAACTGACTGCATATTGCAGGATATTGCAGAGACAGTGCACTTGTAAGTGTACATGTAAAACCCCCGCCCACACGACCCCGCCCCTTGTCCTTATCACAGGTCTGTGTGTGCACGGCTGTGTCAGCATTTCACACATACACCCACAATAACTAGTCCCCAGTAGTTAGGATTGATACATATGTCTAAAACAGGGTTAATATTAAATTCAGGCTTTTTGAAATAATCCTACCTTAATACAGTTGAATTCTACCATTGCAACGTAAGAATCATAACAACCAATCAGATTTGTTCTACCGTGCCAGTTTTAGTAGTGATTTATGTGAAATGTATTTTTGTGCAATGCAACCACTTAATATTTCGTATTTGAAAATGCAAATTATTAATACGTCTATAATACATTATATTTTCATACGAAAACAATTAAGTGATCTGAGTCTCCGTTGAGGGGGCGAGGCTGTAGCCACGAGGGGGCGACGCCCCCTTTCGCCCCCCCATGGCGCCGGGCCTGGTGTAGATACGACGGCATGTGAAATTGCCAGCTAGATAGAGTTTAATGTAACGAATGGGCTATAAATGGGGTGTTTTGAGGTTAGTCTGTTGCAAAACATTAAACTTTCGCTTAGACTGGATACTCTTCAAACAATTCCCTTGCTCAAGTGAAAAATGATAGGCCTGTATGAAAAGCGCAATTAAACAACCTCTGTTTTATTGTTGTTGCTTACACGTTAAGATTTTGAAATCTTCTCGGTCCAGTTCTATATCCAGGGAACGTTGTAATCCTTTTGGTTTATCCGTAATAAACGTGTCAGCCCCCAGGTCAGATAGGCTAATGTTACGTGGTTGGGAGGGTGTCAATTTTTTTTGTAACATTCTAAATCGAGTACGGAAAGGACGTTTATGAAAAACAAGACAAAAAATACACTGAAAAACTCACTGTACACATCACTAGTGGCACACACAGACTGGCCATCGGGAGTAGCAGGAGTTTTCCCGGTGGGCCGGTGGTTCAGTGTGGGCCGGCGGAGAAAAAAAAAACAAAAACAGTTGCGCGCTGGCCTTTAATATGATAAGCAATGTTAACAGTTTCTTTAAGAAACTGTTAACATTGCTTATTACAGTTGCACGCTGGCCTTTAATATGATAAGCAATGTTAACAGTTTCTTAAAGAAACTGTTAACATTGCTTATCATATTAAAGGCCAGCGCGCAACTGTTTTTTTTTTTTCTCCGCCGGCCCATGCTGAACCACCGGCCCACCGGGAAAACTCCCGCTACCCCCAATGGCCAGTCCGTGTGTGACTAGTGGTGATGCTTCTATGTTCAGATTTTGGGAAAGCCATAACTCCGTTCTCATTGAGGCCCAGTTCCATCCCGTAAACAATCATTTTGGTTTATCAACTACCTGCGCTCAAACATGTCACAGGAGAGGCTCAATGGGCTGGCTATGCTCTCTATAGAGCGCGAACTTGCAAAGAAGCTGGACTTCAATGACCTTATTGACGACTTTGCCACAGCAAAAGTCCGGCGCATTGCATTTCGCACCTGAATAGTTGCAGACTAAGGAAATGTTCAAACTGTAAATATGTTGAAATGTTGAAATAAAATGGTTGACTGTTATAACGGGCTTGGAATACCTGTTATTTAAGGGTTGGAGTGAATGGAGACTGTGAAAAGAGGGGTTGGGTGTGGGTGGTTGCTGTGTGGCGATGGCGATGTGTATGTGTGTGGGGGGGGCACTCAGATTATTTGGGGGGGGCCCACTCAGATTATTTTGTCCCGGGCCCAGCCAAAGCTGTCAACGGCCCTGATTACAACTGAGGCACTGAGAAGTGTTTAAGTCTACTCATTGTTTATAAGCAAGAGCTTTTATTGAGGCAGACCTTTTTGTCATGAAAGTCGCCGGAATGTTGAAGAAGTGTACTGAAACAGCTTGCCATTGTAGTTTTAGAAGATAGAGTTCTCAAATTTAATTTCCCTTTAATATTTTATCAAAGCTTAAAGATGCACTAAATATTAAGGAAATTGATGTCTAATTGTTGTCTTACATTATGTTCATGTATGTAGGTAGCCTACTAAGCTAATCTGTCAATCATGTTAACCATCAAATTCCATGTAATTTCCACATTAATGACCTTGTAATCTTGGTTAATTTTAACAGTGTGACAATGGTGAATTTGCATTGCTTGTATGAGAGAACATATAATTTAACATTTTAATTGCATTTATATTATGTTTTATCCCTGAGATATTGAAAAATCTCCAATCGGCGGCCATTTTGGACGCCATCTTGAATTTCTCAGAGAGCACAAGGTGGATTCCCGGGGACTTTTAGTATAAAAAAAAATCAAAATCAAGTTTATTTGTATAGCGCTTTTAACAATAAACATTGTCGCAAAGCAGCTTTACAGAATTTGAACGACTTAAAACATGAGCTAATTTTATCCCTAATCTATCCTCAATGAGCAAGCCTGTGGCAATGGTGGCAAGGAAAAACTCCCTCAGACGACATGAGGAAGAAACCTCGAGAGGAACCAGACTCAAAAGGGAACCCATCCTCATTTGGGCAACAACAGACAGCCTGACTATAATATTAACAGTTTTAACAGGTATAACCCTCAACTGTCCTCATGGGGCCGTCCTTCACAGGAGCGGTGCGATAAAACTCCAACCAGACACAGGGCACCAGGATGGATCAAGCAGGTCTGAGGGGCAGAAGAGGCCAGCATCTCAATCCCAGGATCAACATGTAACTCAGAGGGACAGATTGGGGGGGGGGGGGGGGAGAGAGAAAGAAAACACGTTGTTAGGTATGCCCTAAAAATGACAAGTATTAAATCTGTGTGGTAGGCTCGCAGAGATGAGAGTCTTTACATCAGGCATAACACACAATAATGGCATGTTAATATGGTAAAATATATCATGACCTGCTCTGGCTGGATGCTTGATTGGGTGATGGGAG
Organism: Neoarius graeffei; assembly: GCF_027579695.1. Lineage (NCBI taxonomy): Eukaryota > Metazoa > Chordata > Actinopteri > Siluriformes > Ariidae > Neoarius > Neoarius graeffei. The sequence goes on along the minus strand of NC_083589.1, from coordinate 12,954,070 downwards.
CACACTCCTCAGCAATGATGAGATGCAGATGGGACCCTTAGGGCTGGCCAAGACAATTCAGTTACATTTCACCGGGTCTGGGACATGCGACAGAATGTCTGACGGCCGATTCCCTGCAGGCTACGATAGCCAGTCGAGGTCTCCACCCTCTCCACCAAAAGATTTCCTGTTGACTCCATGTAACTCAGAGGGACAGATTTGGGGTGGGGGGGGAGGGAAAGAAAACACAGGTGGTTAGGTATGCCCAATGTCACCTGAATAAGTAGGAACAGTATACATATTGCACCGAGTACAAGCAGGGACTCCGGCAACTAACTATGACAGCATAACTAAAAGGAGAGAGCCAGAAGGTAACACAGGCATGAGGGAGCCCCGGGACATAAAGCAGCCAGCCACTGCACCGTCAACAAACTCGAGTGAGCAAGCGAGTTGGGACTGACAGCATTCATACATCCCAGTTTACCAAAACACTCTATGTCTGAGGACCCTCCGGATCTACTCCTTTACCTCATAAACACCATTAACAAAAGGCTTGACTAAACAGATATGTTTTCAGCCTAGACTTAAATGCTGAGACTGTGTCTGATTCCCGAACATTACTTGGAAGGCTGTTCCATAACTGTGGGGCTTTGAAAGAAAAGGCTCTGCCCCCTGATGTAGCCTTCACTATACGAGGTACCAGCAGATAGCCTGCACCTTTTGATCTAAGTAGGCATGGCGGGTCATAGAGGAGCAGAAGTTCACTCAAGTACTGTGGTGCGAGACCATTTAGTGCTTTAAAGGTAGTAGTAGTATTTTATAATCAATACGAAATTTGATTGGGAGCCAATGCAGTGTGGATAAGACAGGCGTGATGTGGTCATATTTTCTAGTTCTAGTAAGGACTCTTGCTGCTGCATTTTGAACTAACTGGAGCTTGTTTATGCACTTATTGGAACATCCAGACAGTAAGGCATTACAATAATCCAACCTGGAGGTAACGAAACCATGGACTAGTTTTTCTGCATCATGCAATGACATTAAATTTCTTATCTTTGCAATATTTCTGAGATGAAAGAAAGCTATCTGGGTGATGTTATCAATGTGAGTTTCGAATGAAAGACTGGGGTCAATAATCACTCCGAGGTCTTTTACTGCTGCACGTGAAGAAACAGAAAGGCCATCCAGAGTTACTGTGTAATCAGAAAACTTACTTCTAGCTGTATGTGGTCCTAGTACAAGTACTTCAGTCTTGTCAGAGTTAAGCAGAAGGAAATTAATAAGCATCCAGTGTCTAATGTCCTTAACACATTCCTCAATTCTATTAAGCTGGTGTCTCTCATCAGGTTTTGCAGAGACATACAACTGTGTGTCATCAGCATAACAGTGGAAACTAATACACACACACATCACATCACATTATCTCTAGCCGCTTTATCCTTCTACAGGGTCGCAGGCAAGCTGGAGCCTATCCCAGCTGACTATGGGCGAAAGGCGGGGTACACCCTGGACAAGTCGCCAGGTCATCACAGGGCTGACACATAGACACAGATAACCATTCACACTCACATTCACATCTATGGTCAATTTAGAGTCACCAGTTAACCTAACCTGCATGTCTTTGGACTGTGGGGGAAACCGGAGCACCCGGAGGAAACCCACGCGGACACGGGGAGAACATGCAAACTCCACACAGAAAGGCCCTCGCCGGCCCCGGGGCTCGAACCCAGGACCTTCTTGCTGTGAGGCAACAGTGCTAACCACTACACCACCGTGCCGCCCCGAAACTAATACAATGTTTACGAATAATATCGCCCAGAGGTAACATATATAGAGAAAAAAGCAGTGGACCCAAGACAGAACCTTGTGGAACACCAAACTTTACCTCGGTACGTCTAGAAATATCACCATTTATATCAACATACTGATAACGATCAGTTAGATAAGACCTGAGCCAGGAGAGGGCCATTCCCTTAACTCCCACAGCATTTTCTAGTCTATCCAGAAGAATGGAATGATCAATGGTATCAAATGCTGCACTAAGGTCAAGCAACACAAGTAGCGAGACACGGCCCTGATCAGACGCCAACAGTATGTCGTTTACTACTTTAACCAGTGCTGTCTCTGTGCTATGATGAGGTCTAAATCCTGACTGATACATTTCATGGATGTTATTCCTATGTAAATATGAGCATAACTGCTGTGCCACAGCTTTTTCAAGGATCTTGGAGATAAAGGGGAGGTTTGATATTGGCCGATAATTGGACAGCTGACAGGGATCAAGGTCAGGTTTTTTAATCAGGGGTTTGATAACTACTAGTTTAAAGGATTTGGGTACATAGCCAAGCATAAGAGAAGAATTTATTATTTTTAGAAGCAGTTCAATTACTCCAGGCATTATCTGTTTGAATAAATGTGTCGGTAAGGGATCTAGTACACAAGTTGAGGCTTTTGATGTAGAGATTAATGAAAGTAATTCAGTTTCTTTTAGGGGAGTAAAACATTCTAACTGATGATCTGATACAGTTATTGTTAACTACAAGGTCACTTTCATTGTCTAACCTTAAATTAGTAGTTTGAATTTTTTGTCAGATATTCTCAATTTTGTCATTAAAAAAATTCATGAAGTCGTTGCTACTACATACTGCAGGTGTGCATGTGTTGATAGTGGACTTATTCCTGGTTAATTTTGCTATAGTATTAAATAGGAATCTAGGATTATTTTTGTTATCTTCTATTAGGGAGGAGAAATATGTTGATCTCGCAGCACTAAGAGCTTTTCTATACTCAGGAAGCTCTCCTTCCAAGCTAATTTGAACACTACCAGTTTTGTTTGACGCCATTTACGTTCCAATTTTCGAGTGGTCTGTTTTAATGTGCGAGTGTCATCATTATACCAGGGTGCTAATTTTTTGTCTCTGACCATTTTCCTTTTTAGAGGAGCTACATTATCTAAAGTATGGCGGAATGTTGACTCTAAGCATTCAGTTGCCTGATCAAGTTCTGCAGGGGCTGACAGTGACCCAATCAAAGTTGACAGCTCTGGGAGATCATTTATAAAGCTCTGTGCAGTAGTTGACGTGAAAGTACGTTTAATACAGTAGCGTGGTGAGGTGCATATATTATTACTCAGACATATTTTGAATGAGATGAGACAATGATCTGAGATAACTTCAGACTGTGGAAGTATGACTATATTGTCTATGTTTAATCTGAATGTTAGTATTAGATCAAGGGTGTGACCACCATTATGGGTCGGTCCTATGACATTCTGCTTAATCCCGACTGAATCTAAGATGGACACAAACGCTGTTTTTAAAGGGTCTTCTGGGTTATCGAAGTGAATATTAAAATCTCCGACAACTAAAGCTTTGTCTAAGGAAATAACCAGATCTGAGATAAAATCTGCAAATTCAGAAAGAAACTCAGAATATGGCCCCGGGGGCCTGTAAATAATAAGCAATGGAATTAACTGGGTAGACTTATTTTTTGAGGCTACATACATTATATGAGTATGAAGAACTTCAAATGTATTAAATTTATAACCAGGTTTGTGTGTTACACCTAGATAATGGTTATAAATAACCGCGACGCCTCCTCCTCTGCCAGTTAGACGAGGCTGGTGTATATAACTGTATCCAGGAGGACTCGCTTCATTTAATGCTATATATTCATTTGGCTTAATCCATGTTTCTGTTAAACACAGTACATTAAACTCCTGATCAGTAATGAGTTCATTAACCATTAGCGCTTTAGATGTAAGAGATCTAACATTTAATAGCCCCACCTTTAGATCAAAGGTGCTGGCAGCAGCTGTACAGTCAGTATGATCTAATTTTATATTGATTAGGTTACTGGAACAAACTCTCTGAATATTTCTACCTTTTTGTTGAGCTCGGGGAACAGACACAGTCTCAATGTAGTGGGCCCTGAGTGACGACTCTGTGCAGCTAGCAGACAGTCGGTTTAGCCTGTTCGTCTGCTCCCTGGCCTTGGCTCTGGATTGTCAGAAATTAACTAGGCCTGTTCTGAGACTATGACCTATGCTGCAGGAAATGAGAGCAGCACCTTCCCGAGTGGGATGGATACCGTCCCGCCCTAACAGGCCAGCAGTGCCCTCAAAATTAGCCCAATTATCTATAAAGCCCACACTGTTTTCAGAGCACCACCTGCACAGCCAGCAGTTCAGCGACCATAAGCTGCTGTAAGCTACATCGCCACGCCGCATTGGGATGGGGCCAGAGCATACTACAGCATCGGACATCGCCTTCGCTAATTTAAACACCTCTACAAAGTTACTCTTAGTAACCTCAGACTGACGAAGGCGTATATCATTAGCTCGTGCATGGATAACTATCTTTGAGAACCTGTGCTTGCCTAGGACCCTAAGATTACCTGCTATGTCCGGCGCCCTGGCTCCCGGTATACACCTGACTAAAGCTGCTGGTGCCCCTAAAGGCTGAGCTAATTTCACGTGCCGTATGATAGAGTCCCCTATAACCAGAGCTCTTTCAGGTTTCTCAGTGGGTGCATCACTAAGGAGAGCAAACCTGTTCGACACGTGACGCGGAGAGGAGTGGTGCTCCCGTGGGCGAGCCTCAGCGGTAGCTTTGGCTCTACGCTTATGCCGCCGAGCCGTCACCCATTCGCCCCACTGTAAGGGCTCTAATGCCGGAGTTGGGGGATTGCTAACTCCACCTAGGGCGTCCAGACTTTCCCTAACAGAAACTACACTGTTCTCACGCTCACTAACCTGTTCTAAAGCCTGGACACGTGCTTCTAGCACTGTAATCTTCTCCGTCAGAGAGCTAACTAATCTGCACTTATCACAAGTAAAGCTAATAGAGCTATCGCTAGTGACGGAGGAAGAATGACTAAACATCCTGCACTCAGCATACTGAACAGGCTGAAGGTGTGCCATGATGAAAAGATTCACGTACCTTAAATGAAGATCTGTTGATATTAAAGCAGATCAGATGGGGATGGCCTCCGCTTGTGGACTTTACACAGGAGGAGAGAAAAAGAAAGTATGTTATTCCTAAGGGTATTCTGAACATAATCTGAAAAATTCAGCTTGTTACTAATTTGTTCCGGGTTGGACTCAATTTTGAGCTAATGCTCTTGGGCTACCCCCCCCCCCCCGCCAATCTGTCCCTCTGAGTTACATGTTGGTCCTGGGATTGAGATGCTGGCCTCTTCTGCCCCTCGGACCTGCTTGTTCCATCCTGGTGCCTTGTGTCTGGTTAGAGTTTTATCGCATCACTCCTGTGGAGGATGGCCCCATGAGGACAGTTGAGGGTTACACCTGGAGGATGCTCTGGACTCTTACAGTAATGCTTTTATGGCTGAGGACTACAGTTGTCTTGCTAACTTTAGGACTGAAGTTGTCATGAACAGTTTTGCACTCAAGTTTCCATCAATGAAGAGTTACAACATCAACGAAACTGTCTTCATGTTAAAACTGTTAAAGTTATAGTCATGCTGTCTGTTGTTGCCCAACTGAGGATGGGTTCCCTTTTGAGTCTGGTTCCTCTCGAGGTTTCTTCCTCATGTCATCTGAGGGAGTTTTTCCTTGCCACCGTCGCTACAGGCTTGCTCATTGGGAATAGATTAGGGATAAAATTAGCTCATGTTTCAAGTCGTTCAAATTCTGTAAAGCTGCTTTGCGACAATGTTTATTGTTAAAAGTGCTATACAAATAAACTTGACTTGACTTGATGTAGTCCTCACCAACTTTCATAAACGAACAAATAATCTCAAGTGACAACAAAAAAAAGCACAACAGATTTCAATATGTAGTCTTCTTAGGAAGAAGAATGGACAAGCAATGTTCATCAGAGATGTATCACTGGGTACAGTGGTGATCAGTGCTCTCTCAACTCATATAACCAGTAGCTATGATGTGAGCTGGGGAGATGTACTGAGTGCAATATAGTTGCGCACACCTGATCAAAAAGTCAGTACATTTGACAGCAGGGCTTTTTTTTTTTAAATAAATGTACTAAAATCTATATCTAGTTGGCTAGATGGTCGAAGTGACACTGGCTCAACATAACTTTTCTGTGTGTGTAAAGTCAGTGGAAGCTTGTGTGGGACGTATGACCTTCTCTCCAATGTCACGGAGTGTGATACTAGTCAGTCTTCTTCGTCAGTCTGTTACATGAAAGTTAAGAGAGTTTTGAGTAAAGCAGTTAAAGCTATACTCCAGGGGCAATCAGCTACCCAGTGGCATCACCTGTTCAATGCTTGCTTCACGTGTCCGCATAGAAAAATGTGTTACCTTCTCTTACTCATTAGTGAGAGACTTCGTTGGCAGATGGGAATTGGCTATGAAGAAACTGGGACCAAAAAAAATCCAAACTACCTCAACAGAGCGCTGTGTTTTAGCATAAGTTGGAAATGGTATCTTATTCATCTTCCTTACTTTCTCTCATTTTTGCAGGGAGTTTCCACTGACCCTCTTTGCTTCTGCCAGCTCTCTAATGTCAGAGCCACAATGTCATGTTGCAGTATCAAAACTGCTCCAGCACAAATTACATTTGTGGGTAAATACTCCAGTGTGAGGGATATGTTTATCCCCAAACAGTGCTCATTTTGAGTTGGCTTTGTACTGCTGTTTTAGAAAGAATGGTATTCTCAGTACTGTATATAAAATATGAAGGAAATAAGGACTTTACTGTAATGCAAAACATAAGTTTGTTTTCTAAATTTAAGTAAAAAGATCCACAGAAATGGGATGTTGTGAAGGTATTGTACTTAAATACAGTTTTCAGGTATCTGTACTTTGAGTATTTATTTTTCTGACAATTTTTTACTTTTACTCCCTACATATTGACACAAATATTTGTACTTTCTTCTCCTTACATTTTCAAATCAGGCTCATTACTTCAGGCCCACTTTACACGGGGACAGTATAAAACAAAAACGCAAAAGTCCGTTTTCGTTCTCACTTTTTTCCGCATCTACACGACCGTTTTCAAGGAGGAAATCTGCGTCTATACGGTGACGCATAAATGTCTCCGCTATGTCTGCACGCATGCGCAACATCTTCCGTCTTGTCTGATCTGCACCGCTGTTCTGTCAAGTTATCCTACCAAGCCTACTACACATGCGCGAAATCCAGGAGGGTAGGAAAATTTAACAGTAGTTTTGTCCCACCGATCAGCTGGGCTGATAGAAAATCAGTGAGAATTTCACGCATTTGCCGATTTTTATGTTTTGTGTGTATTGGTCGAGTCTTTGGCCGAGTCAAATAATTTGTAATGACTTGTTTTAAATAATAAAACGGTCTGTATGAGAACTTGCTAGGATAACTTTACAGAACACCGGTCCGGCTGAGGTACTGTAGTGCTCGAGGGAGGAGCAGGAGCAAACCGAAATTCTTTCAATCTGCCTTTATTAAGTAACACTCACTCTTGTTTCGGTGAAGAAGAGAAAAGGCAGTGTCCATCTCAGCAAAATAAATCCGCTCGGCTGCTAGTTTTGTTTTCAGTCTCGGGTTTATGGTTTCACGAGTGGCTTGAATAGGCGGCGCGCGCGTGCGCGTGTGTGTGTGTAACTTGGCGACACCAAACTGAGGAGCTCCAGCCGGGCGGGTGAGCAGGAAAACACATCTACTGCATTAAAACACAGAGCAGCTTGAAGGTCCGTTGGATCGATGTAATCAGACATGCTCTTACTTTTTTACTTACTTTCTTACTTCCCGGGCTGGCATGTGCAGTATATGACATATGTATGACGTAAACGCGTACCCGACGTGAGCAGATCCGAGCAGAGTTTCGCGTATTGGGTAGTTTAGACGGATATGCAACGGGGGCCGTTTTTAACTTATCCACTTTGGAAGGCGTTTTCAATTTTATCCGTTTTTCAGCCTCGGAAATGCCGTCCTCATGTAAACGAAAGGCACTTCTGATAAAATATTTAGTCGTTTTTACCCGACAGCATCCTCGTGTAAACGGGCCCTTAGTTTTAATGCATTTGAGGGAATTAACCATTATTTTTATTTTGCATCACTGCATGCCTTCTCAACAGTAAGACCAAATTCAACCTAAATGGATGAGATACGTAATAACATATAGAAAAGATGACACTGATTACACCAAACCAGTCTGGCCAACTTGACTCTCAATCAACATGAGCTGCATTCAAATTCAGCAAACTGAGGTGAACTGGTTTACTTTGAACTTTCAAATTTGAATGTTTTTGTGGAAACATTCTTTATTGTTGGATTTAAATACCTAGCACTTAGCTGTATGTGATATTTGCTCTTCAAACACTTCAAATAAGTTCTTAGCAGGCATATCAGGAGCCTAGTAATGGAAGGAGAGTTTACATTAGGTTATCAGGCTGTGCACAGCTAATCAATATCAACTGCACATGCAAGTGGATTGTTTATTCGTCACAAAGTACTTGGCAATTAAAATATTTGCAGTGGAGCACCTTATATACAGTCTTACTTAATAATTAGTTTAAAAAAGCATGGGTTTGCCTTCTTCTGAATGCCCATGCTGACCCCCGAATATCCATCCATTATCTGTAGCTGCTTATCCTGTGCAGGGTTGCAGGCAAGCTGGAGCCTATCCCAGCTGACTATGGGCAAGAGGCAGGGTACACCCTGGACAAATTGCCAGATCATCACAGGGCTGACACATAGAGACACACAATCATTCACACTCACCTTACCCCCTGTAGGTGCAACAGGCTTATCAAATCAGTTTCATGTAAAAAGGGATCAGTCTCATAAATTCATTAATCATTAATTCAAGTGTCTAATAGTTTATAGCTAAGCTATTAAAATCACTGGAATAGCTTGGTGGTGATGTTGCTATAGTTTATTGAGTATTGTAGCTCTAATGTAATATGTTTACTCTAGAGCTATAACATTCATATAACAACCAAATGGGTGAAGGCAATTAGAATACTTGGTTGGCAGAGGTTGGCATTCAGTGGATGTTATAGCAATAAACAGGACACAGTTTATTCCAAAGATACCATTTATTGAAATAGCTGACATGAATTAGCAAACTAATACTGATCAGATATAGCAACAATAGCAGCCAAGGAATAATTCAATATAAATGGTGATACAATGTATACAAATAAGAATCAGTAGTGTATATGATAATTAAGGCACTAATGGGGATCAGAAGTGATAAGCTATATGCCAGTGTTACAGTGTAGGGGCGAGTGGATGTTAAAATGTGATAGGGAAATCACGTGTTTATGGGTGTGTGTGTGTGTGGGTGTGTGTATGAGTAGGTGTGTGTGTAAGAGTGTGTGTGTAAGAGGGTGTGTGTGTGTGTGTAAGTGTGTGTATGGAATGCAAATGGAATGCGCGAGCTGTGCCAGGCCACGCCCAGAGGGGGATGGTCAACACAGGAGAACACGCGAAAAAGAAGAACAAAGGAATCTGTAGTTTAAACTAGTCTCGGCTAGGCCTTAAACCCAAATTCTACTCAACCCTTAGCTACTCCTGAAATCCCAATGTTGGGGAGTGGAGTACGACGGAGGGAGTTAAAAAGAGAGAGAGAGAGAACGCATGCACGATCTAATTAAATACAGATAGTAAACAAAGTAAATCAAACAACACGCGATCTAAGACTGACTTTTATGTGAATCAAAATATGTACATTTAAACCATAAATGAATTCAAATAAACAACACTCTTCACATTAACTAGCCACAACTAAGACTAACAATTGCCCAGATGCCAGCCTTACTTGAGATCGCTCTTGTTAGCGATTGAAAGTGCGTCTTCCATATCCAAAGACAGCGTGGAGCACAGATCTTGGGAGAAAGCAGTGGTTCCTTTCACTTTTAGCTCATCAGCTGAAGATCTTCAGTGTCCCATTGGTCGTCCGATGATCTGGAAGGAATCTTGTTTATAGTTTGTCAACGTTGAGAAAGGGAAAAGGGATCCAATCACCTTTTCTCTTTGAAATACTGCGTGGGCTGCGGTAACTAACCCGTTCAGTTATTATTACGACTCTGCAAAGGTCAAATACATTGAACTTTGGCTAAAGGCCTGGTATCAATAGCTCGTTCTTTGTTCTTGTCTTGTAGCACCGATGCATAATGTCTCTCTTTTACACGTGGAATCCACTGCCAGAGAGAAAGAATTTCAATTTTGCCACGGGTTTTAAGCACAGTCGTGACGTCACTGTATTTTGTATCCAGTATCATCTCTGTATCCAACACCATTACAGGGAGTCAGAAGAATGGGCAGAGATAGAACATGGCATCGAGTAAAGGGATTGGTGTGTTCAATGCTGTACAGTGAAAGGGGGAAGATTGTATACTATGGCTATGGATTGGCAGCTCATCCCTACACCCCTGAATATATTATCTCATTTCATCTCATTATCTCTAGCCGCTTTATCCTGTTCTACAGGGTCGCAGGCAAGTTGGAGCCTATGTTGTGTGAGGTTCAGTTAGCTTTGCACAGAAACAGCCAGTAGAAATGTCCTTCAAAGGGCTACTGTACTTTTTAATTTTATGCTTTGCATAAATTTCAGAGCCTGTACTTTTGTACTTTCACTTCAGTAAAGAAGTTAAATTAGTACTTCTACTTTCACCAGAATACTTTTTACAAGAATCTGTACTTCTATGTAAGTATAGAATGTGTGTACTTCTGCAACCTCTGAGGATATGTATAGTACATGCATATGTAATAATTAAAGTGTATGGATAAGAATTATCCACATATGTATTAGACATGGACAGAGATACATTTAATAATATACCTACAGTCCCCTCTGAAATATTAGAATGGCAAGGCCGATTCTTTTGTTGTTACGATACATTGAAGACACTTTGGCTTCAAATCAAAAGCTGAATATGAGACGATTGATCAGAATTTCAGATTTCATTTCCTGATATAAATATCTTGATGTGTTAAACACCTCAGAACATGGCATCTTTGGTGGCAGACCACCCAATTTTTAGGTGAGCAAAAGTATTGTAACAAATAGACTCAAAGTACACTAGAGTAAAGAATACTTAATAATTGGTTGCATATACCTTGCTTACAGTCACTGCATCAAGCCGGTGACCCAGTGACATCACTAAACTGCTGAATTCTTCTTTTGTGATGCTTTTTCAGTCTTGTTTTTCAGCTTTTTTCAGTTGTTTTTTTTTTTTGGGGGGGGGGGGGGTTCTCCCTTCAGTCTCCTCTTCAGGAGGTGAAAATGTTGCTCAACTGGGTTTAGGTCTGCTGATTGACTCTTCCAGTCTAAAACCTTCCACCTTTTCCCCTGATGAAGTCCTGTGTTCTGTTGCAGTGTGTTTTGGGTTTCTTGCTGCATGTTGAAGTTCCTCCCAATTAGACTGAATGCATTTCTCTGTAAATTAATATGATTTGAGATGTAAATATCCCAGAATGATATCAAATTTCTGTAGACTATTTCTGTAGACTCTGAATTCAATTCTGCTGATACCACCCATTCCAGAAGTAGCCATGCAAATCCAAGCCATGACACTAACTCCACTGTGCTTGAATAATAATAATAATAATAATAATTTAAATTTGTGCCCTTGACTGTTTGTTTATTTGCACCAATTTACGTGTGTGTGTGTGTGTGTGTGTGTGTGTGTGTGTGTATACGGTATGTATGTATATATGAGTGTTTAGTCTATGTCTAGTTCTTATCTAGAGTGTTTATACTGTTTATATTGTTTGTTTGAGTGTTTAGTCTATGTCTAGTTCTTATCTAGTGTTTATACTGTTTATATTGTCTGTTTGAGTGTTTAGTCTTTGTCTAGTTCTTATCTAGAGTGTTTACTGTATACTGTTTATATTGTCTGAGTGTTTAGTCTATGTCTAGTTCTTATCTAGAGTGTTTATACTGTTTATATTGTTTGTTTGAGTTTTTAGTCTATGTCTAGTTCTTATCTAGAGTAATTATACTGTTTATATTGTTTGTTTGTTTGTTTGTTTGTTTGTTTTCAATTATTCTATTTTTATTTATTGCATTGCCTGTTTGCACTATGGGTCAGAGAGGACTGAAATTTCATCTGTGCTGTATGTCGAGCATGTATAGCATATTTGACAATAAAATTGACTTGACTTGACTTATATTGTGCTTTTTTCATACCCAGGGTTGCTTTACAATTATTAACAACAAATGCAGTCTTCATAGGTGAAACCCAGGCCTCAAACTCAAGATTAGACATTGATTGTTTAATCAGTCAATCTAACATGACACAGCTGGGCAACAAGAAACACCTGTCAGTCGTGTGTTCCAATATTTTTGATCACTTGAAAAATGGGTGTGTTTAAACAAAAGTTGCCATGTTCTAAAGTTGTTTAAAACATCAATAATGTAAATATCAAGAAATGAAACCTGAAATTCTGTTTTATGGTCATATATTCATGTTTTCATCTCAAACCCAAATGTCTTCAGTGTATAGCAAAAACAATAGACCGGGCCTTGCTGTTCCAATACTTTTGGATGAGACTATTATATTGTTCTTTATGTTGTATGCTGGCTATTGATTTACCTTTAATATATAGCACACAAGGAATTTATTTATAATCTCACTATCGGGGGCGGCACGGTGGTGTAGTGGTTAGCGCTGTCGCCTCACAGCAAGAAGGTCCTGGGTTCGAGCCCCGGGGCCGGCAAGGGCCTTTCTGTGTGGAGTTTGCATGTTCTCCCCGTGTCCGCGTGGGTTTCTTCCGGGTGCTCCGGTTTCCCCCACAGTCCAAAGATATGCAGGTTAGGTTAACTGGTGACTCTAAATTGACCGTAGGTGTGAATGTGAGTGTGAATGGTTGTCTGTGTCTATGTGTCAGCCCTGTGATGACCTGGCGACTTGTCCAGGGTGTACCCCGCCTTTCGCCCGTAGTCAGCTGGGATAGGCTCCAGCTTGCCTGCGACCCTGTAGAAGGATAAAGCGGCTAGAGATAATGAGATGAGATGAGATATAGCACACAAGGAATTTATTTATAATCTCACTATCGGGGGCGGCACGGTGGTGTAGTGGTTAGCGCTGTCGCCTCACAGCAAGAAGGTCCGGGTTCGAGCCCCGTGGCCGGCAAGGGCCTTTCTGTGCGGAGTTTGCATGTTCTCCTCGTGTCCACATGGGTTTCCTCTGGGTGCTCCGGTTTCCCCCACAGTCCAAAGACATGCAGGTTAGGTTAACTGGTGACTCTAAATTGACCGTAGGTGTGAATGTGAGTGTGAATGGTTGTCTGTGTCTATGGCCAAGTTTACATTAGACCGTATCTGTCTCGTTTTCTTCGCAGATGCACTGTCCGTTTAAATTAAAACGCCTGGAAACGCCGGGAAACGGGAATCCGCCAGGGTCCACGTATTCAATCCAGATCATGTCTGGTCCGGTGCTGTGTAAACATTGAGAATACGCGGATACGCTGTGCTGAGCTCTAGCTGGCGTCGTCATTGGACAACGTCACTGTGACATCCACCTTCCTGATTCGCTGGCGTTGGTCATGTGACGCGACTGCTGAAAAACGGCGCGGACTTCCGCCTTGTATCATCTTTCATTAAAGAGTATAAAAGTATGAAAATACTGCAAATACTGATGGAAATACTGCCCATTGTGTAGTTATGATTGTCTTTAGGCTTGCCATCCTTCCACTTGCAAGTGGTAAGTGACGCGCATGCCCGACATGCACTGAGATCACACACACAGCGGCTCAGTCCCAAATCATTGCTCGCGCGCTCTGTGAGCTGCGCAGGGCCAGAGTGCGCACCCTCCAGAGGGCACTCGCTGTTCAGGGCGGAGTGATTTGGAGCGCAGGATGCCTGCAGAGCCGAGCGTATCCGTGTATTGGCGTTGCTGTGTGCACGCGAATCATGTATTGGCGTTGCTGTGTGCACACTAATCGTTTTAAAAACGTTAATCTGATGATCCGCTGATACGGTCTAATGTAAACCCCACCTATGTGTCAGCCCTGTGATGACCTGGCGACTTGTCCAGGGTGTACCCCGCCTTTTGCCCGTAGTCAGCTGGGATAGGCTCCAGCTTGCCTGCAACCCTGTAGAACAGGATAAAGCAGCTAGAGATAATGAGATGAGTTCTCACTATCGGGTGTCACACAGATGAGGATGGGGTCCCTTTTGAGTCTGGTTCCTCTACAAGGTTTCTTCCTTATATTGTCTCAAGGAATTTTTCCTTGTTACCATCACCTCTGGCTTGATCACTGGGGATACATTTAAAACTTATATCTGGAGTGTATATATTTATGTGAAGTTGCTTTGTGACAATATCAATTGTTAAAAGTACTATATGAAGAAAATGTAAATGAATAGAATTTTTTTTCTTTTTTGTCTTGTCTTGACATGATACAGTCCATGTATCTGCAAGACTGTATGCAGGGGTGGAAGAAGTACAGTACTATGAAATTATACTTAAATGAACGTATAATGTAATATTCTAGTATAAGATTTGTCAGAATCTTCCTAAATTACAAGTGCAAGTAGCCAAAAATACATTCAAATAAAAATATAACATTACGACTTTAAAAAGTAAAAGTTTTTAACTAATGAACTTTTTTGTAATGCCATGTTTTCATGTGAAACTGTGACTCATTCATTCCCTATTTGGCATGTCACTGGAGTGACGTGTGGCCACTCTGACTTCCATCAAAGCTTCTAGGGAAATTTGCAGTAGTGGTCTCCCATTGCCTTCCACTGGATTATAATAGAGGTTTTCTCCTCTCAATCATTCACACCTATGAGCAATTTAGAGTAGCCAGTTAATCTAACCGCATGTCTTTGGACTGTGGGGGAAACCAGAGCACACCCATGCAGACAACACGCAAACTCCACACAAAAAGGCCCCTGTCAGCCACTGGGCTCAAACCCACTACATTCTTGCTGTGAAGAGACAGTGCTAACCATTGCAACCTCGTGCTGCCTGAAACTGTGACAAAACATGACTAAATCAACACTGTTTATGAATGAATTAATTAGAAGTAAAATATGCTGCAAATAACTAATATTTTTTCAATAGCTAGAACTTAGGCTACATCCACACGACAACGGCAACGAGATTTTATTAAAAAAAATATCGCGTCCACATGGGCAATGGATCAGTAAAATATCAGGTACATATGGCAATGCAACGCTTGCTGAAAACGATGCAATACACATGCCACACCTCTACGTGCGCTGTAAGACGGTCCCATCGGAGACACCAGAACAATAGAAGAAGTAGGACGCATGAGCATAAACCCCGTCTTCTACCCGGCGTGAAGCACTCTCAGGAACAAACACATAACAACAAGAAGAAGATGGCTGTGACTACGCGAGGAAATCGTGCCTTCTGTGTGTACAAATTAGTTTTATTAGTGTGCATAGTTTTATATAACTTAATTTTCTTATTGTCTGTGAACATTTTGAAAAGCATTTTTATATAATTTATATAACTTTTTATATTGTGTGTGAACATTTTGAAAAGCAGTCTTATCCAAAGCCCTGTGATGACCTGGCGACTTGTCCAGGGTGTACCCCGCCTTTCGCCCGTAGTCAGCTGGGATAGGCTCCAGCTTGCCTGCGACCCTGTAGAAGGATAAAGCGGCTAGAGATAATGAGATGAGATGAGATGAGTCTTATCCAATAAAAAAAAGAAATTCAAGAAATGGTTCAGTTACTTGTTTATTTAAAAGAAAAGCTGTATACAAAAGTGAATGCAATGCAGTGGTTCATACAAAACAGCGAGAGTGCTGCTTGTTCTAGTCATGTGGTTGTGACATCATCGTAAACAAATCCGTTCTACTCATCCAGACAACTTCGCAACGGCGCCGTTGCCAGATTTTTCCACTCTGGAACCCGTTCTCAAAAAATATCGTTTTGGGGCACCCAAAACGCCGGTGCCGTGTGGACGCCAGGCCGAAACGATAAACAATTTTATCAGATTCACCTGAATCCGTTGCCGTGTGGACAGCCTCTTAACTTGCTGCCATGTTAGCTACTGGAACCAATGCTAGTCAAATCTGCCATGAGCAAAGACAACAGATGACCTAAGTTAAAGCTACCAAGTTAATGTTAGCAAATTAGCAAAACTTACCTCAACACGGCTTTACAAATTACATATGCCATTTGTTACTGTATGATTGGCTGATTGGATAATCACATGAATGAACAGACATTCCTAATAAAGGGGCTCATAAGTGTATATAAATGAAATGTATGGTAGTACATTATAGTATTTCAGTTTCAGAGAAGAAATTGAACTTGCATGATCAGAACATATTACCTGAAAGTGATTTCCTGACTCTTAAGCCCTTTGAAGTCTAAAAAAATCAGCTTGGTAAACACACAAAATTTTAACCATGTGTATACAGTCTGTGCATGAGAAAATAGTTGCCAATATTTCAGACATTTTACAAAAGACCTGGTGTAAGTATACCTGCTCATTTTCCTTTTTTTTCTCCATTAGATCTGATCACCTGTATCTCTCTCATTAATAAAACACAATGCTTAGTAACTTTTATTAATGATTATCTAAGAAGAGGTCAAAGCTCTACTTATCCACTGATTGTGAGTGAGCACTCTCGACCTGTTGCTTTTATTGTTTCTTTGTGCTATAAATTGAGATAGGCTTGGCCTTGGATGTTAAGACTTGGAACATGGATCATGCTCACTCACTTGCCTGCAGTAATGTTGATGTTATAAATTTAATTAATGCGCTCATGTTTTCTTGTCATGGCCTGTGACTTACAATGGAAACATGTTGGTTGTTTCGATCCAAATGTGTGGGGAATGTGATGAACAGGAAGCTTTAGGTAAATAGAGGCAGAGTATATTTGGATTTTCCTGCTTAGCTTATAACCTTTTGCAGTTACTCTCGGCTGTAAATTAAATACTAATCTTATTTGAACAAAATGTTTTGTGGAATAAACTTTTTTTTTTCAATGTTACAATCACAGTGCTTTAAAATGACTTTTGACTGTGTAATGTATGGAAGTGTTTCAAAGAGGAAACTGGTTATGATGCACCATTGTTCAATAAATATTTTGTTCTATTAAAGTGTAAAATCAAATAATTTTTAAAATATACAAATCTTTTTTTTTATTTACTTCAAAAACTCTGTTAAAGTCAAAATTGTTTGAATGGTCAAAAAAAATTATAGTGCCACTGAAGTTTGCTATGCAATACTATATGCATCTTAATTGCAATTTAATTGCAATCAAATAGGTCAATGCTACAAAAATTCTAATTCTCAAACACTTTGCATGTCAGTTTGCAAAATAACAACCTGTAAATGTAACACTTGATGATAGGTAGTAAAGGGAGCAGGACTGACAAAGTGAAATGTTTTCACAACAGTTATGTTTCTACACAAGTTGGTAGTCAAAACATTTAGTACACTCTGTAAAGGTGAGTGGTGCTCAAGTGATAAGAAAAGAATTGTGCTTTGTTTGGGATTCAGCTGGTGGAAAATGTTACACTAAGTAAAGAACAGCTCCCGCTCCATTTTCCTGTTTTCACACCCCCATGTTAAAACTCCATCTGCATCACAGGCCATTGGATCCCCAGATGGAATCACTGGTGAGGGGAAGTCACCCACAGAAAAGCATCCCATTTATTCAGTTCCCTGTGCCCTTAATAAAACTTTGTTGCTCTCTTACATGTTTTTGTTTTCACTCTGCATGTGTTTTAAATATGAGGCACTAAACACAAGTTAAAATTTCAAAGGTTTTTGAAGCATTAAAGCTAGCACCACTTAAATATTAAACCTGACACAGTGGTTTTGTGCACACTAAACATATTTCATCAGGCTCATAAACTTTATTGGTCAGATATAGTGGTAACATTTACACTAATCTAGTATTTCCTTATTCACAGTGAGAAAGCACCTAAATGAAGCTCCAGGCTCCAGTGAAAGTCCTGGAGGGAGGGAGGAAGGGAGGGAGCCAAAGGCAGACTGTGGTTTTCATTAAGCTTTCTGGAGTTGATTTTTAACAGAACAGAAGCAGTGTGGTAATCTCATCTGGTTTAAAATAAGCTCCAGTGTCCTTGCATAAAATTGACTTACATAAGAGACCACAGCAGCTATTTAATCTAATTAGTTAGTTAGTTAGTTAGTTAGTTAGTTAGTTAGTTAGTTAGAGGCCTACCTTTTACACCACTAGTCACAGTTTTTATCAGAGCACTAAATCAGGACAAGTGGCTGTTTCAAGGCTATTCCTCATTTGCATTTATATTTTATTCATTTAGCTGACACTTTTATCCAATGCAACTTCCAAGTGAGATCAGATGTATCTAGATGTATCTTGAGCAGTCGAAGGGTTACATGTTTTGCTAAAGTAAACAACAGTGGCAGCTTGGCAATGTGAGGATTTGGATTTCTACATTGCCAGTTAAAACAGTTGCTGACTGAGTAGTAAATAGGTACAGTACTGAAATTCTGGAAGAAACAAACAGGTGTTTTTGAAAATTTATCTGCCCTTCAATACTGTTCCCTAATGGTTTGCCTTTACAACTGAGAAGTTAGTGTCACCGACATTATTGATGCAGCACAAGGGACAATGGGTGAAATGAATGAATGAATGAATGAATGAATGAATGAATGAATGGATGCACGTGTCATCGGCAGCAAGAAGAAATGCAGTTAAAGCAATTTGCATGTTCAGTTTCCTTTTTAACAGAGTCATAGTCATTTGCTAATTATGTTTGTCAATGAGTGAATTTTCTCTGAAATAACAGTGTTAATAGCATGGGAGTAATTCATAAAAATCTGCATTCCATTACAGGAATGTAGGGCATGCGCTGTTAGACTACACACACACACACACACACACACAAATGACTAAAGTCTTCAGCAGTGTCTGTCTGTATTGTATGCACTACCTAGGTGTTTGAGTTAAAATATAACTGTGTATACTTGAGTACAGTCATGGTGCCTGATACTACAGGTGAAGAAGTCGCTGTCTCACGCACGCACGCTTCCAGGTGTACAGGTACACAGGTTGCACGTGCACACGTCACGCTTTAAAATCTAACAGATAGTGGTCAGGGCAGCAGTGTACACACTGGACTGAAGGCAAGACGAGACTTCACGGTTTTTGTTGTCTCTTCCTCACAGTAAAGAGACCTGTCGAATCTGCTCACCTCTGTTGCATGTAGACGTGGAGAGAAGGAAAACGGTGAGTCTGTGTCGCTATTCGGGAAACTAAATCAATCTCAGCTCTCAGTGTGAATGCAGTATAGTTTCTTACTGTTGTACTGATCTGCTTTGCTCTGGGTATGTTGTGTGTAAATGGTGAGTAGGCAGTACACAGGTACTGAGGACAGACTGTGGTCAATATTGGGGCACTTTCACACCAACTCGTCTGAATCACAGCAAATTACTTTTTGTTGATTTGGTTTTGTTTCACAATAGCACATAATTAAACAAGCTGGGGGGAAAACACCAACTGGGGCTTCACTGGTCAAAAATATGGCGATGCGATGCACTGACATCCAATCTAGGTTGTATTTCTGCCATTATGTGTCCCCGGGATAAGCTCCAGATCAAGGGTGTATTCACACCAGTGTTCCCAGGATAGGCTCCGGATCCGGGTGTATTCTCACTAGTGTTCCCAGGGTAGATTCTGGATCCAAGGTGTATTCTCACCACTTTTCCTGGTATAGGTTCCGGATGCACCTTAGTCCTGACTGGAATGGTGCAAATGAGGATGAATAAACATACAGCGACTGGAAAACAAGGCTGGATTGGTGCCTCATTCTCAGCTTCTTATTCAAATTCACTATAACATCATAAATGATTGCAGCACACTCATATTCTTTTGAAAAACCATGTATTCTATTGTAAAGTGGTATTCAGTTGGTAAATTACTGCACTACTTTTTTATGTTTCCCTCACTAGGTGGTTGTGGTATTATGTTTTTGTGCCTCTGTTCATCCATAATTCTCATCTCAAGAACATTTGTGGAATGTAGTATTTATACTTATATTTATATTGATTAGACTTTGGAATGATCCAAACAGGGTCAAGGTCACAACAAGATCAAATGTCTGAAAGGACTAGACTTGGAAGGACTAGATTTGAAGACTCCATTGGCATGGACTTCTACTTGTCCTGCGATAAGTCAATATTCAGAGCATTGTTCAAGGTGTATGAAACTCAAGGCCCACAGGCTATATACTCCATGCTGTCATGTTTGTGTCCTTTCATTCACAGAAGTAATATTGAACTTAACCATTGGGCCTTACTCAACATTGTCATACTACTAGTTAGACTTTACAGCAGCTGTGTGAACCAATTGAACAGTGCTCTGAACATTAGCTAATATAGAGAATGTAGGCATTTTATACAACTATGATACTTTTAAACATGAAGAAGGCTTTGGGCAAAACAAGATTCAACTTTTCTCATTTTAGGATGTATCTAGTGAGTGTTTGGTGGCCCAAGATGTCTTAAACCCTTAAACAGTGTGAGAAATATTGATTCATATTGGGAAAGTAGGCAACATATGATTATTTTAAGCACAAAGACAACTTTGGCTGGAAACAAATTCTTCTATTTTAGGTAGTCACTTTTTTCAGAATTTGATGAGATTCTGGTGATGCTCTAAAAATGGCTTATATAGGAAAAGTAGACATTTTAGTCAATATTTAGCAATTATTCGCCAAAGGCGAAGATATTCACAGAGCATGAGGCAGATAATTGTTTTAGTATAATTTAAATACATTTTTACTTTTAAAAAATGTATTTAAAAAATCAGTTATTTTAATCTTCTAAAGCGGCATGCAGATGTAATGCATGCAGATTTGTGTCACTTATCTATGCCTAGTCACAAAAAATACTTCATTTTTAAATCGATAAAATAAATTACAATTCCACCTTACCTTTGAATAGTTTTAGGCCAAACTTCATAGTATCTTTTAGGAACAGCATTTTCTTTCATCATTTGTAATTCTTCCTCACTTATGGTGACGAAGCGATTGGCCACCATTTTGCCAAGTCACTCGAGGTGATTATCAAGAAATAATTGAACACTCAGCGCACGCAATTTTCTATAATCACTTCAGTATTTATACTAAAATATAATATGGGCCTTTAAAAGGTGACAAATGATAAAAACAATCCCAACTCATACCACCAGCAAATATGACGGTGTATATCAGTCATTCAAAAAATATTAATCTTCATAAAGTACTGATTCACAACATCATATGTTTTAAATTCAGTAGACATATTATCTGTTAAAAATTATCATTTGACACTGTCCCACTTACCTTACACAGAGTTATTATTGCACTAAGAGGTTAAAAATGAGAACTGCAAGAAGCCCTAATAGATATCCATAGGGCAAGATTTTTCCTATATTGCAAAGACTGGGAGAGGGAAAGGACGATTATGTGGGTATAATGCGGGTACATCAGAAATACACATGAAATGCTTGTTTCCTCCATGAAAGCACTAAAAAAAGGAAAAGAAGAAAAATGTGTCTCCTTTTTCCAATGCCCAAACTTTTAGGCTAGTTTCAGGACTTTTTGTGGTGAGGTGTAGGTGCTGAAACCTGTCAAACCTGTTTAATTATATTACCTCAAGCACAGTTGAAGAAATCTAAGTGAATAGGGTATTGGTCTGGAGTTCAGTATCCTGTATATGTGTACCAACACAGAGCAGTGTCATGATGGAAGGACACATGGTGTGAAGATGATAAGGTGGATTCTATATGCAGATGATGTCATTCTATTCTGCAAAACAGCACAGGAGGCAGAAGAACTTCTCACCATCATAAACAATACATGCAAATGGTTTACTCACTCACTCAATCCTCTTCTGGGCCTAGTGGTCCTTGAGGCGTTAGGAAGAGTGCTCTCCATCTGGCCCTGTCTGAGGCAATACTTGGGGCTGTATCCAGAGTCAGTCCTCTCTCTTTTAGGTCTCGTTCTATTGTTCTTCGCCAGGTCTCTTTGGGGCGGCCTCTGTTTCTTTTTCCAACTGGCGTCCACTTTAATGCACTCCTTGTTATTAAGTTGGGAGTCATTTGACATACGTGGCCAAGCCAGGTCCATCTGCGGGCTGCAATAGTTTTCTCCAGGGGCGCCACTCCTGTTCTGCTATGAAGGTCCTCATTTGAAATGGTGTTCGGCCAAAAGATCCCCAATATGCGTCTTAGGCATTTATTTTGGAAGACTTCAAGTTTGTGTCTGATAGTAGCTGTGGTTTTCCAGCGCTCTGCTCCATACAATAAAACACTTTGCACATTGCTCTTGTATATCTTAATTTTTGTGTTAGTATGGATTGAGGTGTCTCTCCAGAGTGGGCCAAGCATTGCAAAGGTTCGATTTGCTTTGCTAATCCGTGTATTTATTTCTTTAGTACAGTCCCCATCAGACGTTACCACGCTGCCTAGGTATGTGAACTCTTTCACATCTACAAACTGCTTGCCATTCAAACTAACCGGGTCTTTTGTAGCAGTTCTGTTTCTAAGTACTTGTGTTTTCTTTTCATTTATCCGTAGCCCTATGGTACCAGCAGTTATGTGGAGTCTTCCTGTCTTCTCTTGTACATGACGGTGTAAATGTGCTAGTAGTCCTAAGTCATCAGCATAATCTAAGTCTTCCAAAACTTTGTTTAAGGTCCATTTAATGCCTTGTTGATTTTCCTGGGTGACATTTTTCATTATCCAGTCAATGGCCAATGAGAAGAGCAGAGGGAAGAGGATACAACCCTGTTTAACCCCAGTATTTACATTAAACGGATCAGTCAACATGTTGTTGTGGATAACTCTACATTCAAAGTTCTCGTACATTGATCTGATGATGTTTACCAGCTTCTGAGGTATTCCATAATGCCGGAGTATCTTATACAGAGAATCCCGATGTAGGCTATCAAACGCCTTCTCAAAATCCACAAACACAACATACAGAGGACTGTTCCATTCTTGTGACTGCTCTAAAATCTGTCTCAGTACAAAAATGTGATCAATACATGAGCATCCCTTCCGGAAACCTGCCTGTTCCGGCCTTAATATGTTATCTACTGCTGTTTTAATCCTTTGAAGAATGATGCGACTGAAGACTTTAATTGTAATTGATAATAAGGTGATACCCCTCCAGTTATTACAGTCTGTCAATTTCCCCTTTTTGGGTAGTTTCACAATCACTCCAGTTTTCCAGACAGCTGGTATTGCTTCATGGTCCCATATATTCTGCAAAATGCTTCTTCGTATTTGAGGTGTAAGTTGTTTTTCTGCCTTGAGCATTTCCGGGCACACCCCGTCCTCCCCAGGGGCTTTACCATTCTGCAATTTTTTAATTGCTTCTTTAACTTCCTCAACAGTAATATCATTCATGTTGATGTCAAGGTCGTTGTCCGCCTCTGTTATACTTGAGAGTACTTGTGGTTCTGGTCTGTTTAGTATACCCCTGAAGTGTTCTCTCCATCTTTCCAGCTTTCCCTTCTCTTCTGTGATGGTAGTACCGTCTACTTCTTTGACCTGCTGATCTTGGTTGCTGCTCTGGTTTCCACATAGTTTCTTTGTGATCTTGTAAACAGTTTTCATGTCTCTTCTCTGAGCTGCTGATTCAGCTTGTTCTGCCAGTTGTTCTGTGAAGCGTCTTTTGTCTCTCCTCGCAGAATTCTTAACCTCTTTGTCTATTGCTCTATACTGGGCGTTCAACTGCTGTGTCTGTCTCTGTGATCTCGAGCCTAGGATTTTCTTCTTTATCGCCTTTCTTTCCTCTACTATTTTCCAAGTGTCTACAGTCATCCATTCTACCTTGTTGTTCTTTCTGTAACCAATAGTTTCCTTGGCTGCATGAGCCATAGCCTCATTGAAGGTATCTATGGTCATAGCTGCCTCATCTTGTAATATACTGAAGCAATTTGTGAGTGCTATACCAAACTCTTTCCTTTCTACTGGGTTTTCTAGTTTAGTAACATCAAAACGCTTATTTCTACTTTTCCCAATTTTTGCTTTTCTCAATTTTAGGGTGAGTTTTGCTACGACCATGTAGTGATCACTGCCAACATCTGCGTTTCTCATAACTCGGACATCTTGTAAAGATCATTTCCATTTATTATTGATAATGATGTGGTCTATTTGGCTCTTGGTTTTACCATCCGGCGATGTCCATGTTAGTTTGTGGATGTCTTTATGTGTGAAAAGTGTACCTCCAATGGCCAGGTCATACTCCTCGCAGGTGTCTATCAGACGCTCTCCATTGTCAGTGATGTCTCCTAGACTATGTTTTCCCATGGCCTTTTCCCTGTCTGTGTTATCACTTCCCACCTTGGCGTTGAAATCCCCAATTACCAAAAGAACATCATGCTTGGGTCTTTCCTCTAACGCTCCCTGCAAGGCACTGTAGAACTGTTCTTTTCTTCTTCAGCAACATCAGGAGGTGCATAGGCCAGAATAACAGACAGTTTTGTGTACTTATTGCTTATTGTTCTTACATACAATAAGCGTTCATTAATTGGTTTCCATTCAATCAGAGTGTTAGCATATGTCTTACTGATAATCAGGGCTACCCCTTGTTGATGTTTATCATCATCCCTTCCTGACCATATTATTGTTTCACCAGTACTGAGTGCTTGTTTTCCTGCTTTAGTCCATCTCGCTTCTGTAATTCCTAACAAACATAAGTTGTATTCATTCATTTCTTTGACAGTTTGTGCAAGTTTTCCAGTCTGGAACAGAGTTCTTACATTCCAGCAGCCTACTTTTATACAGTGTTTCGGTGACAGGATGTCCACTCTCGAGTTGAGGGTTTCCTCTCGGCTTTGACCCCCCACCATCATATGTCCATTTGCATGGACAGCTTCTCTCCTATTGCCAGATGAGTTCATTCTCCTTCCTATCATTTCCGTAGCTACGCCTGGTTTGACAGGGTGGGGAAGCTGCCCCCACGCCTAACCTTCCTCACTTTCCTGGTAGGTGACAATTCGGATAGGATTCAGGGTACCAGTTACTGCCTCTGATGTAGTTGGAGGGGTGCGGGTGCTATTAGCCAGCAGCAGCTCCCCTGTGAACCGTCCCACCATGGTTGAATCTGCCAGGAGCAGGGGGAAGCTCTGCAGAACAAGCCTGCTCGCTTGCCACCCTGCTCCCGGTGGTATCACAACTCAGGGTCATTGCTGTAGCCGTTGCCCAGGGAAAACCACTAGGAGGTTAGCACTCCGACTTTATCCCCTTTTTAGGCAAATGGCTTGGCCTTACAATTTCCTTTAAGAAGACCAAACACAGGTATTTAATGATGAAGCGCTCTCTAAAGAACCAACACTATTCAGCACTGACGACCAAGTTGTAGAAAATGTCAGAGAATTCAGATATCTTGGGCAAATGAAAATGAACACAGAGAAGTTTTTTTTTATCAAACACGTTGTGACCAGTGCTACTGTAATATTCAGTGAAATTTAGAACATGCTGACAGATAGCAATGTTAATCTACATCTATACTACTAAAGGAAAGCTGTCTGTTCATCTATGCAAATCGACACAGCTGGGCGCACATACTCCATACTTTGCACGTGGATTGGTGACACCCCAGAGGGGCCCAAGACAACATTTTCAACTTTCCAAAACATGGGATCAGTGCTAATCCAACACACTATTCATTTTCCATAGGCTACATGCTTGTGCTAACATGCTGCGCACAGCCTTGGCAGGGAATCCCCTCCCCCACTTGCCTGGGAGTTTCAATTGTACAGGACCTCGCAATCAGTGCTCCTCACTGGAGACTTCTACTAGGGCCAAGTCTACGTCACTGAGGAGGCGCAAGGAGTGATTTAGCCCCTGTGAAGAGCACTATTCAGAGGAAATCAGATTCATGGGCAATAACTACTAGTACAAGAAAAAAACTCATAAAAGCATTCGTAAGATCACAACTAACATATGGGCTGCCCAGTGAACGACAAATGAGGAAACTTGAAGCATGCTGGTTCCAATGTCTACAGAGTATGGTAAAAGGAGGATGGGCAAGAAAAGAAATGCCAACAAATGAGGACAGATCAACTATAGTTTTGTATACACCAATGAATGTGTTCAACAAATGATAAAGACAATGCCACTGCATGATTTTATACTTTGAGCATCTTAAGTACATCACCCATGTTTGCAGAGCTGAGAACACTGTCATCACCAAGAAAGTCCTGTTTGTGAAACCCACAGAAATATTATAGGGACCCTTGGTTGACAATTAGTCAGTTGCTTGGAGTTTCTACCAATCGGGCAAAGAGGTTGACGCAGTTGAAGGCCGAGTTCATCAAGTTAACCCCACAGTTCAGCTCGTCTCCCTAACATTTGCTGTCTTTGGAGCAACAATAGTAGTAGTATTGTGAACAGTTAGTTGATTTAAGATAATATTGACATTTTCATTGTTACAGTACAACCAATGAGAGATATAGAGAAATTGATCAATCTCATTGGGTCATCTTCTGTTGTTTTGAGAAGTGGTATGCAGTTCAAATTAAGTAACTCTAACAACTTAGGGGAAATATTTGTTCTGGTCATCTTACATTGCTAGTAGTAAGAGAAAAATCTGGTGTTTAGTTTATGAATTTTACCGAATCTGAATGTCTTTAAACTGTAGAGAAAACCCATGTAGACACAGGGAGAACATGCAAACTCCACACAGAAAGGCCCCTGTCAGCCGTGAGGTTCAAACCCAGAATCTTCTTGCTGTGAGGCAACAGTACTAACCATTACACCACTTTGCTACCTGAAGTGCAGCATTCTATTTATTCCTCTATAATGACAATGACATTCCCCTATAATTGTAGATTTCTTCCTGTTTATGGAGTAACTTGATGTTGTTGCAAAGGAGTCTATAAGCTTAGTGACCTCTTTGAGCAAGCTGCAATAAAAGTATCATCTACATACAGATTAATTTTATGAGTGAGATTTTTTTTTATTTGCTAAAGGTTCTATGTAAAAAGCAAGCCAGAGAGAGTGGACATCCTTGCTTGGTCCCTCAGTGTAGTGTGAGGTTATTCCATTTGTAATTACCATGGCCCTAGGTGAGTGATGATGTACTCTGTTCCAACTTAATTCCCCAAACCCAAATTTTCAGAGTGCAAGGAAAAACTCCATAAGACGATATGAGGAAGAAATCTTAAAAGGAATCAGGCTAGAAAGGGAACCCATCCTGGGTGAAACCAGATAGTTTGTTATAAATAATTATCCTTCTGTATCTGTATACTGTATAGTCAAAATTGCAATTGTGTAACCAGGAACTTATGAGCTTATGAGCAACTTATGAATATGAGCCTCAGAGTAATTTCTGAATTTGTTCAATTAATTTCTTTAAGTTTAAACTTAAAGTCTATTGTATCAAACCAAAGTTATTAACTGGCCTGAGTTTCCCAAAAGCATCATAGCACAAAGATCATCATTAAATGGTGGAGTGAGCAGCATAATGAACACACTCTCTCTCCTAGTTAAGATGCTCTTAGGGTTAATAGGCTTTTGGGAAACTCACCCCTGTTCAGTGATGGAGACTTGAGTGCAAAACTGTTAGTAGCAATTGCAGTCTAAAGGCTATCCAAGGAAGAACATCCACAGCCGTCCTTATGGTTTCTATGGGATACCATCCACAGTAATCTCACTGATCTTTAGGCTGGGGTGATCCTCAGCAGCAGCAAGTGGCTTTCATGCAATGAGAACTTCAACCAGAAATAGGGCATCAGGATGGATCATGCAGGCTCAACAGGACAGTTAAACAGGAAATCCTTCTGCCCATGGTAATTTATTATTTGACAGTTGCTTTAGTGCATTCATCTAATAAGGGCAAGGATGTTATATTTGTGTCTATAAGACTTTTTTCTCACATGCCAGGTGAATAACCCTTCCATTGCCTCCTTGGTAGTTTCACCAAACAAGGCACTGCACACTCATGGATGCTGTGCAAGCACCAGTGCAGGAGCTAAGATTACATTTTGACTAAGACTTTTGAGGTTGAAGCCCGAGTGCATGCAATGATCAAAGAAGCCCAATTTCACTGATGTTCCTGTTTTAGAATCTGTTTGCCAGGAAATTCTTGCTTACTTCAGTGTTTAAGCTAAACTTACCCACATTAATCACAACCAAAAAATTTTTGCTATTCAGTACCTGTATCTGTTGCTGTGTTTTTTCTTTCCTTTTTACTGCCACTACATGTGTTTTTATTTTGACTTTTTAAAGGTAGCAAACAGAGGCTATTACACTTTGAATCTGCCTGAAATTTTCTCCAGAAAGAACAAAACATGTAAATAACATGTAAAATATTTTCAGCATGGCCAACCTTGTTTTCCGTTTCCGGTTGAGAGTACGTCGTGCGCGTTCTGGCTGCCGCTTCTCACCAGAACTTTTTTTATTTTATTTTATTTCTTTTTCTATTTTCATTTATTTATTTTTTTCTGTGTTTGTGTAGTTTGATGTTTGTTTGAAGGTTTTGTCCGCCGGTGGTGGTGTAGCTCCGGACCTAGTTTTGGGTGTCGGTTCCCTCCAGGCCTTGGTTCGCTGTGGGTGATGCCTGTGCTCCCAGCTATGGACTGCAGTGAGCTCGTTGCTCATTTTACATCATGGTTGTCCAGCGCTCTGTGCTTTAATGCTTGGTGTGATGTTCTGAGCGATGTTGCTCGGTGGTGTCGCGGCGGCTGTGCAGGCGGTTTGGACATACCAGCGTTCTGCATGGCGGTGCTTCTGTGCTCGCTTTGTGGATCCATGGCATGGTGTTCGAGCGATGTTGCTGATGGCGTCACGGAGGCAGTGCTGGAGATGTGGGACTCGTTTTCGTGCCCCTTTTGGTGGGACTGTGGCTGCTACACCATGGGAATTACATCCTGACCCCTACTTGGTGGACTTTTTACTTTTATTTATTTATTTATTTATTTATTTATTATTTTTTTTCCTTGTCTATAATTGTAAAGTGTCCTTGGGTTTCTTGAAAGGCGCTATATAAATTTAACTTATTATTATTATTATTATTGAGATTGTTCAGTTTGTTGAGTACAATATATTTAGTTCTTCCTATTAGTTTTTCATCTTACTTGTGAGAAGTGTAGACTAGAAGCACTCTGAAGACAATTTTAACATGAGAGGTGTGCATCCAGATGCTAGAAAGAAGCCATCAAAGCAGATTTCAAAGACATTGTCACAGAGCCAAGGCTAGCACCACTCCTCTTTCATTCCTGTTTCAAACAGGTTTACTCTCCTCAATCAGACACCTTGAAAAGCCTGCTAAAAGAGTTCTGGTTATAGGTGACTCCATTCTTCAGCATGTGAAATTAGCTAGGTTTTTAATGGCATCCACAGCTGTAGTTGTAGCTATATAATGGGAGCCAGGACACTGAATATTGCAGGCAAGTATAGGTTTTCCAAGATTATTATTCCAAAGTTTTTCATGTAGTAACTAACGAGATATGTGATTAGCAATTACTATGCTGTATAAATTAGTGAAGGTGCTGGGGTGATGTAACTTAAAGCAGGTTATTGTCACTAAACTGCTGCATATCAAGGTGGTGTGCTGAAAACAATTTGAACTTTATAGGAAATTGGACTAGTTTTGAGAGCAAGTCTTTATTTAATACTATTTAATGTACTTTGGTGAACAGAATCTTGTATTAGAAAAAAAATGAGTATATGGCATTAAATGAAGCTGTGATCCCATACAACTAAATACACAGCCATGGTCAAACTGACTGAAGAGCAGGTGTCATACCTATTCATACTCTCAGCACTTCACAGAAATCTGGATATAAATTTAACTCATTGAAGTTCTTTATGCCAAGATAATTAGATTAGATTAGATTAGATTAGATTAGATTAGATTAGATTAGATTAGATTAGATTAGATTAGATAACTTTATTTGTGCCCAAAGGTAGATTTGTTGTGCAGCCAAGTGATCTCCACTCATACAAAACATTTAAAACAAAGGACACACTTAACATACAAACATTTGAAATATTGCAGAAATGTTTAAAAACAGTAAACATTAGACAGTACCAAAGTAGCGCATCCTAGAGTGACATAGTGTCACATTGTGTAAAAAAAAAGTGATATACCAGCCATGATAAATTGATGAATATGTAATAAAATGAAACTGATAAGATCCTTAAATATATGAACAAATTAAAAATTAATTATAAAACAAATAAAATAAATTGTGCTATTACAGCCTATGTTTAGAAGTTATATTATTAATCTCTCTAATAGCAGAGGGGACAAAACTTCCTCTGAAACGCTTTGTCTTGCAGACAGGTAGGTTGTATCTGTAACCAGATGGAAGGAGCTGAAATTCCTTATACAGTGGGTGAGAGCTATCTTCCAAGATGGAACCAGCTATCCTCTGCAACTGTCTGGTGTACAGGGTCTCAGGACTAAGTTGTGGCTCTCCAATCAGCCTGCCAGACCACTTAACTATTTGAAAAAGGGAATTCTTGTTTTTAAAAGACAGGTTGTTGAACCAGCACGCAAAGCAGAAAGATAAGATAGATTCAATAAAAGCACGATAAAAAAAGGTAAGCAAGGTTCGATCAATGTGAAAGTAAGACAGTTTCCTCAGACAATGCAGATGCTGGTTGGCCTTTTTAAAAACAGCTTCACAGTTTACCTCAAATGTGAGCTTGTTGTCAATAATGATGCCAAGGTATTTGTACTTGTCTACACTCTCCACTTTCTGACCATTAATTTCTGTGGGCATCTGGATCTGGTTGTGCTTTCTAAAATCAATAACCATGTCTTTGGTCTTCGAGATATTTATCTGCAGGAATGATTTGTTACGCCACTCTATAAATTCTTCCACTATTGGGCCATGATCTGCCTCCCCGCCTTGCAGTAAGCTCACAATCACTGTATCATCTGCATATTTTAAAATAGATCTGTTCACTGTATTGCTGCGACACATATTTGTATATAAAATAAAAAGGAGAGGGGACAGTACACATCCTTGTGGTGACCCGGTGGAGCTGCAGGTCTGGTCAGACAGAGTGCCGTTAATCCTTACTCTCTGTGTTCGATTTATTAAAAAGTTTAAAATCCACCCCAAAAGGTTGTTACTCAAGTTGAACTGCTCCTCAAGCCTTTCTATTAAAACATGCAGTTGGATTGAGTTAAAAGCAGACATAAATCAATAAATAAGAGCCGAGCATGGGTGTCTTTCCCTTCTAGATGCTCATCTCATCTCATTATCTGTAGCCGCTTTATCCTGTTCTACAGAGTTGCAGGTAAGCTGGAGCCTATCCCAGCTGACTACGGGCAAAAGGTGGGGTACACCCTGGACAAGTCACCAGGTCATCACAGGGCTGACACATAGACACAGACAACCATTCACAGTCAATTTAGAGTCACCAGTTAACCTAATCTGCATGTCTTTGGACTGTGGGGGAAACCGGAGCAAACCCACGCGTACACAGGGAGAACATGCAAACTCCGCACAGAAAGGCCCTCGCCGGCCATGGGGCTCGAACCCAGACCTTCTTGCTGTGAGGCGACAGCGCTAACCACTACACCACCGTGCCGCCCTTCTTCTAGATGCTTAAAAATCAAATTTAAAAGGGTGGCTGTGGCGTCCTCAACTCCCCTTCATGGTCTATAGGCAAACTGCAAAGCGTCCATATTCGGCTGTGTTTTCATCATGACTTCAGATTTTACTAGTTTTTCAAAGGTTTTCATCACTATGGATGTCAGAGCAATAGGTCTGAAGTCATTCAGCACTTTAGGGCAGTTGGATTTGGGGACTGGGACTACCACAGCGTCCTTCCAGCATTTTGGCACATGCTGTGTTTCTAGGGACTTATTGAATATGTGATGGAATATTGGGGCCAGTTCTTCAGAGCATGTTTTGAGAAGGCGGCCGCAGATAGCATCCGGTCCTTGGCTCTTATTTGTTTTTATGTATTTGAATGATCTCACTATGTCTTCTTCCCTTATATTAAAATGATCCTGGTCCATGAACGTAACAACAAAAAATAAGTCTACTCAGTCATTTCTGCTAATCAGTACTTATTTGCCATTAGGACCACCTATACAGAATTTCTATATGAATTTCTATATGACTTTCTCTAAAGCCTGGTTGTTTAGGTAGAAAAAGCAATAAATATTGGAGACTTCAATATTCATATTTATAATCCATAGATCTTTTTGAGAGCAGCATTTCTGTCCATTTTAGACTCAGCAGGGGTCAACCAGAATACAACAGGTACCACTCATTATGGCGGGCACACACTTGATATAATACTGACTGGTTTGGATAGAACATAGAAGTCTATAGAATACAGACTTCATAATATCAACTCAGATTGGTTTGCACTCTAATCCCACAGAACTCGATCAGGTAACTGAATGCTTGGAGTCAGAGTTCTGCTTCACTCTAAAAAAGGTAGCCCCATAAAAATAATTAGGAAAAAATGTACCCTGGTACAATGATTACATGTGTACCTTAAACTCGAAAGTTCATAGCATTCCAGATTGTATGGAAATAGAACTTTCTTAACTATAGAAAAGATTTTACAGATCAGCATATTTCTTTATCCTAATAGAAGGTAAACAAAATACAAAAAAGCTAATTACAGTAGCAGAGTTAACCAGGAATAAGCCCATCACAAATACTAATAGTATGTAGTAGTGATCAGTTTTGGTGTTTGTTTGTTTTTTATGACAAATTTTAAAATACTCAAAGAGACATAAAAGGCAGAAAATTCACAGTATTAGACAATTTGCTAACTATGTAGAGAGTAATATAATTTCATCATGACAGTGAGTAGAATCTTTTACTTCAATCCAACAGACTGACATGATTTTATTTATTTCCTCTTCACAATCATCAACTTGTATACAAGATTCTTTACCTATGCATTTGCTGAAACAAATACAACTAGAAACAATCAAACCTCTATTTAAAAAAAGAAGAAAACAACAACTCCTCCCTTAGTACAGACTATGTACATAAATCCTGTAGGCAAGCAGGTATCAAAACACTGATTTAAAACCCAAACTTGAGCCCTGTCAGCTGTCTAACTATAGGCCAATATCAAACCTCCCCTTTATCTCTAAGATTCTAGAAAAGGTTGTAACACAGCAGCTGAGGTCATACCTGCATAGTAATAACATGAAACTTTTTTTTTCAGTATTTAGGCCTCATCACAGTACTCAGAAAGCACTGGTTAAAGTGGTAAATGACCTATTCCTGGCCTCCAATTAGGGTTGACGCTCATTGCTTGCATCACTTGATTTTGTTCAGCTTAAATACCACTGATCTTCTAGATAGACTACAGAATGTTGTTAGAATTTCTTTCATGTCTCAAGTCTTTCCTGTCTCAGGTCATGTTTGACTGATCATATAAGTATACATTTTTTATTATATTTATTGTTATGTTTTTCTAAGCAGACAAAAGTAAAGATTTTTCTAAAGGCTCTATTCTAGCCCCACTGCCCTTTTCCCTATGGAAACTCTGGGTACAATTATTCATGAACATGGTGTTAGCTTCTACTGCTATGCTGTACTCAAGTAAGCCAGATGATAAACATTAGCTTAATTCAAAGGAAGGAATGTGAATAACATCATCCTACTTAATTCTGACCAGACAGATGTCCTTTTATTCAGGCCACATGCAGCTAGATGTAAGCTTTCTGATTATGTCGCACATTTAGATGCCCTTTCATGGTATCAGATGATCCTTTCTGTATCATGTATATCAGTGAAAGACCATGTGATTACTGACTCCAGTCTCTCATTTGAAGCTCCTGTACAAACCCCATTTCCAGACAAGCTGGGATATTTCCCAAAATACAATAAAAACAAAAATCTGTGATTTGTTAATTCACATGGACCTTTATTTAACTGACAAAAGTACAAAGAAAAGATTTTCAATAATTTTACTGACCAACTTAATTGTATTTTGTAAATATAAATGGTTAGAATTTGATGCCTGTAAGACACTCCAAAAAAGTTGGGACAGAAAAAAAATAATACTGAAAAATGTATAAGATATTCAAGTAAGACCATTTTGGAAGATTCCACAAGAGGGCAATTCCATGTAAATGTCAACCTCACCATGCAAAAATAAAGCAACATGTAATACATCAAAACCACTCCCAGAGATATCACCTAGGCCTGTATTTTACAGATGTGAATAAGTTGAACCAATTTGTCACAAGAATTGTTCCCTTCACCTTAATATGTCAGTCTTTCTTTCTTATAATGTAAAACCCAAGCTAAAATCAAATTTGATCATGTACAATTCTATATTATTGCCACAAGCCACAGAAATGTATGCTAAAATCCACAAAACAGCAAAACAATAGCCATCCTAAATATTATTTAAGAACTTTGATAGTTTTAGCTGATATTTAGAGAGTTTTTCAAAGGGTTATGGTGGTTAAATTGCTGATTTTCTAAACATTTCTAAACATGCCCTTGTCCCTGGCAGTGGCAGCAGCATACCAGACCGTGATGGAGGAGGTGAGGATGGACTCAGTGATGGTGGTGTGAAAGTGCACCATCATTGTTTTTGGCAGATCAAACTTCTTCAACTGCCGCAGGAAGTACATCCTCTGCTGTGCCTTCTTGGTGAGAGGGCTGATGTTCATCTCCCACTTGAGGTTCTGAGTGATTGTAGTGCCCAGGAAGTGAAAATACTCCACAGAGGTTACTGGGGAGTCAAACAGGGTGATGGGGGAGGGTGTGGCAGAGCTCTTCCTGAAATCTACAATAATTTCCACTGTCTTTAGAGCATTAAGCTCTAAGTTGTTCTGCCTGCACCAGGACACCGGATGGCCAATCTCTTAGCTGTAGACAGAGTCCTCCTCATCAAAGATGAGTCCAGTGAGGGTGGTGTCACCTGTGAACTTTAGGAGCTTGACAGACTGATGACTGGGCATGCAGCTGTTGGTATACAGGGAGAAAAGTAGAGGAGAAAGGACGCAGCCTTGGGGGTATCCGGTGCTGATGGTTTGGGAGTCAGAGACATGTTTCCCCAGCGTCATATGCTGCTTCCTGTCAGACAGGAAGTCAGTGATCCACCTGCAGGTGGAGTCAGGCATCCTCAGATTGGAGACCTTATCCTGCAGAAGAGCTGGGATGATTGTGTTGAAGGTGGAACTGAAATCCACAAACAGGATCCTAACATAGGTTCCTAGGGAGTCCAGGTGCTGGAGGATGAAATGAAGAGCCATGTTGACAGCATCATCTGCAGATCTGTTGGGTGTGTAGGCAAACTGCATGAGGTCCAGGAGCGGGTCAGTGATGGCTTTAAGGTGCTCGAAGGACTTCATAACCACAGAAATCAGGGCGATGGGTCTGTAGTCATTTAACCCTGTGATCCACTTTTGGGGGACAGGGATAAGGGTGACACAGGCTGACACATGGCATGTCTCCAGTGAGGTGTTGAAGATGTGTGTGAGCACCAGAGACAGCTGATCAGCACAGTGCTTCAAGGTAAATGTTGAGATGGAGTTGGAACCTGCTGCTTTTTGGAGGTTCAGCTTCTTAAAGAGCTTATTGACATCCCTTTCCAGAATGGAGAGAGTTGAGGCTGTGGTGGTGGGTGGATGGGCCTCCGAGGTGTGAAGTTGTAGAGGCCCAGGCAGCAGTAGAGGTGGAGGAGGTGAGGGTGGTGGGCTGGAGCTGGAGTGTGGAGTCACAGGGGATGTTATCAGGACAGTCCCATTGTCTTTCAAAGCGACAGTAGAACTCATTCAGTTGGTTGGCCAGGTCCAAGTCATTAACAGAGTAGGGGGCTGAAGGTTTGTAGTTAGTGATCTGTCTAAGCCCTTTCCAGACAGACGTAGAATCGTTGGCTGAGAACTGGTGTTGGAGTTTCTCAGAGTACAGTTGTTTAGCTTCTCTCATTGCCTTGCTAAACCTGTTCCTAGAATGTTTGAACCTGTTCCTGTACCCACTTCTGAATGCTTCTTCCTTTTGCACCCTTAGTTGTCTAAGCTTATCTGTGAACCAGATATTGTAACTTATTATTGTAACTCACCCTGGTTCATGATGGAATGCAGCAGTCCTCACAGAAGCTGATGTAGGACGTCATAGCGCATAGTCCAGTATTCCTGTATGCAGGAATCAGGTGAACCCTCGTGTGGTCAGAGTGGCCTAGTGCAGCATGGGGGACAGCATGACAGGCATTGTTGACTAGTGTAGCAGTGATCCAAAATATTCTCCTCTCTGGTCAGGCATTTAATAAACTGTTTGTTTGTATTTGGGTAGTTTGTGGCTGAGGTTACCTTAGTTAAAGTCACAGAGGACAATAACTAGGGAGTCTGGATTAGTCTGCTCCACACTCAGTATCTGGTCGACCAGCATGCACATTGGTCTGCGGTGGAATATAAACATTGACCAGGTTGAATGCAGCGAACTCATGGGGGAAGCAGAAGGGTTTACAATTAATGATAAAGGATTCTAGGTCAGGAGAACAGTGTTGCAGGATCACTGACACATCACTGTACCAGCTGCTGTTTACATAAAAATAGATTCCACCACCCTTTGTTTTACTGGAGAAATCCGTGTTACAGTCCACTCTGAAAAGTTGGAAGCCGGCCAGCTGCAGCGCAGAGTCCGGTATGAGTCAGGATAGCCACGTCTCCTATGAAGCATAAACCAGAAGATGAATGAAAGTCTCTGTTTCTCCCCACCAGCAACTGGAGTTCATCCAGTTTGTTGCACAATGACCACACACTGGAGAGAAACATCACAGGTAGCGGAGTGCGCAGTCCACGCCGATGGAGACGCACAAGCGCACCAGCACATTTTCCTCTCCTCCGGCATCTCACTAAGTGAGCAAAGATGAGAGCACCTTTGACCAGAAAGTCCAATATTTCCATGGAAGATGCCAGTCCACTGCAGTTGTTCCCCTAATGTTCATGAGCTCTTCTCTGGTGAAAGAGATTCAAGTATCGCAGCAGTGAACTGAGTTAACAAACAAAATAAGAGAAAACAATGCGCACCAACACACCGAGGCAGCCATCTGTGGCGCCAAAGTTAATTAGTGGGGTGCATCAGTGCCCACAGCATGGGTGAGTTGCATGTATGTGACGGTAACACTGACACAGAGGCATATATTGGGTTTTTAGAAACATATGTTGCCATCAAGACGACGTCTCTTCCCAGGAAGTTCATGCCTATTTGAGCAGGACACTGCCAGGCCTCATTCTGCACAGGCTGCAATAGCGTAGCTTCGTACATACAGAGTGTGTGTGCTTGACTGGCCTGCTGCCAGTCCAGATCTGTCTCCTATTGAGACTGTATGGCGCCCTCATGAAGAGTAGAATCAGACAACGGCAACCACAGACTGTTGAGCAGCTGAAGCCTTGTATCAAGCAAGAATGGACAAAAATTCCAGTTACAAAACTGCAACA
Organism: Neoarius graeffei; assembly: GCF_027579695.1. Taxonomy (NCBI): domain Eukaryota; kingdom Metazoa; phylum Chordata; class Actinopteri; order Siluriformes; family Ariidae; genus Neoarius; species Neoarius graeffei. The sequence goes on along the minus strand of NC_083589.1, from coordinate 12,916,823 downwards.
CTTAGTATCTTCCAATACAATATGATTAAAAAGTGTTATTAAAAGGAAAGGTGATGCAACACAATGATAGTAATGCCTCTGTCCCAAACTTTTTTTGAGTGTGTTGCAGGCATCAAATTCTAATTTTGTTTATATTTACAAAATACAATTAAGTTGGTCAGTAAAACTATTGAAAATCTTTTCTTTGTACTTTTGTCCATTAAATAAAGGTTCACATGAATTAACAAATCAGATTTTTGTTTTTATTGCATATTGCAACTTTTCTGGAAATGGAGTTTGTAGATAATTATGCTAGGATAGCCTTTTTTTCTTTCACAGAAATATTACTCAGATAAATATAATGTCACTACATTATGCAGAAAAAAACAGTTTCATTCTACTGTTACCTCTAGAATTGACTATTGCAATGCCATGCTGTTTGGATGTTCTAGTAGCTAGAGATACTAGTATAAAACTCCAGTTAAATTAAATGTTGAATTTAAACTAATTACATTAAAGCCCTAGTTAGAAGAAGAAGAAGCATTTCTCTGTACAGTGTCTTGCAACAGTATTCATTACCCTTCATGTTTGTCCTGTTTTGTTGCATTACAAGTGGGAATTAAAATGGATTTTAGGGGGGTTAGCACCATTTGATTTACACAACATGCCTACCACTTTAAAGGTGAAAATTGTTGTTTTATTGTGATACAAACAATAATTAAGATGAAAAAACAAAAATCTGGAGTGTGCATAGGTATTCACCCCTCCAAAGTCAATATTTTGTAGAGCCACCTTTTGTTGCAATTACAGCTGCAAGTCTCTTGGGGTATGTCTCTATTAGCTTAGCACATCTAGCCACTGGGGTTTTTGCCCATTCCTCAAGGCAAAACTGCTCCAACTCCTTCAAGTTAGATGGGTTGCGTTAGTGTACAGCAATCTTCAATTTATGCCACAGATTCTCAGTTGGATTGAGGTCTGGGATTTGATTAGGCTATTCCAAGACATTTAAACCACTCCAGTGTAGCTTTAGCAGCATGTTTAGGGTTATTGTCCTGCTGGAACATGAACCTTCATCCCAGTCTCATGTATTTAGTGCCATTCATCTTTCCTTCAGTCCTGACCAGCTTTCCTGTCGCTGCAGATGAAAAACATCCCCACAGCATGATGCTGCCACCACCATGCTTCATTATAGGAATGGTGTTCTCATGGTGTTGGCATTTCCCATGATGGCCAAAAAGATCAACTTTTGTCTCATTTGACCAGAGAATCTTCTTTCATGTGTTTGGGGAGTCTGCCACATGCTGTTGTGCAAACTCCAAATGTGTTTTCTTAAGCAGTGGCTTTTTTCTGGGCACACTTCCATAAAGCCCCACTCTGTGTACAGCTTAAAGTGGTCTTATGGACAGATACTCCCATCTCCGCTGTGGATCTCTGCAGTTCCTTCAGTGTTATCTTTGGTGTTTTTGTTGCATCTCTGATTAATATCCTCCTTGCCTGGTGTGTGAGTTTTGGTGGGTGGCCTTCTCTTGTCAGTTTTGTAGTGGTGGCATATTCTTTCCATTTTGCTATAATGGATTTAATGGCGATCCCTGGGATATTCAAAGTTTGGGATATTTTTTATAACCCAACCCTTATCTATACTTGTTCACAACTTTGTCTCTGACATGTTTGGAGTGCTCTTTGGTTCTCATGTTGCTTTCTTAGTAGTGTTGCAGAGTAGTGTTGCTTTCTTAGTAGTGTTGCTTTCTTAGTAGTGTCGCACTCTGAAGTCCTTCCAGAACAGGTTGATTTTATACAGACATCATGTGACAGATCATGTGACACTTTGATTGCACACAGGTGGATCTTAATCAACTAATTATGTGACTTATGAAGTGACTTGCTTGGACCAACTTTTATTTAGTGGTTTCATACGAAAGGGGGTGAATACCTATGCACACGCCAGATTTCTGTTTTTTTATCTTAATTATTGTTTGTGTCACAATAAAACAACAATTTTCACCTTTAAAGTGACTGGCATGTTGTGTAAATCAGATGGTGCTAACCCTCCAAAAATCCATTTTAATTCTATCATGTAATGCAACAAAACAGGACAAACACCAAGGGTGATGAATACATTTGCAAGACATTGTAAATTGTCAGAAAGAATGTTTCTGTAAACTTTTTAATTAATTCTGCTGCTACCATCATGAGTTCCATCATTCATAAAGATTAGTCAGAAGCAGCCATGCAAGTCCAAGCTCTTACTCTACCTCCACCGTGTTTGACTGATGAACTTATATGTTTTGGATCATGAGCAAATCCTTTCTTTTCCCACACTTTGGCCTTTCCCTCACTTTAGTAGAAGTTAATCTTGGTTCCTGAACCTTTTTGGCTCATCTCAATATTTCTTTGCAAGTTCTAATCTGGCTTCTGATTCTTACTGCAGATGAGTGGTTTGCATCCTGTGGCATGGCCTCTATATTTTTACTCTCAAAGTCTTCATTTAACAGTGGATTGTGATACTTTCGAGCCCTGCCATGGGAGGTTGTTAATAATGGCTGTTGTTTTGAGGTTTTTCATCACAGCTCTCACAATGTTTCTGTCATCAACCCCTGTTGTTTTCCTTGGCCGACCTGTTTCATGTCTGGTTGTCAGTACATTGCCTTTTTTTTTCCTTTTTCAAGACATTCCAAATTGTTGTAGTTTAGTTTAGTTTAGTTTAGTTTAGTTTAGTTTAGTTTAGTTTAGTTTAGTTTAGTTTATTTAACAGGGGCCATGTACAGAACAAGTCCCATACCAAAGTTAGCTATACAGCTAATTTTCATCTGTGGTCCCTGGGCAGGGGGCTTAAAACAAACAATAAAACAATATGGACAATACATACACTACTATTGCCATTATGACTAGATATACACTAAAAACAGCAACATCATACTAGGACAACACAACATCACAACATGTAACGATGGCACAAGGACAACACACCTACACAGGACACTACCATCAATACACAAATGGCAACACATAAGGCAGCACACATCACAAAATAATAAATTAATGATCACATCTTTGATAAGCCTTCAGCCATATCTTCAAGGATTTTTTAAATTGGCTGAAACTTGTACAGTCTCTAATATGAGCTGGAATTGAGTTCCATTTTTCTACTCCACTGATATAGAAAGCTGATCGGCCAAATGAAGTCTTCCTGAAACTCCCATAACAATCACCTCTCACTGAAGACCTAGAGACCCTTAATTTATCTCTGCAAAGTGATATGTATTGCTTGAGAGGTGGCGGTGCAAGATCATGGATAAGTTTATACATCAAGCACATATCAGCAAAACAGATAAAACTCTCAAAGCTTAGTAAGTTGTGTTTTGTTATGATGGCACAATGATGGTAATTTCTTGGTTTTTTATCAAGAACTTTTATAGCCTGTTTGTAGAGGGTGGCTAAAGGTTGTAAGATAGTCACCCCTACCTGGGACCAACTTGTAGAGCAAGATAGATGAGAAAAAATCACAGAATGTAAAAACAGTTTAGCAGCAGGTAAGGGCAATTGGTGCCTGATATGCATAAAATTAGCTAGACTAGCTCTGACACTTTTGGATATATTTTTTATGTGCTTTTTAAAAGTTAAGTTAGAATCAATGATAACACCCATATACTTAAAATTATCAACAGTATTTATCACCTCTCGCTTAACAAGGATATTGGGTTGTTGTTTTGGGTCATGCCTCTTGATGGAAAAATACATGGCTACTGTTTTGCTCATATTAAGAGTAAGACAGTTAACTGTCAGCCAATCAGACACTTTATTTAACGCTGCAGTGAGTTGTGTTGCAGCTTGTTCACTCGTTTTGGCATATGTGTAAATAACTGTGTCATCTGCATACATCTGAATGTAAACTTCTGGGCATATCAAAGGTAAGTCATTAATATATAGACTAAATAAAATCGGTCCTAAAATCGACCCCTGGGGGACTCCAATGATAGGGGAGAGCATGTGTCCATAATTCTTGTACACTGCTTTCTTGAATCTAAGTAAGATTCCATCCATGTCAGAGCGTTAGAAGAAAGATTGAACTTTGAGAGTTTGTTTAATAGAACATTGTGATTAACTGTGTCAATCGCCTTTTTACAATCAAGGAAGACAGCACCAACAACACCTCCCCTGTCAAGTCTGGATTTAATTTGCTCAATAAAATAACAAAGTGCTGTTTCTGTTGAATGATTCTTCCTAAATCCAAACTGCATGGGGTGTAGTGGAAAATTACCATCTAAATAGGCTATCAACTGGTCACAGACCACTCTTTCAGCTACCTTAGAGATGGCTGGAAGAATGCTAATGGGCCTATAATTTGTAACATCAGTTACATCACCTGATTGAAAGATAGGGGTTATTACTGCTGTCTTCCAGGTGGGGTTTACATTAGACCGTATCAGCGGATCATCAGATTAACGTTTTTAAAACGATTAGTGTGCACACAGCAACGCCAATACATGATTCGCGTGCACACAGCAACGCCAATACACGGATACGCTCGGCTCCTCAGGCATCCTGCGCTCCAAATCACTCCGCCCTGAACAGCGAGTGCCCTCTGGAGGGTGCGCACTCCGGCCCTGCGCAGCTCACAGAGCGCGCGAGTGGAGCGCACAAGCAGTGATTTGGGACTGAGCCGCTGTGTGTGTGATCTCAGTGCATGTCGGGCATGCGCGTCACTTACCACTTGCAAGTGGAAGGATGGCAAGCCTAAAGACAATCATAACTACACAATGGGCAGTATTTGCATCAGTATTTGCAGTATTTTCATACTTTTATACTCTTTAATGAAAGGTGATACAAGGCGGAAGTCCGCGCCGTTTTTCAGCAGTCGCGTCACATGACCAACGCCAGTGAATCAGGAAGGTGGACGACACAGTGACGTTGTCCAATGACGACGCCAGCTAGAGCTCAGCACAGCGTATCCGCGTATTCTCAATGTTTACACAGCACCGGACCAGACACGATCTGGATTGAATACGTGGACCCTGGCGGATTCCCGTTTCCCGGCGTTTCCAGGCGTTTTAATGTAAACGGACAGTGCATCCGCGAAGAAAACGAGACAGATACGGTCTAATGTAAACTTGGCCCCAGGCATTAGGAAAATAACTTTGTTTAATGGACAGATTGACCAAGTGAGTAACTGGAGAAGAGAAAATGTTTGCATACTTCCTAACAAATGCACAATCACAGTCAAAAATATCTTTTGCCTTAGAGTTCTTAAACTGGTTTAAGATTTTAGTTACAGATGATTCTGGTACTTCTAAGATGTTAAACAATGGTAGATCATTATTTGGTAATATAATGACCTTTAGTCCCCTGCACTTGTAATTCATACCCTTTATCTCTTTTATTATTGTCTTTCTTTAAAACTCTATTAATATTTGGCCAAATTTTCTTGCAATTACCCTTTGATTCATTTATAATGTTAATAAAAAAAAATGTGCTTTAGCCTTTCTCAATTCATGTACCATTTCATTGCGCAACTGCTGAAAAATTCTCCTATCATTGGGTAATCCAGACTTAAGTGCAGTTTTCAATGCATGATCCCTTTGCTTCATTAAGTTCCAAACTTGTTCACTAAGCCAAGGTAAGTTTTGCTTTTTTCTGGAGTATGTAATATTTTTACTAAATTCACTTTTAACTTTATCAATCATGGTCATTAATCTCTCAGAAGCATCATCTAGGTCCCTAATGGAACCAATCTCGTTCCAATTCAGTTGCTTAAGCTGGCGTTCAAATTCACCAATGAGCCTCTTTGGTACAATTTTTAAGGTCCTTCTGCTTTCCTGCTGGTACATAAACCTTTGTTTTGTTAATTTCCTTGATATCAATGTTAAATTATGATCTGATAATCCGGTTGTAACAAGCGTTCTAGGTGGGTGGAGCACAGAAGCACGGCAGGCCAGTACTGAGTTCTCAATCACTCTTTTATTGACAGCTTTTCAGCTTCTACACGTTTATTCATATGTAACTATATACACACACACGCCACACACACATGTTCTGGTCGGGAGAGAGCCCGCTCTGCTCTTGCTCTCCTCCTTAAATAGGGCGCGGTCACTGGGGAAGACACACAAACACAGGTTAATTCACATCAGGTGTAGTGATTCTGCCACTTACCTTCCCTGACTCCACCCTCCGGTCACAGACCGATGTTTGACCACGCCCCCACTGCCACATACCCCCACCGCCCGACTCAGGCCAGGCAGCCATCCGGCCCGCAGCCGACTCCACCCCCCCTTGACGGGAGAGAAAGTCCGCCATGACCATCTGCGCCCCCGGCCTGTGGACCACCTTGAAGCTAAAGGGTTGGAGTGCCAGATACCAACGGGTGATCCGCGCGTTGGCATCCTTCATGCGGTGGAGCCACTGGAGGGGCACGTGGTCCGAACAGAGGGTGAAAGGGCATCCCAGCAGGTAGTAACGGAGGGTGAGGACCGCCCACTTGATGGCCAGGCACTCCTTCTCTATGGTGCTGTAGCGCCCCTCACGCACCGACAGCTTCCGACTAATATACAGCACTGGGCGATCCTCCCCCTCCACCTCCTGGGACAAAACAGCCCCCAGCCCTCTGTCCAACGCATCCATCTGCAATATAAAAGGGAGAGAAAAGTCAGGGGAGTGTAACAGTGGCCCCCCACACAGTGCAGCCTTTACCTCAGAAAAAGCCCGCTGGCATTGCTCCGTCCACTGGACCGGATCTGGTGCCCCCTTTTTAGTGAGATCAGTCAGCGGGCTGGTTAGGTCCGAATAATTAGGTATAAACCTGCGATAATAGCCAGCCAGCCCCAGGAACTGTCTCACCCCCTTTTTGGTCTTGGGCCTCGGGCAGGCCGCAATCGCTGCAGTCTTGTTAATTTGGGGACACACCTGCCCATTGCCCAAGTGGAAGCCCAGATACCGTACTTCCACCCGCCCAATCGCACACTTCTTCATGTTGGCTGTGAGACCCGCCCGCCTCAGGGACCTAAGGACGGCCCTCAGGTGTTGTAGGTGCCACGGCCAGTCATTACTATAAATAATAATGTCGTCAAGGTACGCGGCAGCATAGGTGGCGTGGGGGCGGAGGACCCTATCCATCAGCCGCTGAAACGTAGCGGGCGCCCCAAACAGCCCAAAAGGAAGTGTGACAAACTGGTGTAAGCTGAGCGGTGCTGAAAAGGACGTTTTTTCTCGGGATAATGGAGTCAAGGGGATCTGCCAATAACCCTTTTTCAAATCCAGTGTCTAACCCTTTGTCAAAGCGAGCCGTGCCTAGTCGATCGAGCAACTCATCAATATGAGGCATTGGGTACGTGTCGAATTTAGACACCGCGTTGACTTTTCTATAGTCCACACAGAACCAGACCGACCCGTCGGCCTTGGGTACCAAGACCACCGGACTGCTCCAGTCACTGTGGGACTCCTCAACAATGCCCATTTCAAGCATGGTCTTGAGTTCTTCCCAAACCACCTTTTTCTTGTGTTCGGGCAGTCTGTAAGGACGGCTACACACTACCACCCCCGGGGGCGTCTCAATGTGGTGTTCTATGAGGTGGGTGCGGCCGGGCAGGGGCGAGAACACGTCAGAAAATTCTGTTTGCAACCGGGCGACCTCCGCGAGCTGGGTCGGTGAGAGGTGGGCTCCACAGGGGACCGGAGCGGTGGGTGATGCCAATTTTCCCTTTTGAACCTCTGGCCCCAGCTCCGCCTTCTCAGGAATCACCGACACCAGCGCCACGGGGACCTCCTCGCTCCAACGTTTTAACAGATTGAGGTGGTATACCTGTAACACCCCACCCCAGTCCGTTCGCCTCACCTCATAGTCGACGTCCCCGACTCACCATGTGACCTCAAAGGGTCCTTGCCACCTGGTGATTAATTTAGAGCTCGATGTGGGCAACAGTACGAGTACTTTATCTCCCGGTGCGAACTCCCTGAGGCGCGTACCCTTGTTGTACAAGTGGGTTTGTTGTTCTTGGGCCTGCCGCAAATTCTCCTGGGTTAGGTGGGCGAGTGTGTGGAGTTTTGCGTGCAGGTCAATAACATATTGGATTTCATTTTTACTTTGTGAAGGTCCCTCCTCCCAATTTTCCCGCAGCACATCTAGAATGCCGCACGGCTTACGCCCATATAACAATTCAAACGGGGAGAACCCCATGGAGGCTTGTGGGACCTCTCGCACTAAAAACAACAAGGGTTCGAGCCACTTATCCCAATCACGTGCGTCCTCACTTACAAATTTTTTAATTATATTCTTGAGGGTGCGATTGAACCGTTCAACTAAACCGTCCATTTGTGGGTGATAAACGCTGGTGCGGATCGGCTTAATACCCAACAACCTATACAGTTCCTTTAGTGTACGTGACATAAACGCTGTGCCTTGGTCAGTCAGAATCTCTTTCGGGATTCCAACTCGGGAGATAACGCGGAACAGCGCCTCCGCAATACTGCGTGCTGAGATATTGCGAAGAGGCACTGCTTCCGAGTATTGCGTTGCATAGTAAAGCAGTACCCTCGTGTTGACCGATCTAATGGCCTGACGAGATCCATCCCAATTCTTTCGAACGGGGTCTCGATTAATGGGAGAGGGCACAAAGGCGCTTTTGGAATGGCCGCTGGATTTACTAACTGGCATTCACGGCACGCCGTACACCACCTATGGACATCGCCGCAAATCCCTGGCCAATAGAACCGGGCCATTATTCGGGTTAGTGTTTTATCCTGCCCTAAGTGTCCAGCCATGGGATTAAAGTGAGCCGTCTGGAATACCAATTCCCGGTGGCTCTTCGGAATCAAAAGCTGCGTAATTTGCTCTTTAGTTTGAGTGTCCTGCGTCACTCGGTATAATCTATCCTTCATAATCGCGAAGTAGGGGAAGGACAGGGTGGCGTTTGGCTGGAGCATTTGACCATTAATTACTCTCACTTGGTCAAACGCATGCCGCAGAGTCTCGTCTCGCGACTGCTCTAACGGGAAATTCGCGAGGGATTCCCCAGGAGAGAAAGGAGGGGCCGGAGGCTCCTCACGCTGATGCGGAGCTGACGTAGACAGCTCTGTGACAGCTGCTCCCGCCAACACGACCCCGGGACCTCCCCCTGTTAAACTATGGCAGGACCCACTCTTCACTAAATGACTCATTAATTCCCGAAATCCCGGCCAATCAGTCCCCAAAATTATAGAGTGGGTGAGGCGAGGATTAACCGCCGCCTTTACTATAAATTTCTCCCCTCAAAACAGATTGTGAACTGACACTAAAGGGTAGCTGTGAACATCCCTGTGCACACACAACACCTTCACCAATTGTGCTCCCCCCAATGCCTCGTCTTGCACCAGGCTTTGGTGGATTGAGGTCTGATTACAGCCGGAATCCACCAAAGCCTGATACGTATCCCCTTGGATACTCACCGGTATGCGATACGCTCCGGCCCGATCGAGGGTGGCTCCTGGCGCGTCGGGGATCCGGACCACCGCGCCCACCTCCATCGCCAAGCACTGATGCTGGAGGTGCCCCGGCTCCCCGCAGCGCCAGGACACTGGCCCGGGCTCCCTCTCTGCACCGGTGTTCCGGATATCACTCACCTGAAGACACGGAAGTAGGAGAAGATAGGACACCGTGGGTGTGGGGAGCTGGCTGGGGTGGAGCCGGTCCCCGCCTCCGCGGTGGGGGAATGGGGCGAGGGAGAGGAACAGAAGGAGAGAGAGAGAGAGAGGGGAGAAGGGGAGATACGCTGTCCTGCCGTTGGAACGGCCGCCATATGGTCCTCCGCCAGCTCAATGGCCTGATCCAGCAACGCCAGGTGATGGCACTGGACCCACTCCGCGGTTCCCTCTGGAAGTCGAGCGACGAACTGCTCCAGCACCACCAGATCGATGAGCTCCTCAGCGTCACAGTTGTTGGCCCTCAGCCACCGGCGGCAGGCGTCCCAGAGTTGCTGGCCAAACACGAACGGCCGGCCGACCTCCTCCAGGCACAGCATGCAGAAGCGCTGCCGCTGCTGCTCCAGAGTGCGACCCACACGCTGGAGGATGGCCCTGCGGAGGTCCGCGTAGACCAGCCGGCTGTCGGCGGGGAGCTGTAGCGTGGCCAGCTGCGCCTCGCCCGTGAGGAGGGGGAGGAGGCGCACCGCGCGCTGTTCCACCGGCCAACCCCATGCCTCTGCTGCCTGCTCAAAGAGAACGAGGAAGGCCTCGGGGTCGTCGTGTGGGCCCATCTTCGTCAGGGTGAGGTGGGAAGGGCCCGTGGAGGTGGTGGACCCTGCCGACGCGAGTAGGTGCCAGAACGCCCGGCGATCTTCCTGCTGCGCCAGCACCAGGGCCTCGAACTTTCGCTCCTGTTCTTCCCGGAGGGCGACCAGTGCCTGGTGCTGGCTCTGTTGGGCTGTGGCGAGGGCATGGACCAGGTCCTTGAAGGGGGAGGACTCCATGGGGCTGTTCTCTCCTGCGCTCATCCCGGGTTTCGGCACCACTGTAACAAGCGTTCTAGGTGGGTGGAGCACAGAAGCACGGCAGGCCAGTACTGAGTTCTCAATCACTCTTTTATTGACAGCTTTTCAGCTTCTACATGTTTATTCATATGTAACTATATACACACACACATGTCACACACACGTGTTCTGGTCGGGAGAGAGCCCGCTCTGCTCTCGCTCTCCTCCTTAAATAGGGCACGGTCACTGGGGAAGACACACAAACACAGGTTAATTCACATCAGGTGTAGTGATTCTGACACTTACCTTCCCTGACTCCGCCCTCCGGTCACAGACCAATGCTTGACCACGCCTCCACTGCCACACCGGTCAAGAAATTGAATGTTTTTATTATTCTTTCTGGTTTGTTGCTAAATATTAAATCAATCTGTGTTTGTGTTGATGGTGTAATTCTGGTAGGACCTTGAATTAATTGTGTGAGGTTAAACTGACTTGTTAAGTCTTTAAGTTTCTTTCTTTTTGACTTATCACTTACCAGTCCAATTTATGTTAAAGTCTCCAAGTAAAATTAATTCTTTATTTGTGTTCATTTCTTTCAAAATGTGTCTTAGATGTTCATAAAACATAGTATTTGATGCAGGTGGTCTATACAAATGACAGTGAATGACATATTGGAATCTAAGATCTTTACTGCCATGCATTCTATGTCCATACAGTTCAATTCAATTTCATTGCAGTTTATGGAGTCTTTGACATACATCAATAGTCCACCTCCTCTGCCAGACTTTCGATCTTTTCTGAAAATATTAAAACCAGGCACTAAATATGCCATGTCAGATGATGAGTCTGTCAGCCATGATTCTGTCAGGCAGAGGAAATCAAGATTCGAATCCATTAGTAATTTTTCAAGTTGATCAATTTTTGGAGCAACACTTCTAATGTTTAAATGTCCTCCCAATAACCCTTTGGGCTTTATGTGCAGGTCCCACAAGACTTTCGCATGATTGGTTGTTTGAAGTAGCAGAAAATTGCGTTGTTTATGAATGGACGATTTACTAACATTACGTACTTTGCTAGTCACTGGAATCATTCCACTCACACTTACCGATGTAACAGCCAAGGGAGGAGATGGTAGATTATTGCCATTTTGTTGTTGCCTCTCATTCAAGGAGCCGGTAGTATCGACAGTACCTTGTCTGGTGGCTGCAGTAACAGACCATGGGTCATCACTACAGTTGAAGTTAGGCCCAGGGTTTTGATGGACATCGCCTGCAAGCAGTAGCGCGATAGCAAGGTAGCCGAAGGATCTCCTTAGTTGTTGGGATGGCTTTTCTCTCATCGTGGATTGAAGCCAGCTCGTCGGGGATGCCGCTTTCCCATGGTTTAATATCGTGGAAAAGAGGATAAATTGACTCCGTGAATCAAAGGTAAAAACATGTTGTTCGCTTTGTTGTTGCTGTTGGTTTGATGTTATCCAACAGCAACGCAGAGACAAGAGCAGAAGTGTAACAATGTAACTTATGACTGTGGCTCTGTTAATCAAATCAGTGACCAATCCCCACTGTTTAGCCTTGATTGTAGGACGAAAACCAAGTATATTATTGAATAACTTTGTAATGGCGTTGTAAGCACCTGAGGCACCTGCCTTGCCACCAGTGTGTTCCGCCATGATGATCAGGCCTCTCAGCCCGCTCCCATGCAGCCTCTCTCTCAGCCCACTCCCACGCAGCCTGTCTCTCAGCCCGCTCTCGTGCAGCCTCTCTCTCAGCCCGCTCCCGCGCAGCCTCTCTCTCAGCCCGCTCTCACGCAGCCTCTCTCTCAGCCTGCTCTCGCGCAGCCTCTCTCAGCCCGCTCCCGCGCAGCCTCTCTCTCAGCCTGCTCTCGCGCAGCCACAAAATTTGTGATTTTGTGGTTTGCAGCTTGAGAGATTTGGTTGGAATTAACAAAAGAGGCACATGCTCTCTTTTGTTAATTCCAACCAAATCTTAAGCATGAGCCTCTTTTGCTTGTATTGGTTAAGCATTGGGCATATCCAATACAAGCAAAAGAGGCTCATGCTTGTATTGGTTATGCCCAATGCTTGTGCAATGGTTGTGCAATGGTTGATTTTTCCCTCTTTTCTCAACTTCAAAATGTCTTGCTTTTCTCCCATAGATAGCTCTCTGGCCTTCATGTTACTTTATCTTTTAATAACAAATGCAGTCTTCACAAGTGAAACCCAGGGCTCAAACCAATAGTAGACATTCAGAGCCGTTAATTGTTTAATCAGTCAGTCTAACATGTCAGATTATGGAAGAGGTTTGTTTTCCCCATTTTCTTCCCATTTTGGTCTTTCCAATTCCTAATCACTGGCTAAGTCACCCCATCACACAATCTACCAAATGGGGAGGTTGGGACAAACAAGTGCTTCCTCCAAGACACAGTCACAGTATCAAAGAGCAGCATAAGACACTCAGACAAAAGTACTGTCTGTCATATTCTGCATGCATGAGTTCAGGAAAGACCTAGTCTAGTCTTGCTCTGATTATCAGGGAAGATCATACCCTTTGAGTATGGCCAAATTTTGCTTATGGCCACATACCACCCAGACACAGAAAGGAGAACCCTGTTCCCAAGATTACATCTCACAATTCCCTGCTTTCTGAACAGCAGGAGTTTCCTTTGGGTGTTCAGTTCCTGCAGAACGGGCTCATTAGTTCTATGTTCTACCCAGCTAACCCATGAATTCCTGCGGTATCTGAACAACTCGAATGCCTCGATGCGCGTCATATCTTCTTTCCTGAAGGTCCAACTTTTGGCACCATAGGTTGCAATGGGCTAAACAAGTGTTTCAAGAAGTTTGGCTTTCAGGGATTTATCGAGGGTGCGGTCTTTCCAGAGTTTGTCTAAAGCTTTGATGGTTGTTCTAGCTATGCCAAGCTGACAATGGATTTCCTTGCTGCAGTTAGCGTCCTGGTAGATATATGCCCCAAGGTACTTGAACAAGCTGACTTGCTCAAATAGCACACCATTGCAATAGATGTTGATTGCTTCTACCTCTTGAGTCACTGCCATGGTCTTCGTTTTAGCAGCATTGATCTCGAGGGAATATTCTCTTGAGACTGTATCAACCTTGTCTACCAGTTGCTGCAGCTGTTCCGGTGATATAGCAGTCAGAACAATGTCATCTGTATAATGAAGGTTGTTGATTGCCCGGGCATTGACCTGGACACCTACCCAGGCTAGCTCATCAGCAGATTTCCTCATTACCTCTTTGCAGTAAAGATTGAAGCAAAGTTGTGACAGAAGGCACCTTTGCCGTACCCCTTTCTTCACTCTGAATGGATTGGTGAGGGTTTGGTCCACCCTGACTGTTGCTTGCTGGTTTTCATATAGGCATCGAATGACGTTGACGGCATCATTTCCTACACCTATATGGCAGAGTACTTCCCACAGCTTATAGTGGTTGACAGAGTCAAAAGCTTTCTTATAGTCAATAAACACAAGGTATAATGGTTGGTTAAACTCCCTTGCCTTTTCCATGATCATACGGAGGTTGAATAACTGATCACGTGTGCTGAAACCCATCTGCTCATCGGCAAGCTCCCTTTCTGCTATTGGGGACAGGCATTTCAATAGACTACGTAAAAGAATTTTACTGGCATGGCTAATCAGAGCGATTGTATAGCACTCTGAGTAGTCAGTTGTTCCTTGCCTCTTCAGAATTTGGATGAAGACTGAGTTGAGCCAGTCCATAGGCTATGACCCTGTCTCTAAGATCTTATTGCACAATCTGGTGAAGAACAGGACAAAAGTGCCACTCCCAGCTTTTATAAGCTCAGCAGGCACCTCATCAATGTTGGGAGCTTTCCTGTTAGGGAGTCTGTTAATGGCGTCCTGGACTTCACATTCAGGAATGCTAGGTTCTGCCTCTCCTAGTGAGCTAGCTGAGTCTCTCTCTCTTCAACATTGTAGAGTTCAGAGGTGTATTCTCTCCAACACTTAATGATATCATTGAGGCTGGTCAGCAGCCTCCCTTCACAATCCTTGATGTTTCTTTGCTTTGGCAGAGATGGGAGCAAATTCTAATTTCCCCAAGTCAAAATGAGTGGTCCCCCTTCTAGGGGTTAGGACATGAATGCTCAGGCGCAGGCTTTCTGAAACCATGTTGTGGTCAGAGCCACAGTCTAGATTGGGAAAAGCTCTCGAGTTCCTCACATTCTTTAGCCAGTGCTGTCCAATTAAGATATAATCTATTTGATTCCTAGTGTGATCATCTGGGGACATCCAAGTAAATCTTCTGCGCAGTGGGTGTTCAAACATGGTGTTTGTGACAATTAAATTGTTGTCCTGGCAAAAACTGACAGCTATTCCCCTCTGTCAGAAAAGACTGGGAGAGATGAAATCTATTTCTACATCAACTATGGCTAGAATTAAAAAAAATGTCAACCTATAAGCATAAACTAAATCTGCTAAGATAGTTACCACTGTGAAGGCAAAGCCAGAACTAAAGGACTGGTACGATGACACTGACTGGATTGTTGTTGAAATTGCAACTGCTGACATTGATGTGCTCATGGACACTAGCATCATGCATTAGTTTTCTGAGATCATACAGTACATACAGTTAGGTCCATAAATATTTGGACAGAGACAACATTTTTCTAATTTTGGTTCTGTACATTACCATAATGAATTTTGAACAAAACAATTCAGATGCAGTTGAAGTTCAGACTTTCAGCTTTAATTCAGTGGGTTGAACAAAATGATTGCATAAAAATGTGAGGAACTAAAGCATTTTTTAAACACAATCCCTTCATTTCAGGGGCTCAAAAGTAACTGGACAAATTAAATAATTGTAAATAAAATGTTCATTTCTAATACTTGGTTGAAAACCCTTTGTTGGCAATGACTGCCTGAAGTCTTGAACTCATGGACATCACCAGATGCTGTGTTTCCTCCTTTTTAATGCTCTGCCAGGCCTTTACTGCAGCGGTTTTCAGTTGTTGTTTATTTGTGGGCCTTTCTGTCTGAAGTTTAGTCTTTAACAAGTGAAATGCATGCTCAATTGGGTTGAGGTCAGGTGACTGACTTGGCCATTCAAGAATATTCCACTTCTTTGCTTTTATAAACTCCTGGGTTGCTTTGGCTTTATGTTTTGGGTCATTGTCCATCTGTATTATGAAATGCTGACCAATCAGTTTGGCTGCATTTGGCTGGATTTGAGCACACAGTATGTCTCTGAATACCTCAGAATTCATCCGGCTGCTTCTGTCCTGTGTCACATCATCAATAAACACTAGTGACCCAGTGCCACTGGCAGCCATGCATGCCCAAGCCATCACACTGCCTCTGCCGTGTTTTACAGATGATGTGGTATGCTTTGGATCATGAGCTGTACCACGCCTTCGCCATACTTTTTTCTTTCCATCATTCTGGTAGAGGTTGATCTTGGTTTCATCTGTCCAAAGAATGTTCTTCCAGAACTGTGCTGGCTTTTTTAGATGTTTTTTAGCAAAGTCCAATCTAGCCTTTTTATTCTTGAGGCTTATGAGTGGCTTGCACCATGCAGTGAACCCTCTGTATTTACTTTCATACAGTCTTCTCTTTATGGTAGATTTGGATATTGATACGCCTACCTCCTGGAGAGTGTTGTTCACTTGGTTGGCTGTTGTGAAGGGGTTTCTCTTCACCATGAAAATTTTTCTGCGATCATCCACCACTGTTGTCTTCTGTGGGCGTCCAGGTCTTTTTGCATTGATGAGTTCACCAGTGCTTTCTTTCTCAGGGTGTACCAAACTGTAGATTTTGCCACTCCTAATATTGTAGCAATTTCTCGGATGTTTTTTTTCTGTTTTCGCAGCTTAAGGATGGCTTGTTTCACCTGCATGGAGAGCTCCTTTGACCGCATGTTTTCTTCACAGCAAAATCTTCCAAATGCAAGCACCACACCTCAAATCAACTCCAGGCCTTTTATCTGCTTAATTGAGAATGACATAACGAAGGAATTTCCCACACCTGCCCATGAAATAGCCTTTGAGTCAATTGTCCAATTACTTTTGGTCCCTTTAAAAACAGGGTGGCACAAGTTAAGGAGCTGAAACTCCTAAACCCTTCATCCAATTTTAATGTGGATACCCTCAAATGAAAGCTGAAAGTCTGGACTTTATGTCCATGTCCATTATATACAGTGGTGCTTGAAAGTTTGTGAACCCTTTAGAATTTTCGATATTTCTGCTTAAATATGAACTAAAACATCATCAGATTTTCACACAAGTCCTAAAAGTAGACAAAGAGAACCCAGTTAAACAAATGAGACAACAATATTATACTTGGTCATTTATTTATTGAGGAAAATGATCCAATATTACATATCTGTGAGTGGCAAAAGTATGTGAACCTCTAGGATTAGCAGTTAATTTGAAGGTGAAATTAGAGTCCGGTGTTTTCAATCAATTGGTATGACAATCAGGTGTGAGTGGGCGCCCTGTTTTATTTAAAGAACAGGGATCAATCAAAGTCTGATCTTCACAACACATGTTTGTGGAAGTGTATCATGGCACAAACAAAGGAGGTTTCTGAGGACCTCAGAAAAAGCGTTGTTGATGCTCTTCAGGCTGGAAAAGGTTACAAAACCATCTCTAAAGAATTTGGACTCCACCAATCCACAGTCAGACAGATTGTGTACAAATGGAAGAAATTCAAGACCATTGTTACCCTCCCCAGGAGTGGCCGACCAACAAAGATCACTCCAAGAGCAAGGCATGTAATAGTCGGCGAGGTGACAAAGGACTCCAGGGTAACTTCTAAGCAATGGAAGGCCTCTCTCACATTGGCTAATGTTAATATTTATGAGTCCACCATCAGGAGAACACTGAACAACAATGGTGTGCATGGCAGGGTTGCAAGGAGAAAGCCACTGCTCTCCAAAAAGAACATTGCTGCTCGTCTGCAGTTTGCTAAAGATCACATGGACAAGCCAGAAGGCTATTGGAAAAATGTTTTGTGGATGGATGAGACCAAAATAGAACTTTTTGGTTTAAATGAGAAGTGTTCTGTTTGGAGAAAGGAAAACACTGTATTCCAGCATAAGAACCTTATCCCACCTGTGAAACATGGTGGTGGTAGTATCATGGTTTAGGCCTGTTTGGCTGCATCTGGGCCAGGACGGCTTGCCATCATTGATGGAACAATGAATTCTGAATTATACCAGCGAATTCTAAAGGAAAATGTCAGGACATCTGTCCATGAACTGAATCTCAAGAGACATTGGGTCATGCAGCAAGACAACGACCCTAAACACACAAGTCGTTCTACCAAAGAATGGTTAAAGAAGAATAAAGTTAATGTTTTGGAATGGCCAAGTCAAAGTCCTGACCTTAATCCAATCAAAATGTTGTGGAAGGACCTGAAGCGAGCAGTTCATGTGAAGAAACCCACCAACATCCCAGAGTTGAAGCTGTTCTGTAGAGAGGAATGGGCTAAAATTCCTCCAAGCTGGTGTGCAGGACTGATCAACAGTTACCGCAAACGTTTAGTTGCAGTTATTGCTGCACAAGGGGGTCACACCAGATACTGAAAGCAAAGGTTCACATACTTTTGCCACTCACAGATATGTAATATTGGATCATTTTCCTCAATAAATAAATGACCAAGTATAATATTTTTGTCTCATTTGTTTAACTGGGTTCTCTTTATCTACTTTTAGGACTTGTGTGAAAATCTGATGATGTTTTAGCTCATATTTATGCAGAAATATTGAAAATTCTAAAGGGTTCACAAACTTTCAAGCACCACTGTAACTATAACCTGAATATGTTTCAGTAAACCAGGTAAAAAAAAAAAAATTGTGTCAGTGTCCAAATATATATGGACCTAACTGTATGTGTGCCCACTAAGGTTCTATAAGAAATTTAATAATGCCAAGGCCAAGGAGGCAGCCTACAGGAGTGAAGACTGGATCCTCTACACCCTGGCTAGAAAGAAACTGACTAAAGAAATCAGAGTTGCTGAAAGAAACTACTGTAAAAAGCAGTATGGAAAGGCCTTAATCACCTCACCAACAACAAGAGACTTCCCCCCTCTCTGGAAATCACTGATATCCCTTTTCCACCAAATCAGTTCCAGGGCTGGTTCGGGGCCAGTGCTGGTGCTGGTTCACAACTCGTTCAACTTGCGAGCCAGCTGAGAACCAGTTTATTTTTCCATAGCTCGCGGTGCTAAGGGAAGACACGTCATTACGTCATTGTATACGTCAGTTACGTCGCTGTATACGTCGGTTACGTCGCTACGTTTGCATAAACCTTGGCGTGAATATCGAAGCAAAAACAACACGGAAGAAGCAGCAGCAGCAACAACAACAACAATAATAATAATGGATGACTTCGAGTTTGTACAGCTGCTGCTTCTCGTCGCTTAAAAATTGCGATCTTTCGCGGTCTTGTTATTGTTGTTGGTCTTAACAACTCGGCCCCCCCGCTGACGTAAGCGGTTCTTTTCTCTGCCCCAGCAGAGAGTTGGTGCTAGCCTGGAACTGGTTTTTCTGGCCCCAGAGCCAGTTCTTTGTCAGTGGAAACAGAAAACCTGGTTCCAAACTAAGCACTGGCCCCGAACCAGCCCTGGAACTGCTTTGGTGGAAAAGGGGCATGACTGGCTAAACACCTAAATGAATTCTACAGCAGGTTTGAAAAGCCCAGGGGTGTTATATTTAAACAGTGGGTAAGCTTAAAAATGGGACTAGAATGCACATATGCAACCTCCCATGCAGAAACCAGCATTTATCATGAAATACTTAGCAGGAAATTGGGAGTTTATTTAGAGAAGCTTTGACCCATGCAGATGCACTCATTCCATATGCAACTTTTTAAGTTCAGCATGAATTATTGACACCCTGTGGATACACTGGTGCTTGAAAGTTTGTGAACCCTTTAGAATTTTCTATATTTCTGCATAAATATGACCTAAAACATCATCAGATTTTCACACAAGTCCTAAAAGTAGATAAAGAGAACCCAGTTAAACAAAGGAGACAAACATATTATACTGTTTGGGAGTGCAGAGGCATCAGCCTGGAGACCAAACTGAAAGTGTACAGGGCCGTCATCATACTTACTCTTCTGTATGCATGAGAGACCTGGACCATGTATGCCAGCCATGCCAGGACACTCAAGCATTTTCATACTACTTGTCTGCATCATCTGGTGTGTATTCAGTGGCAGGATTGAGTTCCAGATACAGAGGTTCTCGAGTGTTCCAGACTCCCCAGTATTTACTCTGTGCTCCAGAAGGCCCAGCTCAGATGGGCAGAACATCTAGTCTGCATGCCAGATGATTGGCTCCCAAAGAGACTACTATCCATAAGCACTGAAGGGAAGCACTCTAGTGACCATCCAAGGAAGCACTTTAAGGATAGTTTAAATGAGTCTCTTAGGAGCTTTGTGGTCAATCTGGACACCTGGGAAGAATCGACAAAGGACAGACCAGGTTGGAGAGGCCAAATCCACAATGGTGCCCTAAAATCTGAGCAGCACCGCCTTGAGACAAGGAAGGAGGAAGGCTAGGAGGAAAGCAAGTGCTAGCAACAGCAGTGTTCACACAGGGACAGCAGACTATGTGTGCTCCACATGTAGGAGGGGTTTTCAAGCTTGCATTGGCCTTATCAGCCATATACGCACTCACAAGTGCAGCATCTAGGGGGATGTCTGTGGTCCTCATTAAAAACAATGGACAAGAGAAGAAGTTGTGTAATTTTCAAAGATATATTGATTTTACCATTGACAAAGATTTTAAAGCTTTGAGTCATGACTGACTGAGCTACCATTTGCTAGCTAGCAGACATTATCCATCATTTTAATCAAAGTAATATAATAATACAGTGTCTTGCAAAAGTATTAATTCCCCCTTGGTGTTTGTCCTGTTTTGTTGCATTACAAACTGAAATTAAAATGGATTTTGGGGGGTTAGCACCATTTGATTTACACAGCATGCTTACCACTTTTGAAGGTGCAATTTTTTTTTATTATGACAAAACAATAATTAAGATTTAAAAAAAAAAACAGAACTCTGGAGTGGAGTGTATTCACACCCTTTCATATGAAACCCCTAAATAAGAGCTTGTCCAAACAATTAACTTCATAAATCACATACTTAGTTGATTTAAGATCCACCTGTGTGCAAAGTGTCACATGATCTGTCACATGATGTCTGTATAAATCAACCTGTTCTGGAAGGACCCTGACTCTGCAACACTACTAAGCAAGTAACCTGAAAACCAAGGTGCTCTCCAAACAGATCAGAGACAAAGTTGTGAAGAAGTATAGATCTGGGTTGGGTTATTAAAAAAAATCCCAAACTTCCCAGGGAGCACCATTAAATCCATTATAGCAAAATGGAAAGTATGTCACCACTACGAACCTGACAAGAGAAGGCTGCCCATCAAAACTCACATCCCAGGCATTAATCAGAGATGCAACAAAGACACCAAAGATAACATTGAAGGAGCTGCAAAGATCCACAGAAGAGATGGGAGTATCTGTCCATAGGACCACTTTCAGCCATACACACCACAGAGCGGGGCTTTATGGAAGAATGGCCAGAAAAAAGCCATTGCTTATAGAAAAAAAATAAGAAAACATGTTTGGAGTTTGCCCAACAGCATGTGGCAGACTCCCCAAACACATGGAAGAAGATTCTCTGGTCAGACGAGCCTAAAATTGAACTTTTGGCCATCATGGGAAATGCCATGTGTGGCACAAACCCAATACTTCCCATCACCCTGAGAACACCATTTCTACAATGAAGCATGGTGGTGGCATCATCATGCTGTGGGGATGTTTTTCATCTGCAGGGACAGGAAAGCTGGTCAGGATTGAAGGAAAGATGAGTGGCACTAAATACAGGGCAATTCTGGAGGAAAACCTGTTTGAGTTGGCCAGAGGTTTGAGACTGGGACAAAGGTTCATGTTCCAGCAGGACAATGACCCTAAACATACTGTTAAAGCTACACTGGAGTGGTTTAAATGGAAACATTTAAATGTCTTGGAATGGGCTAGTCAAAGCCCAGACCTCAATTCAACTGAGAATCTGTGGTATAACTTGAAGGAGTTGGAACAGTTTTGCCTTGAGAAATGGGCAAAAATCCCAGTGCTAAGATAATAGAGACATAAGCCAAGAGACTTGCAGCCGTAATTGTAGCAAAAGGTGGCTCTACAAAGTATTGACTTTGAGGGGGGGAAACCTACTCACACTCCAGATTTGTTTTTTCATCTTAATTATTGTTTGTGTCAATATAAAAAAAACTGCACTTTTAAAGTGGAAGGCATGTTGTGTAAATCAAATGGTGCTAACCCCCCAAAATCCATTTTAATTCAGCTTGTAATGTGACAAATCAGGACAAACACCAAGGGGGATGAATACTTTTGCAAGACATTGTAAGTAGTGAATGCATGGTACCAACAGGTGCATGTTGGAAATTTGCATGTTCATGAGGCTTGACTGTCATGGCTGAAGCTGGTGGTGAGAAGACCTTATTTCAACTGAGAATCTGTGGTATAACTTGAAGGAGTTGGAGCAGTTTTGCCTTGAGAAATGGGCAAAAATCCCAGTGCTAAGATAATAGAGACATAAGCCAAGAGACTTGCAGCCATAATTGTAGCAAAAGGTGGCTCTACAAAGTATTGACTTTGAAGGGGGGAAACCTACTCACACTCCAGATTTGTTTTTTCATCTGCACTTTTAAAGCCACGCCCTTTTAATTATCACCACGTAACTGCTATAAAATACATTTATGAAAAGGAAAATTATTGTGGGAGATATTAAGGTCAATTGAACGTGTGAAAATGATGGAACACTATTCTCAAAAATAATTTGTGGAGATGGAACTTAAAATGGAATTTTATCTCAGTTTCCAGTCACTAATATGGGAATAGGAAGAGATAAAATCACACTGTAGTCAGCCACTAGAGGGCCTCAGAGACATTTTGGTTTCACTTTTGGATCCTGGTTACAACCTTTACCCATATATACAATCATTGGTTTATACTAGAGAGAAATTGAGGGCACACATGTCTGTTGATTCTAACGACGTTGTTGTTTGTGGGTGCATTCAAGACATAAATGTTTTGGAGCATCGAGGATGCCATGATGAGGATGGCACTGAAAGGCAGGGTGCTGCCCAGCCAGATGGCATAAAGTCATTTGTTAGCTGAGCAAAGTTAGCTAGCTAAACATGGCCATTAGGCCACCTTGATTCGATTATATGGATAACATCTGCGCACGCATCAATTTTTGTCCGTTTCCCCCAAAAAAAAGTTTTCGACCAGAGCAAATGTATGCCATAAATCGATACTAATGTCGTAAAATGCCTCTTTTTCTATCGTAAAACGTACTGATTTTGTCGTAAACTTACTCCGAGCACATGCGCACCGCTCACATTCCAAGAAATATGGCGTCGAATTCAACTGCGGGTGAGCGTCCTCTGAATTTATATGTCAGCATTAAAGTAACAAGGAAGAGTGGTGGCTGAAGGCACCAGCAGCATTGAGGGCAATCCTCCCGTTGGTTTGCTGGCAATGTGGGGAGGAAGAGATGCGGCCCATCCCCGTAGAGAAGATGGACCAATTCCAGACCATCCATCCAGTGTGTCAGGTGGGTTTTAAGTCTTTATTTACTTGCTTGCATACATTGTATCTTGTCTGAAATAGTGTGTATTTTTGTGTGTAACCATAGAAGTGTATTACTTTGTTGATTAAGGTTGATATCCAGGTAGTAATGTACATACATGATAAATCTTTTCAACTGGACAAACCGGTCCAAAATTGGAGCTAAATAGACTCAGATATCTGCAGTGACATACATATATTGCACAAGTCAATCAATAAATGATTTCCTCCCATCATGCAATTTTTCTGTAGGTGTGCAAATCTGCAGGGGTAGGGGAAAGAACAAGGGGAAGAAAGAAGATGAAAAGGAGAAGAGAGGAGGAAGATGACAACTAAGGTGGGTCTATTTTATATATTTTAGATACCAAGTATTAAATTGAAAAGCATCATGCTGCTTGCAACATTCTATCTGCAATATCAAGCATTCATCCCCTGCCATTCAGATTTATGCCCATAAACCTTTTACACTAACTACTGGGAAACTAAAGATAACAATATCTAATTGCTGCCTTTCATGCTGTGTTTCTTTAGGCACCTGAAGGATGTCAAGGAAAAGAAGATGCCAGAAGGGAAGCAGGGCTTGAATTACCCTTGCTTGCACCACTTTGTGCCACCAGAAGAAGATGTGAAATTACAAAAATAAAGAATTTCTTGTTTGATATACCATACTCTGTGTGTCTAGTCATTTGTTCAACCTTTCTGACCATTTATAGATCTCATAATGAAGATTTTTTTTTAACCAAACTTTTTTTTTTTTGCACGTTTGCATCAGTTTTGGGATTCCCAGAGGATGTCATCCATATAATCGAATCAACATGGCCTTATAAGAAACTCCTTAGCAATATTGTGACCTAGCTCTCTAGCATTAGCTAGCTAGCTTGTTGATGTAGATTTTAGGTGAGGTAAACTGCTATAAATTATACATTTGCTAACATGCCCGCTTCACTGATATGATAGCTTCTCAGCTGAGATGAAATGGATGCTCCAAAGATGGAGCTCCTTTGGCCAATTATCCGTTCTAACCTAACTGCTTGTAAGCACAACCATCTTCTGTTGGCTTCTGATTTGATAGTATGCAGTAAAAACGAATGTGTTTATGGTAAGGTGACCAGATTTCTGAGAAAACTGGAGACATTTTCGGTTCGGTGGTGAAAATATCATTAAAACATCTCATGTTTTCAACTTTGTAATAAAAAGTGGGGACATTTCTGGTTTTCATGTATTTTGATCATGCATTGAATAAAAAGTGGGATTTTCCTCACCAAGTGCATTGTAGGCCGATTCTGCAACTGCTTTAGGTTAACATTAAAGACAATGTGAAAATCTCTGGTATGGGTACATAGATTTATAGACTCTTAAATTGTAGGCTAGCTGAAATAGATGTTTTAGACCCATGAAAGTAAATATATTAAATGAATTACAATATATGCCACAAGTAAGGCAGCATGGTGGTGTAGTGGTTAGCCCTGTAGCCTCATAGCAAGAAGGTCCTGGGTTTGAGCCCAGTGGCCGACAAGGGCATTTCTGTGTGGAGTTTGCATGTTCTCCCCGTGTCTGCGTGGGTTTCCTCTGGGTGCTCCAGTTTCCCTCACAGTCCAAAGACATGCAGGTTAGGCTAATTGGTGGCTCTAAATTGACCATAGGTGTGAATGTGAGTAAATGGTTGTTTGTCTGTATGTGTTAGCCCTGCGATGACCTGGTGACTTGTCCAGGGTGTACCCTGCCTCTCGCCCATAGTCAGCTGGGATAGGCTCCAGCTTGCCTGCAACCCTGCACAGGATAAGCGGCTACAGATAATGGATGGATGGATATTCAGGGTCGGCATGGGCACACAGAAGAAGGCAAACCCATGCCTTCAGTGGGGATGAAGTGCTGTTGACTGGGGACATCATCTGGTGGTGGAAGGAATACTTCAAGGATCTCCTCAATCCCATCTTTGTGTCATCCGAGGAGGACACAGAGTCTGAGGGTGCTTGGGAGGACTCGCCCATTACAGGGGTTGCCGAGGTGGTTAAAAAGCTCCTCGTGGCCAGGCTCTGGGGGTGGATGAGATTCGTCCGGAGTTCCTGAAGGCACTGGATATTGTTGGGCTGTCTTAGCTGACATACCTCTTCAACAATGCATGGAGGTTGGACACAGTGCCTCTGGATTGGCAGACTGGGGGGGTGGTCCCCCTTTTTAAAAAGGGGGACCAGAGAGTGTGTTCCAACTATAGGGGGATCACACTTCTCAGCATCCCTGGGAAAGCCTATGCTGGGGTGCTGGAGAAGAGAGTCTGGTCGATAGTTGAACCTTGGATTCAGGAGGAACAATGAAGTTTTCATCTTGGTTGTGGAACACTGGACCAGCTCTTTACCCTTGCAAGGGTACTGGAGGGTGCATGGGAGTTTGCCCAACTGGTCTACATGTGTTTTGTGATCCTGGAGAAGGTTTACGACCATGTCCTTCATGGTGCCCTGTGGGGGGGTACTTCAGGAGTATGGGGTTCAGGGCCCACTGCTGTGGACCATTTGGACCCTGTATGACCGGAGCAAGAGTTTGGTTCACATTGCCAGCAGTAAGTTGAACTCATTCCTGGTGCATGTGGGATTCCACCAGGGATGCCCTTTGTCACCGGTTCTGTTCATAACTTTTATGGACAGAATTTCTAGGCACAGCCAAGGGGCGGAGGGTGTCCGGTTTGGTGACATCAGGATCGCGTCTCTGCTTTTTGCAGATGATGTGGTCCTGTTGGCTTCATCAATCTGTGACCTACCGTACAGCATGTGCTGGGACGGTTTGCAGCCAAGTGTGAAGCAGCTGGGATGAGGATCAGCACCTCCAAGTCTGTGGCCATGGTGCTCAGCCGGAAATGGTTGGAGTGCCTACTTCGGGTCAGGAGGGAGTTGCTACCTCAAGTGGAGGAGATTAAGTATCTCAGGGTCTTGTTCACAAGTGAGGGTGGGGGGAGTTGGACAGATGGATCAGGGCAGTGTCAGCAGTGATGTGGATGCTAAACCGGTTTGTTGTGGTAAAGAGAGAGCTGAGCCAAAAGGCAAAGCTCTCAATTTACAGGTCCATCTATATTCCCACCCTCACCTATGGTCACGAGCTGTGGGTAGTGACGGAAAGAATGAGATTGCAGATACAACTGGTCGAAATAAGTTTTCTCTCCACAGGGTGGCTGGGCTCTCCCTTAGAGACAGGATGGGAAGCTTGGTCATTCGGGAGAGACTCAGAGTAGAACTGCTGCTCCTCCACATCAAAAGGAGTCAGTTGAGGTGGTTCGGGCACCTTGTTAGGATGTCCCCTGGACACCTCCCAGGGGAGGTTCTCTGGGCATGCCCCACCAGGAGGAAACCCCAGGGTAGACCCAGGACACGCTGGAGAGATTACATCTCTCAGCTGGCCTGGGAACACGCTGGTATTCCCCTGGAAGAGCTGGTGGAGGTGGCCAGGGAGAGGGAAGTCTGGGCTGCTCTGCTTAAGCTGCTACCCCCGCAACTCAGACCTGGATAAGCGGCAGAAGATGGATGGATGGATGGATGGATGGATGGATGGATGGATGGAAGAATTAAACCAAAACATGGCTTGTTTTTCATTTCTCCTGCCTGGATTTTAAGCCACAATCAAATAACCATTCATGTTTTATTTATTTTATTTTTCTTCTCACTAACAGAATATAGAAAATAGAATGATAAAAAGGTACATGGAGCTAGCACCACTCATGTGTGCTCAGTTTTACAGTCTATTGGCCTGGGTGATGATGATTCACTACACTTTATTATTGCATGAATGGGTATCTCAAAGTGGTTCACTGCAAAGCCTGAGACTATGTTTCTATAGAGAAGATAGTCAGTTTGTTAATGTGTCTACACCACTGTTCAAGTAGCAAGCAGTATGCTCTTACACACACGTTTCCTGAACAAAAGTCTTAACAGTCATGTTCTTAGTAGTTTATCTGAAACCTCAGTATGTGCCTGTGTTGTGGGGGCACTTCCTGTATGAAAGATTGAAGAGATACTGAAAGAGAGGAAGTGTAATAACAGAACTAATAAAAATTCAGAAGGGGACCAGACCTAATTTTGCTCATTTCAAGCATTTATTTCTAGAAAATCGAATTTACAGTTCCCTCAAATTATTGGCACCCCTTGGAAAGATTAGTAAAAAGGGCTAGGAAAAAAAATCCACCTTTTGGTGAAGTCACTTCGTCTCGCACAAAAAAAAAATGAGAAAAATCCAGCCTTCAATTGAAATAAATGTATTAAGAGAAAAACAAATCCCTCATCAAGAAAATTTTCAACAAAAACACATGTGCCACTATTATTGGCACCCCCTGCATTTAATACTTTGTACACCCCTTTGTCAGTAAAACAGCACTGAGTCTCTCCTATAACATTTTATAAGGTTGGAGATACAGAGCAGGGCATCTTGGACCATTCCTCTTTACACAATCTCTCCAGATCATTCAGGGTCCTAGGCCTTCTCTTGTGCCCTGTCTGCTTCAGCTCAGCCCACAGGTTTTCACTGGGGTTCAGGGTTATCTGCCAAAAGAAGAATACACTTTCAAGTTGTAATGTTACTTTAAAAATGTCTAAAAATAAACTTAATGTAACGGCTTCCCTAGTATAGTGGACGCTGGAACAGACAGGTGAGATCAAGGTCACTTTCGTTTTTATATATATTTGTTTAACACACTTTTCAGCAGTTTCCAAAATAAACTTGTGTGTTTTCACACGTGATTTCAGCCAGGGGGAAGAGAACCTCACTCTCTGCTACTCTCCCCTTTTATCTGCTCCTTCTCACTGCGCGCGCGCGCACGCACACAAATAGAGAGAGCATATTAATTTACAACAGGTGCTTCCGCTTTGCCATTCACCTTCCCCGGCCTCGCTCTCCATTCACAAACCGGCGCTTGACCACACCCCCACTGCCACACTTAATAAAGCTTGTGTTTGTTTTATAATACATAATCCCATTATGAGAATTTTATTTTCTTTCAAGCTATTTTCACTTGCCAAGATTTGTGCAAGGCGGCACAGTGGTGTAGTGGTTAGCGCTGTCGCCTCACAGCAAGAAGGTCCGGGTTCGAGCCCCGTGGCCAGCGAGGGCCTTTCTGTGCGGAGTTTGCATGTTCTCCCCGTGTCCACGTGGGTTTCCTCCGGGTGCTCCGGTTTCCCCCAAAGACATGCAGGTTAGGTTAACTGGTGACTCTAAATTGACCGTAGGTGTGAATGTGAGTGTGAATCGTTGTCTGTGTCTATGTGTCAGCCCTGTGATGACCTGGTGACTTATCCAGGGTGTACCCCACCTTTCGCCCATAGTCAGCTGGGATAGGCTCCAGCTTGCCTGCGACCTTGTACAGGATAAAGCGGCTAGAGATAATGAGATGAGATTTGTGCAGTGTTTGTACATATAATGTCTTGTATCAGCCAATGCAAGAGACAGAATATCTTGGCTGATGCACACAGCATCACAAACTGCACGTTTAGTATGTGAAAGGAAAGTTCCTCGTCACTCTTATGTTAATGAAAGATTATTTTTGTATCTTTATTATTTTACTGAATCTAAATGTGACAAACCTTGAGCACCATTTTAGGTGATCAGTTACATGTTACTTACCAGCTGGGACATCCGTATCGTGAAATACCGTGACCGAGGTCTTCAAAGTACTGACTGGGGCCCTCTGGGTCGAGGTCACGGTATTTCACCATACGGACCGACCTCATCTCATCTCATTATCTCTAGACGCTTTATCCTGTTCTACAGGGTCGCAGGCAAGCTGGAGCCTATCCCAGCTGACTACGGGCGAAAGGCGGGGTACACCCTGGACAAGTTGCCAGGTCATCACAGGGCTGACACATAGACACAGACAACCATTCACATTCACACCTACGGTCAATTTAGAGTCACCAGTTAACCTAACCTGCATGTCTTTGGACTGTGGGGGAAACCAGAGCACCCGGAGGAAACCCACGCAGATACGGGGAGAACATGCAAACTCCGCACAGAAAGGCCCTTGCCGGCCACAGGGCTCGAACCCGGACCTTCTTGCTGTGAGGCGACAGCGCTAACCACTACACCACCGTGCCGCCCAAGAGAAAATTAATGGTTTTAATTTTGCAGTGCATGTGGGGAATTTTGTATTGATATAGTTTTACGATAGTTTTAGTTAAGAAATGGTGAAATTCTGAAAACACCCTGTTCACTCACGTGATCTGCATTCAGAATGTCCCTCTCCTACACACACACACACACACGTTCCCTCTCTCCCCCTTACTTTGTATTCAACACAGTATCCAGCTCAAAAAGCACTTCCTGTGTGAGGCAACGCAAAGCTTAGCTTCTTTTTTGTTGGAAGATTTTTAAATTGACTCGTCACACATGCTGGGAACGGACCTGTAGCTCTTCCTCCTTGAACTATCTCACTTCTCTGTCCTTATAAATCATGGCACTGTTTGTTGAAGTGAGTATCCACTGGTCTGTTCGAGGAAGCTTGACTACAGACTGACTCACAAAAATTCGACATTCTGTAGGATTTTCACTCATTTAAAGGTGTTTTTTTGTTGTTGTTTTGTTTTTTAAATTGGTTTAAAGTTGCTTTTGGGTGTTGTTCCCTCTGTCTCCATTTTATCTTTAAAGGTCATCCATGGAGTGGAGTTATATTCTGCCCATCCATTTTATGGAGTAAGTAGGAACAATTGGCTTATTTATTTTTCTTTCGAGACGCTGTACCCGCTTGATGCAGACAAACTGTATGGCATGTGTACTCAAATGTGGAAAGTCAAACAGACCATGGCTATTGTTTAAAACTGTGGTACTTTGTGTATGAGTGTGTTGGTTGAATGGCCTCTGTGTATTTGTATGTGGGTTATACTGGTCACTGTGCTTACTCGGCTTTCTGTTTGATTACTGGAGTGTGAACGTGTGTGTGTGGGCTGGGGGAACAAGAGAGAGAACAGAACTTAATGTTTTCTGTAGAGGTTTATAATTTAAGCATTTCTAGTATGTTTCTGTAGTTTATAACTAATCACAGTTCTCCTTCCTCTTTCTTGTAACTAATTCTCTCTCACTGATGTGATCACACTGACAGTTTGAGAGAAGGTATATGGGAGAAAGGGAACAGAGAGCAGCAGAAAGATGTGATGAGATTTGTGAGAGGTAAAAAAAAAAACTTACAGATGGAGAGGAGAAAGACGTGAAAGAAAAGTGTCAAAGAGTGACTGACAGGATGGACAGAACCAGAGGAAGGAAAGAGGAGGGGGGTGGAGTCAACCATTACCTTGAAACAGTACTGCCTTTGTCTGACTTTTCTCACGGCTGTATTGTATCCTCTCATCTGTGTCTTTTGTTCTCCTGATGGTATCTTAACATCAAATCTCACCATGCGAACGCTCCACAGGTTGAAGTTGATGAGTTCACCAAGCCTCAGCGATCTGGGCAAGAGTGACAGGGCAGCCTTGGAGGAGAGAGGTGCTCAGCAATGCAGGGCAGGGACCAACGCCATCTGGAATAGGTACGAAACACATGCATACAAACACACACACCAGCTTTAATGCAAGGAGTCTTCGAGACTGGAATAACTAATGCTGACCTCTACAGAGTTGTGCAGCCTGTTTGCACCAGTTTAAAGTTGATTATGTTGTTAAGGTTCCTTGTGTTCCTGTTTAACTTCTATGGAGGGGAGCTAACATGTACATATCCACTTACTTAAGAGCTTTCAGTTGCATACATGTCAACCTTTGGTCAATCAAACCTGTATAACCAACCTCCAAAATCCGTATTTCCCTTATAAAATCCGTATAAGATGCAAATTAAAATAATTTACCTAAAATTTGAATGATAATTAACAATGATATATCCAAGTTACTTTTTATTCAATATTAATAACAATAAACCTTCAGAATGGATACAAAGCTCCAATGTTTGACAAAAACACAAAGTGTTATCAGCGTAGTTACGAAGGAAATACTTCGTTGTTTGGAGACAGGTTTCACCGAGCGGGTATTATGCGCGAGACTTCATATTAGCCACAAAGTCAGGAAAATCTGTTCGTAAAATTACGTTATAATGACCAAATACAATGAAAAGTATTTTTCCAGTCTCACCTGTGAAAGGTAATCCCATGTGATCTCGTTTGGACGGTAAACCGGTTGGTACAGTTAAGCACAGCACATGAATGAGGCATCTTTATTCTTGGCTACTGTCTAGACGCTATACCAGAGACGGCTGAAGAATCTCCACTTTGCCACATCCAATATGGCGGCAAGGATGACGTATGATTCTACGCAGAAGGCGGCGTCTATGTTTATATGTCTATGACTTCACGGTTGGCGGGATTCTCGCAATGCGGTGTGCGCATGATCAAAAGTGGAACGAAGTCTCGCTACCACAAGATAACGCGCGATTTCATAAGACTCTTTACTGGCTGTCTGTGGTGTACAATACGTTTGTAAATGTTATGCGCTCTTTTATCATTGTGGGAATTGATTATAGCTCTAAATAAATATTGAAGTTTTTTTAAAGAATCCGTATAACTTTATTTATACGCCCGTATACTACGTTTATTGAATCAAATCCGTATAAAATACGGACATTCCGTATAGGTTGACATGTATGCAGTTGTGTCTTAATTATACCATGTTGGATAAGTTTTCCACACTCTTCCTGCAGTGTACAGCTGTTTTTCACTCTTTGTTTATTTTGTATGGGTTTGTTACTTTTGCCACTTTTTTTTTCTTCTCCTTGCACAAAGATGCTAGTATAGACACATCTGCACATGACCTGTTGGCATTGAATGGAAAAGCCTATAAAACATTTCCACAAGCACAGATGCACTAGTATGCCTTTGTCTGCAGAGTGGGACAGGATTTTCCATAATATCCAATGAAGCATGTTTAAACCGTATGTACAGAAAGTGGTATAAATCGAGCGTAGCATAGTTCTGGCAGGCCACGAAGTCAAGCTCCTTCCCAGCTACATCAGCTGCCTGCAGCTGATCTCAAATCAGACCACATCAGCTGATTCCCTTCTATGTATTCTATTGGCAAATCTCTCACAGAGTACCTTATTTAAGCTGGTTTAATCTGCCTACCTTTGCTGCTTCCTCTGCAAGCCATTTTGCAAGTGAGCACCATTTTCCATTCGCCAGAGCTCTCGTTTCGCATGTAGAAGTCTTCTGCTCTTAGGATTAACAAATCGCCTGCATCCATACTCCTGGAAATTGTTAATAAATAGCATTGCAGCTCCAGTCAGAGCTTCCCTCGAGGAACTGTTTGCACTGTCATGGGAGGCATCCACATTGAGCCCCCAGCTGCAGATCTTTTCACCTCCTCTGCTTCTAAGGAAGCCGCTAAAAACAAACACTGTTGCACCTCCGCGCAGTCCCAGCTCCGGGCACTCCTCCACTCAAGAGAGTGAGTCTAAGTCCCAGCAGCCGCACCTGCGGACCTGAATAACTTTTTGTCAGCCTTGTCCAGAGTCACTTGCCACTATGAACTCCAGAATCCAAGCCCTGGAGTCTGGTTGGCTCCTTCTACAAGTTTGCATTTCCTGATAACAGCAGGTTTGTTTACATCCTCCGTGCTCCCAAGTTAGCCACAGGGCCAGCTCCTGTATCACAGAATGATGATGTCACCACCCAATTACTCAGTTTGATAAGTTGCATTAACTGTATAAAATAGCTCCCCATAAATATTGGGGGGTTCTAATAATTGGTTTATCTGCTCTTCCTAATAAGGAAGCTCAAAGCATCAATGAACAGTTGATGACTTCAACAAAGCAGACCTCATGTTAAAACTAATAATGATTTTCCTGGTTACACGGTTATACTCGTGACCATATAGAACACCATTATAGAAGCAAATTATTTATAATCATGCTATCTGTTATCACCCAAATGAGGACGGGTTCCCCTTTGAGTCTGGTTCCTCTCAAGGTTTCTTCCTCATGTCATCTGAGGGAGTTTTTTTTTTCCTTGCCACTGTCACCACAGGCTTGCTCATAGGGATAAATTTGGGATAAAATTAGTTCATGTTTAAAGTCTTTAATTTTCTGTAAAGCTGTTTTACAACAATGTCTATTGTTGAAAATGCTATACAAATAAACTGACTTGACTATAGAATTTCTAGGCATCACCTTAGACAGCAATTGGATGCAAGCTTCACTGTCTCTCGAAAAAAAAAATCTAACTTCAGAGAGGTCATGAGAAGTGCACGAGGCGATAGCAATTTCAAAAAGGAATTGCTTCTTTGTTTGGGCACCTTAATTACACATGTGCATTATTCCCCAGGGATGCTGCTTTGTATCCAGGCTTGACCTCTCTAAATCTGTAAAGAACTCCATGATAAGGTGAGCTTGGATACAGACTGCAGATCTGAAACCCGGTTCTGGTCTCCTTCTGTGGGGTAAATGGAACGAGATCTCATTCTTCTATAATGAAAACCTGGAATATCCATTAGTAATTAAGTTGTTCACGATGCAGCCCCTTCCACTGGTGGTAATGGGGGTTTCAATAATCAGCGGTTTGCTGACGCATGGCCAAAAGAATTGTCATCCTTGTCAGGTGACACTTCCTCCACTGTTCTAATGGAATCTGCCCAATTGTGTAGCTCGTCTTCTATAGGGTAAACACTTGTCAAGAAGCAAATCCTGTTTTTGTGACAATGAGGCAACAACTGTAAACATCATTAACAAGGGTGCTCCTCAGTTCCATTATTAATAGATTCGTGATGCGCCTCACATGGTCCTTTGCATTGGATAATTTCTTCATTTGATTAGCCCATATTCCAGGCTTGGACAACTATGGCCGATTCTTGTCCCACTTTGAATTTCACCAACTGTGCCCGGAGGCAGCACCATCCAGCCTGACCTGCCCCGTTCATTCAAACTGCGCTAGATTAAACAATAAATGTTATTGCATAGCTGCTCAGGCTCTCTGTATAAACTTACTAGCTATATTACCCCAACAGCAATCTGTGAAGCTTCAACTCACCTCCCTGTATTTCATCTTTGTTTAATTTGCTTCCTACTTAACAGTTCAGTGAGCTCCACCTGCTGGCTCTTCCATGAAAGCATGGAAGGCCAGGGAGGTCTGCCTGGCATGGTGGTTTTGATGGGTTTTGCTGCAGCTCTCCCTGCTTTAATCTTTCCATGTAGGCACATGGTAGGGCAGGGAGGTGTGGTCTCCCTGCCCCAAGGCTTTCCATCTATGCACATGGAAGGGCAGGAAGGTCCCAGAAGAGAGCCACCCACCAAATGCAACTTGTTGCAAATATTGCAATGTAAATAATGTTCCTTGATGAAGTGGTTCTGAAAGAAATCGAGCATAGCATAGTTCTGGCAGGCCATGAAGTCAAGCTCCACCCAAACCCAACCCTCCATCCCAACTATATCAGCTGACTGCAGCCAATCTCAAGCCAGCCCACATCAGCTCAGCTGATTCCCTTCTATGCATTCTATTGGCAAAGCTCTCATAGAGCACCTTATTTAAGCTGGCTTAACCTGCCTACCTTTGCTGCTTCCTCTGCAAGCCAGTTTGCAATCCATCTCCTCCCCTTTCATGCTGTCTGACTTTAATCAATGTCATTTCTGCATCATTGATGCCAGCTAACACCCCAGTCCAGGCCACCTTCTTCCATTACTCCATGGTCCAGTTCTGATGCTCATATGCCTATTGTAGGCACTTTCCTTGGTGGACAGCAGTTATCATGAGCACCCTGACCAGTCTGCAGTTCCTCAGCCATACAAAGCAAGCTGTGATGCACTGTGCATTCTAACACTTTCCATCATAGCCAGCATTATCTTTTCAGCAGTTGTGCAGGTGCTCTTCTGTGGTTCACTGATTGTCCTTCCTTGGACCACTTTCTGATAAATGATAATCACTGCATACCAGGAACACCCCCATGATCTACAATTTTGGAGATGTCTTAACCCAGTCATCTAACCATTACATTTGGCCCTTGTCAAAAAGTTTAAGATCCCTAATCCATGCATTTTCATTGCTGCCGCCCTCCCTGCTTTAGCCGTTCCATGCAGGCAAATGGAAGGGCAGGGAAGGTGTTCTCTGTGCCTTAAGGCTTTCCACATGGGCATGTGGAAGGGCAGGGAGGTCCCCTAACCCATGCTATTTCTGCTGCTGCGGTCCTACTTGCTTTAGCTGTTCCTTGCAGGCACATGGAAGGGCAGGGAGGTCTCATATTTCGACCTTTAATATCATCTCTGTTGTCATTGATGCCTGCTCTGTTCTGTACCCTATGGGGGGTTGCTGCGGCTCTCCCTGCTTTAGCTTTTCCATGTAGGCACATGGAAGGGCAGGGAGGTCCCAGAACTGAGCCACCTGCCAAATACAATTTGTTGAAATATTGCAATGTAAATAATGTTCCTTGACAAAGTGGTTCTGACAGAACTGTGGTTAACACATGGTCAGGGTGCCACTCTGTTACAGGCTCTTTTCATCATTAGCTGATTTGAGATGAAGAGGTGAACATACACAAAGAATGCATTCAGGGAGAGAACACATTCTATTGTTTTCTCTGGTTCAGAAACACACACACACACACACACACACACACACACACACACACACTCTTTGTGAAATGTTGGCAATGCATGCCAAGTCTCTGTAGTGCAACGGGCTGATTAATTTTCTGTTTGTGTGTTTGTAGTATCCATAACGCAGTTATCGCCATGTTCCAGAAGAAAGATCTGGAAGACAACGAGCTGTACTCTTTAAATGAAGGAGTCAGGTATGTGTCATAAATTGTGAACTCCAGCCCTTCATGTTTCACTCACTTATTCTCTTGCTGTCCAACTCCACTCACTGCTTTCTTGCTTGTGCAAATGAACACAGATTTTTTTTTTCCATAAAGCATACATGTCAACCCCTACGG
Source organism: Neoarius graeffei (assembly GCF_027579695.1). Lineage (NCBI taxonomy): Eukaryota > Metazoa > Chordata > Actinopteri > Siluriformes > Ariidae > Neoarius > Neoarius graeffei. Next base: position 12,880,904 of record NC_083589.1, on the reverse strand, counting down.
ATTTCCCATATTCCCTACGGATTTCGGCATTTTAAAAATGGTATGGGCGTAGTGGTATTCAACATTTTCACCTTAAAATTATTTTGATTTATTACCATCAAAAAAATCGTCATGAAATACGAAAATGCATGGGAGCCGCCATTTTCTACATTTAGAATTACTCAACCGGTACTTCCGCTAGTATCAACAAGCCATTCTGAATGTCTGAGCATGCGCAATTGTGATTTTCCTGCACACAGAGTGGGAAATAACAGCACATGTAGTGTAACAATAGGCAGGTCAAGAGGTCGGCACCACTGAAGAAAAAACTCAAAACATCTAAAACTGGAGGTCGCTTTCTTCCCGAATGGACAGAAACATTCAGTGGAATAATTATCGCTTCCAAAATGGGTGCTGAGTATGTCAACTGCACAATTTGTTGTAGAGACGTGAAAGTGTTTGCCTCTGGAATTTACGACGTGAGGGAACACATGAAATCTCAAATGCATGTGAAGAATGCAAACCAGAAAAAGAGACAGCCGTCAATTAATTTCTTCACGCAAAAGCCAACAAAGGTTGTATCTGACACTATCTTAAAATCAGAAGTGGCATTTTGCAATTTCATTGCTCAACACAACCTCCCGATGTCCGTCGCAGACCATTTCACAGAACTCGTCCCTACACTATTTCCAGATAGTGATCTAGCAAAGAAAGTCAGCTGTAAGGCCATTATTAAAAATGTTCTGTTTCCGGTCCACCGGCCGGGTGAGTGCCGTTTGTGCGGTAGAAATTTTTTTTTTTAATGCCGGTTTTTCTACATTTTTTTCGGGTTCGTAAATCTAAAATCGAACTTGACATTTACACATTCCCAGGGCTTTCCACTAAGGCTCATACTAGCCAGCCATGACAAATAAGTAGCCGGGGGGGGGGGGAGTAAACACAAAATTAACTCCTGTGCATGCAGTTCCCAGGATTAAATGTATTTTCCACAGACCATTTATTTATTCACTTTACTCAAATACAAAGTAAAATGGCAGTAAATCTTCTTTCTTTTCTTGCGTATTGCATCATGAGGCGTTCCTGGCTTGTAAATCTCTTATTTTCGGTGCATGACACATTCACGCAACTGAGCATGCTGTGAATTAACAACGACAACAGTCTGTAGTGGGGCTACACAATTAAACACTCAGTTTGGTTTCATTTACAACCAACGGTGTCTTTTGATGCCAGCACGTAATTGAACAAGAGAAGACTAGTTTACCAGAGACAAAATAAGCGTTATCTCTGCTTCTGTTCCCTCCGATGTCGCCTCCGCCGAGTGCACGCGCGCACACACCGCATGTCGGGGCCGCGGATGAGTTACTCTCCCCTGATCAACGAAGTCGGCGGGGAATTTGTGGTTATTATCGGTACAAACAGCGCGAATCACAACTTAAATGAGTGCGGTTCAGTTTGACATTATTGTCAGTCCGTTAGATAAACATTTAATTTTATTAAAATCGAAAATTAATATTTAGAGCCTGTGAGCTACAAAAATAAGTCATTAAAGTAGCCGGTGTTCTGATAAACGGTCCTACATCCACGAAGCGTCCTACGGTAGGAGGGGATGTCAGACATGTCTGTCTACATTGCAGGAAATCCTAGTGTGATTCAACTTTAACTTTTAGTCATAGTTCGCGGTTTTTCCCTCTGCAAAGAACATGCTTCTACATTGATACAATGTCCACCAACCCTGTCAGAATTCATATGAATGTAGGACGTTCTGACAATTCAAACGACTCCGTCAGAATATACTTTTACATTCATATGAATCTAGGACGCTCTGACTCTTCAATTGACCCTGTCAGAATATGTAGAATTAATAGTTTGGTTTTTTTGTCACCATTCACAAGTACCATTTGCTCTATTAAAATGAGTGTAGGACGTTATTACAATTCAAATGATGCCGCAGGACGTTCTCACAACTCATATGACCACGTCAGAATATGCTTCTACAGTAAGTAGGACGTTCTGACTACTTAAATGACCATCGGAATATGTTTTTACAATAATATAGGGTGTTCTGACATATGCTGAGCACACCTTGCCTGCTGATCTGTAGGATGAATATGCCCAAACCCCAAGAAATGGCGTGTTGTGTTGTGCGTGTGCGCAGTGGGGCTTTGAAGGACGAGTAGGGTGTAGAGCAACTACAACAGCTGATCAGATAGGTCAGAAGTTGAAGCGCTTTGGTGGAAGATCGTGAAGGGGAGATATTTCAGATGTATTGCAAGACTCACACAATGGTTAGAAATCAGCATTATGTTAGATTAAGTAGTAAAGGTTGAATGCACGCCGTTAATCTGCACCGTTTATAGCACAGCTGATGTAGGACAAAAATCTGTTCAAATGCCAAGAAATGACGTTTTGTGCTCTGCGCATGTGCAGTGGGGCTTTGTAGGACGTACTGACGTGTAGGACAGTTTATCAGAACACCTGGCTGGACTTAATTGTGTAGTCGGCTGTATGGCCGGCAGCCGGCGCTTGTGGAAAGCCCTGCATTCCGCGCAGAATATAGAATTGAATCAGCTCTGCGCATGCGCCGTGCGGCACAAAAAAATGCCAGCCACCATGAAGGAAGGAGATCCGGAGTTTTCAAACATTTGCTTAAGTGTGAAATCGCAAAATGGTCTCATCTCATCTCATTATCTCTAGCCGCTTTATCCTTCTACAGGGTCGCAGGCAAGCTGGAGCCTATCCCAGCTGACTATGGGCGAAAGGCAGGGTACACCCTGGACAAGTCGCCAGGTCATCACAGGGCTGACACATAGACACAGACAACCATTCACACTCACGGTCAGTTTAGCAGGGGTGTCCAGACTGATCCATAAAGGGCCGTGTGGCTGCAGGTTTTCATTCCAGCCATGCAGCAGCACACCTGACTTGGCTCATTCAATCAACTGAACTGTCTTCACACAGTCAAATACTTGCAGCCACACCCACCCTTGATTAAAGGGTGGGTGTGCCAGTTGATTGAATAAGCCAAATCAGGTGTGCTGCTGCATGGCTGGAATGAAAACCTGCAGCCACACAGCCCTTTATGGATCAGTTTGGACACCCCTGATTTAGAGTCACCAGTTAACCTAACCTGCATGTCTTTGGGGGAAACCGGAGCACCCGGAGGAAACCCATGCGGACAACATGCAAACGCCGCACAGAAAGGCCCTCGCCGGCCACGGGGCTCGAACCCGGACCTTCTTGCTGTGAGGCGACAGCGCTAACCACTACACCACCGTGCCACCCCTCGCAAAATGGTATTCTAGCAAACAACAAAATAGTAAAGATTCAGAAAAACAAATCATTCAGTGATCATTTTAATAGTGTAATTTCATCCGAACTAGGCCTCACGGTCGATTTAGAGCTACAAAAAGTCAGTGTGTCGGACATTTTAAGTACCTTTGTAAAAGTTTTGCAAATGTTGCAGTCAGCATTTAAAATGCTAACTTAAAGTTTTTATACAAGTTTCAGTTGATTAAACTGTCATATTTTATTAAATGTCTGCTTTCGTAATAAAAAAGTACTGAAAGGAAAAGCAAACACAGCATTGCGATTTCTTATCCATCCATCTATATATATATATATATATATATATATATATATATATATATATATATACACACACACAGTGGTGCTTGAAAGTTTGTGAACCCTTTAGAATTTTGTATATTTCTGCATAAATATGACCTAAAACATCATCAGATTTTCACACAAGTCCTAAAAGTAGATAAAGAGAACCCAGTTAAACAAATGAGACAAAAATATTATACTTGGTCATTTATTTATCGAGGAAAATGATCCAATATTACATATCTGTGAGTGGCAAAAGTATGTGAACCTTTGCTTTCAGTATCTGGTGTGACCCCCTTGTGCAGCAATAACTGCAACTAAACGTTTGCGGTAACTGTTGATCAGTCCTGCACACCAGCTTGGAGGAATTTTAGCCCATTCCTCCATACAGAACAGCTTCAACTCTGGGATGTTGGTGGGTTTCCTCACATGAACTGCTCGCTTCAGGTCCTTCCACAACATTTCGATTGGATTAAGGTCAGGGCATTGACTTGGCCATTCCAAAACATTAACTTTATTCTTTTTAACCATTCTTTGGTAAAATGACTTGTGTGCTTAGGGTTGTTGTCTTGCTGCATGACCCACCTTCTCTTGAGATACAGTTCATGGACAGATGTCCTGACATTTTTCTTTAGAATTTGCTGGTATAATTCAGAATTCATTGTTCCATCAATGATGGCAAGCCGTCCTGGCCCAGATGCAGCAAAACAGGCCCAAACCATGATACTACCACCACCATGTTTCACAGATGGGATAAGGTTCTTATGCTGGAATGCAGTGTTTTCCTTTCTCCAAACATAACGCTTCTCATTTAAACCAAAAAGTTCTATTTTGGTCTCATCCATCCACAAAACATTTTTCCAATTGCCTTCTGGCTTGTCCACGTGATCTTTAGCAAACTGCATATGGGCAGCAATGTTCTTTTTGGAGAGCAGTGGCTTTCTCCTTGCAACCCTGCCATGCACACCATTGTTGTTCAGTGTTCTCCTGATGGTGGACTCATGAACATTGACATTAGCCAGTGTGAGAGAGGCCTTCAGTTGCTTAGAAGTTACCCTGGGGTCCTTTGTGACCTTGCTGACTATTACCCGCCTTGCTCTTGGAGTGATCTTTGTTGGTCGAGCACTCCTGGGGAGGGTAACAGTGGTCTCGAATGTCCTCCATTTGTACACAATCTGTCTGACTGTGGATTGGTGGAGTCCAAACTCTTTAGAGATGGTTTTGTAACCTTTTCCAGCCTGATGAGCATCAACAACGCTTTTTCTGAGGTCCTCAGAAATCTCCTTTGTTCATGCCATGATACACTTCCACAAACATGTGTTGTGAAGATCAGACTTTGATAGATCCCTGTTCTTGAAATAAGACAGGGTGCCCACTCATACCTGATTGTCATCCCATTGATTGAAAACACCTGACTCTAATTTCACCTTCAAATTAACTGCTAATCCTAGAGGTTCACATACTTTTGCCACTCACATATATGTAATATCGGATCATTTTCCTCAATAAATAAACAATCAAGTATCATATTTTTGTCTCATTTGTTTAACTGGGTTCTCTTTATCTACTTTTAGGACTTGTGTGAAAATCTGATGACGTTTTAGGTCATATTTATGCAGAAATATAGACAATTCTAAAGGGTTCACAAACTTTCAAGCACCACTGTATATATAAAAAATAAAAAAAATCCCTCCCTCCCTACTGAAAATTTTTTTGCTCACCCGGTGGACAGGAAACGGATTTTTTTTTTAAGGATGGCCTAAACGGACCAAGGTGACTCAGATTATAAAACGAAGTCTAGCACCAGAGGCCACTTCTCCAGTGATAGATCATTGTAAGACTCTGCCCTTTTCTGTAATGATTGATGAAAGCAATGATAAAAAGAGTGACAAGAGACTGGCAGTGCTTGTCTGAATTTTTGACATGAATGTTGGGGCTCGATCCAGAATTTTGGACATGCCATTGTGTAACATTGGTACAGCGGAGTCAGTTTTCAAAACTTTGGATGAAGTATTACAGTATGTTATGTCCATTTTAATGAATATAGAATAAATACATTTCTATTTGTATGAATAATTTCTGAAATATAACTTTGTTTTAAAGATGCATGATGATCGTAATACTAATAAATGAGATGATCATTTAAAATCATGAATGCAGATACTCTAACTGCACTCCTGAAGACCAAGATGAACAGTGACTTATGCTGCAAATTAGAGATAACCCATGAACATGTAAAGTTGGGTAGAAGTGCAACATGGTCATACAGTCAGGAACATTGCTGAACAATGTGCCAAGTGAACCCCAAATTATTGGATTATGTGAGAAGAGACACTAAATTTTGTTGAACTGATATAGGGTTAAGAAAACACTGACTGTTGTTTAATTGAGTGTTAACAGTACATATGGATGTACAGAAATAAACCAGTGCGTATATTAGGTAAGATCTGATACATTTTTATTATGCATGAAATATTACTATGGATTTGGTATGGAAATTATGGATTTCTTTACCAGGGAGTACAGGTGAGAGCCGTGATGGGTTGACGTGTATGATGAAGACTCGTGTTAATTACATGCCTGACTGAGGATATTTCAGGTGGTCACTTTGCTTGATTTTATTTATAATGAATTATGGAAATTCGGGGGGGGGGTTGTTTTTTTGTTACAGCATGCTAATCTGAATAGTATAAAAAGTTATTTAATTTTTTTTGCTTTTAATTGATTATTTTAACTGATTTATCACCTACTTAATCACAATCCACATAAAAATGGCAGACAGTAGATGACTCTACTGTTAAACCAAGATGTGGCCAGGATTATTGCATAAACTTTCCTATACAGACAGTATAAATGTTTCTGTATAGGTTTGGACCACAGCAGAAGCGTGTGCATGTGACTGTGGTAGACTGGGGTGGAGGACAGCCAGGACATTAATTCCTTCAATAACTAACAGAGTTTCTGTTTGCATATTTCCTAGTGCATAATAGTAAAATCATTACCTCAGGACCATGAGCTCGGGTTAGCAGTCCAGTGTATCCATGGTCTGATTGTATTAGTATCAGCTCGGTACGTATGTAAACGAGACATGTACATCCATCCACTTCCATAGCTTGTTTGCTCACCTCAGCATTGCTCATGCAAAACTATTCTTGTCCAAGTTTTTCCTCACTTCCATAGCAGGACTCCTATGGTTCCTAGATAGAGGTCCTTAACCTACAACCCCAATTTCAAAAAAAGTTGGGATGCTGTGTAAACTGTTTCTTTTGTATTGCAAATTCTTTGCAATTTTACATTGAGGAATGTTATTCTTAAATTGTTGCACTGTTTGCCCACGTGGTCTTTCACAGAGCAGTGAACCCCTCCCCATCTTTACTTCTGAGAGACTCCGCCTGTCCGGGATGCTCTTTTTATACCCAATCATGTTACTGACCCGTTGCCAGTTAACCAAATTAGGTTGGGTTTTGTTTGTTTGTTTTTAAAGCATTGCACAACTTTTTCAGTCTTTTGTTACCCCGTCCCAACTTTTTTGAAACTTGTTGCTGACTTCAAAGTGAGCATATATTTTTCAAAAAAACAATAAAATGTCTGTTTCAATGTTTAATATGTTGTCTTTGTACGATTTTCACTGAAATATAGGGCTTCCATGATTTTGCAAATTATTGCATTCTGTTTTTATTTGTTTTACACAGCATCCCAACTTTTTTGGAATTGGGGTTGCATAAACACCCAAAATGTGTCACACTAGATTTCCATACGTTCCCGTATTGAAACTAAATTCAGACCAAACTACATCATTGCATATTTCATGGAAGTAACAATGTGGTGGAAATTACTTTGCCTTTTAAAAGTCATTAATCAGTCCCTGGTCCCATTTCATACTCAAATATCTTATGGTGGTAGAATCTATAAAATATATAATATAAGGAAATGCATTAATAGTGATTGAAACAATGAAACTTGAAGTTGGTTGGAGTGACGCCAAACTGATATGGAAGATAAATTATAAAGTTACAGTATATTAATTGATAAGAGCATGTACAGATTATACAGTGGAGGCAAATTATTAAATTATTTGAGTTCTGGAGAACAGATGTTCTGTCATTTAGAATTAATGTATTTCTCAAAAGAAACTCTTCACTGCTGTGAGGTTAACAGTGTGACTTTGACTCACAACGTCATTTATTAATTTTAGTCTGTAAAATATCTGACTCAATTGATTATGAATTATCAAAGAGGAATTTATCAAATATTAGATAACAGAATTATCTGACTCCAGTTTAAATAGGGTAATTTCACCTAATAAGTCCTGCCTGGGAGGGGCCTAGAAAAGTGGCGTCACACTGAAACAGCTGAACTTCTTTTCCTGCAGTTTGTGAGGCCTCAGGTAGTTCAGTCACAACAAGTAAGTAGGCCCTGTGTGCAGAAGCCACAGATTAAGGAGTTAATTTTGAACCCTGTGAAATAGAGTGGAGCAGCATGGTGGTGTAGTGGTTAGTACTGTCACCTCACAACAAGAGGGTTCTGGATTCGAACCCAGAGATCAACGGGGGCCTTTCTGTGTGGAGTTTGCATGTTCTCCCTGAGTCTGCATAGGTTTCTTCTAGGCGCTCTGGTTATCCCCACAGTCCAAAGACATGCAGGTTAGGCTAATTGGTGTCTCTAAAGTGAGTGTGAATTGTTTGTCTCTATAGCTGTGTTCACATATATACCAGTACGATAGTGGTATAACTGTATCGATACAAAGTATACCGGTACAGTTTAGTGCATCTGTCCACACTAGCGAGAAATGTTTGCGGTTTTCTTTCACAGTAGTTGAAATGCGCGTGCGCGAAATGTTACTGAGTAACTTCCTTCCGAGAATATGGCGGATGAAACAACGTGTGTGTGCTTTTTGTTGTCAATGTACAGTCTGTATTTCTGGTGGTCATTTATTCAGTCGAATCGTATAAAACGTGCGAGGCAGTTGAAAGAAACAAACGAATCTCCGTTCCTCACTATTTTATTCAGCGAAGACATCGATTGAGGTGTGTGACTTTGCGCATGCACATTATATTTGTATCGATACAGAACCGCTTCATCTGTCCACACTACAGCAAAGCGCTACAGTACCGATACAGTTATACCGATACAGTACCGGTATAGTTGCTAGTGTGGACAGGTGTTGCGGTACGAAAGTAGTATCGTATCGGTACAAAATCCCTAGTGTGGACAGGGTATTAGTGTCAGCCCTGTGAAGATTTGTTGACTTGTCCAGAGTGTACCCCATGTCTCACCCGTAGTCAGCTGGGATAGGCTCCAGCTTGCCTGCGACCCTGCACAGGATAAGCGGTTACGGATAATGGATGGATGGAAATGGAGTGGTTTAATCAGGTGATGCTGAAATATTAAAACTTTCAGAGTTTGATCTGGGCTGTGTAAAAGCATCAGAAGCAGTGTATATTTGTGACATCAGCTTCAATTGTATTTAAAATTTCCATTAAAGTTACAGTCTCTTCTTGGTTTGGTCTCGTCACAGAAAAGTGTCACAATATTTGGAATTTTTTAAAAAAGAATGGGGTATGATCAAGAGCCAGACAAACCCGCCTTAACATCTACGACTCTGTTAAATCTATATCAGTAAAAATACAGTTATCCTGAAACACATGGCCACGTCTCCCAGTTGTGAGAGAATAGTCTCACAATACCGGTGGAGAATTTGAGACTTCACGTGTGGTGGATGGCATGCAATAGAAGCTATAAAAAATTTTCTGATGATGAAATAAGTTCCAAAGCACAGTAATGTTAATGGAAATACCATTACAGAGTTTGTAGCCTATTTTACCTTGAACAAAGACTAAGATCTCTGACTGAGAGGGACTGCATGCACAGGTAAGAAAGAGAGCTAAAAGAGAGGCAGGAGAGATATGGTTTGCTTATATATAATACACACACACATTGCTCAGCGTAAATGAGTACACCCCCTTTGAAAAGTAACATTTTAAACAATATCTCAGGCTACATCCACACGACAACGGCAACGAGATTTTTTTTTTTAAATATCACGTCCACATGGGCAATGGATCAGTAAAATATCAGGTTCATATGGCAACGCAACGCTTGCTGAAAACGATGCAATACACATGCCACACCTCTACGTGCGCTGTAAGACGGTCCCATCAGAGACACCAGAACAATAGAAGTAGATGCATGCACATAAATGCCCATGCGCACAGTGACTATCCCTGTCACTGTCACACGCACACACTTTCTCACTCCCTATCCTATGGATATAGTCCCTTTAAATCACGTGCTCGTTTTTTGAATGGAGACGCGGAAAGAGGAATGAACGGGGGTAGATGGAAGCCGGTACGCCAACATTCTGATATCCTCCAGAATTCTTTAATGGTCCAAAATAAATTGAATGCTACACGTTGATGGATTACTTTGTTCTTCTACGCCCTTTTTGAGGAATGTATTGTCGGACTTAAACCAACATCTGAAGAGGTGAGATCGCTCCTTTTTTTTCCCTATTTTTGCTGGCGGGATTGACTCTGCCCTAAGGGCTATTCTCTCTCTCTCTCTCTCTCTCTCTCTCTCTCTCTCACTTTGCACAATTACACAATAAATATTCACAGTGAAAATATTTTGTAAGCGCGTTTCATGAACCAAGTTATAGGATTTGTTGACAACTCGCATCGAGTTCGTTACACTTCTACCCGGCGGGAAGCACATGTGGTTGTGACGTCATCGTAAACAAATCCGTTCTACTCATCCAGACGACTTTGCAACGGCGCCGTTGCCAGATTTTTTCACTCTGGAACCCGTTCTCAAAAGATTTCGTTTTGGGGCACCCAAAACGCCGGTGCCGTGTGGACGCCAGGCCGAAACGATAAACAATTTTATCAGATTCACCTGAATCCATTGCTGTGTGGACAGGGCCTCAATGAACACAAACAATTTCCAAAACGTTGAGAAGACAAAGTTAAATATAACATCTGTTTAACTTATAACGTGAAAGTAAGGTTAATAATATAAACTTAGATTACACATTTTTCAGTTTTACTCAAATTAGGGTGGTGCAAAAATGAACCATTTTTGTGAACAACAAAAACTACTCCATCTAGTACTTTGTATGGTCTCCATGATTTTTAATGACAGCACCAAGTCTTCTAGGCATGGAATGAACAAGTTGGCGACATTTTGCAAAATCGATCTTTTTCCATTCTTCAACAATGACCTCTTTTAGTGACTGGATGCTGGATGGAGAGTGACGCTCAACTTGTCTCTTCAGAATTCCCCAAAGAAAATAATTTCTTTACACCACAAAGGTGAAGGCTACAAGAACATCAGCAAAGCTTTACTTATCAGTCAGAATACTGTAGCAAAAGTGGTGCAAAAACTTAAAGATGGAACTGCAACCATCTCACAGAGACGTCCAGGTCGTCCACAGAAGTTAACACCTCGACAGGAGCGTCTTCTGATGAGAAGGGTTGAAGAAAATTGGCATGCAAGTTCACTGCAGTTATCTAAAGAAGTAGAAAGCCAAATTGGGGTGACTATTTCCCGTGACACAATACGGCATACACTGCAAAGGAATGGCATGCATGGATGCCGTCCACGAAAGAAGCCTCTCCTAAAGCCCAGGCACAAAAAAGCCCGCCTAGAGTTTGCCAGGGCCCATGTTGACAAAGATGAAGACTACTGGGACTCTATACTCTGGAGTGATGAGACCAAGATGAATGTTTTTGGAACTAATGGCTTCAAAACTGTATGGCATCGCAAAGGTGAGGAATACAAAGAAAAATGCATGGTGCCTACAGTGAAACATGGTGGTGGCAGTGTCCTTATGTGGGGCTGCATGAGTGCTGCTGGTGTCGGGGAGCTGCATTTCATTGATGGCATCATGAATTCACAGATGTATTGCTCTATCCTGAAAGAGAAGATGCTACCATCACTCCGTGCCCTTGGTCGTCGTGCACTTTTCCAACATGACAATGATCCTAAACACACATCTAAGGCCACTGTTGGATTTCTGAAGAAGAACAGGGTGAAAGTGATTCAGTGGCCAAGTATGTCTCCTGACCTGAACCCAATCGAACACCTATGGGGAATTCTGAAGAGACAAGTTGAGCATCACTCTCCATCCAGCATCCAGTCACTAAAAGAGGTCATTGTTGAAGAATGGAAAAAGATTGATGTTGCAAAATGTCGCCAACTTTTTCATTCCATGCCTAGAAGACTTGGTGCTGTCATTAAAAATCATGGAGACCATACAAAGTACTAGATGTAGTTTTTGTTGTGGAGTGTACTCATTTTTGCACCATCCTAATTTGAGTAAAACTGAAAAATGTGTCATCTAAGTTATATTATTAACCTTACTTTCACATTATAAGTTAAACAGACGTTATATTAAACTTTTGACTTTTCAACATTTTGGAAATTGTGTTCATTGAGATATATTGTTTAAAATGTTACTTTTCAAAGGGGGTGTACTCATTTACACTGAGCTATATGTGTGTGAATAGTGTGTGTGTATATATATATATATATATATATATATATATATATATATATGGGGCGGCACGGTGGTGTAGTGGTTAGCGCTGTCGCCTCACAGCAAGAAGGTCCTGGGTTCGAGCCCCGGGGCCGGCGAGGGCCTTTCTGTGCGGAGTTTGCATGTTCTCCCCGTGTCCGCGTGGGTTTCCTCCGGGTGCTCCGGTTTCCCCCACAGTCCAAAGACATGCAGGTTAGGTTAACTGGTGACTCTAAATTGACCGTAGGTGTGAATGAGAGTGTGAATGGTTGTCTGTGTCTATGTGTCAGCCCTGTGATGACCTGGCGACTTGTCCAGGGTGTACCCCGCCTTTCGCCCGTAGTCAGCTGGGATAGGCTCCAGCTTGCCTGCGACCCTGTAGAAGGATAAAGCGGCTAGAGATAATGAGATGAGATGAGATATATATATATATATATATATATATATACACACACATTAGTGTGTATATACAGTGCCTTGAAAAAGTATTCATACCCCTTGAACTTTTTCACATTTTTCCACCTTACAACCACGAACTTAAAAGTGTTTTATTGAGATTTTATGTGATAGACCAACACAGAG